>NC_022018.1:39288505-39309862 GCF_000317375.1 Microtus ochrogaster
ACCCTATCCTTGTCCTTTAGGGCCTTACATATATCTCAGACCCTTTTTAAATGGTAAGGCTCAGAGGTCAGTGTGATACAAACAAAACCTTTGTACAGAGAGGGGGCCACAGTGCCATACAAGCCGCACCCAGAGGTCCCTGATGACTTAACCTCCATCTCAAGTCTCTGGAGAAACAGTCCTCTCCTGCTCAGTGGACAGACTCCTCACACACTGCTCACCCTTACCCAGCGTCCTCAAAGCCATTTCTACCTCAGTTTCTCCCCTCACTGCCTGATTCTTCCTATGCAGTCCAAGTTTTAGTACAGATCCAATTAGCTCTCTCTTTTCCTTGCCCCCCCCCAGCAATAAGAAACAGTAACCCAACACTTCTATCTCGGCTTTTGTTCTCTCCATCTTGTCTGAGACAGTTTAGCATTTTTCTCCCCATTATCTACTCTTCCTGACAATTTAGAAGCTAGGGTGAAGGTTGGCATCGACATTTTATTTTCAAATTATAATTCTTTCCAACGTGGGCAAGTTCTTTCTGAGCAGACAGCTGAGTCTCACTTGTATGTCCTGTCACTCCCAGCAGCAGCAGTGGGATCTGCCAAACAGTCTGTCCCGTAGGTAGCATAAGCTGACGTTCGGGGACTTCCGTGTGTTCTCTGATCCATCAGGCATTCTAGGGCAGTCTCTATATGTGCTCCCTAATGGAGCACATTTGTCAAGGAGGTATACCAGCCCATACGACATAAAGAAAGATAGCCCATTAGGATTTTTCCATGGTGTGCCCAGACATCCCCTAGGACAGATAGCTCAGTCTCAGCAGTCTCGTCACCAATAGCAGAGCCGCTGTGCTGTGCTTGCTGCTACAGCAGAGGCACACCATTCCAGACCATGTGGAGAAGGGCCGCCACACTAGGATTGCCCTCCCAAATGCTCCACCCTTAGAGAGCTTCAATTACATGTCTCATCGCCCAGAACAAAAATTACAACTGCTCTTCCCCAAATAGTGCCTCACAACCATCAGAGGTTTGATTGAATGGAGACAAACAGGCTCTTGTCCGGGCTGCTGGGCTGTTTATCAAGACTGTGATTGCAGGGCAAGACTTAGCTGCTGGAGCTGAACATTTCACAGAACACCTCAAAGGGAAGTAGCCTGGGAGAGAAATAGGCAATGGGTAAGCCTTCTCTGTGAATATAGCCCACTCACTGGACTGTGAAGATTCAAGGGGCAGAGAGGCAGACCCCTCAGGGGGAGTGTCAAGTAATCAGGAGCTGTGTTTTTAAATCACCCCACAGATTAAAACGTTGTTAGCCATTTTGGTGTTGGGTGGCTTTCAGGGATACATCCAACAGCTATGTGAGGAGCATTCCAAAGAGTTGGGGCATAGTGTGGCATAATCCTTCCCATTATTTAGGAGGCCGAGGCACAAAGATTGCAAGTTAGAGGCTAGCCTGAACTGCGTAGGAAGACTCTGTCTCAAAAAAAAAATCAGAAAATAGACAAAAAAGAACATTTCATAGAAATTTCAGTCCCTTGAACTTTCATAGCTTATACATGAAAGAAATTATTAGGTTCTCTCCCTCAGTGAAGGGTTTATGTAGGGTTTCCCCATATTGGACAGTTCTAAGACATCAATCAAAGAACCATCCACTAAGAGGCTGTGAGCTCTGAAGTAAATACTTTCTCTTGTTTTCTATTTATTTATTTAGAAATAAAATCACATACATTTATATCTTTATCAGTCCTAAAACCTTGAAATTTAAAAAAAAAAAACTTTTCCAAAATCTCAAAGTTATTCTGTTCAACCACCCTACAAGTAAGATGGAGTAATGGCTTTGTGCTTTCTCTGTAGATAAGATCACAAATACTATCATATGAAAAGGCAATAAAACCACGCTGTCAGGAGAGTGCCAGTGTTTCAGACTGGTACATCACCTGAGCTCCTTAGTAATAACCTACACACAATGAGTCAGTAATTTATAACAATCAAAGGCCCCAGTGGGCAAGAGCAGTCCAGGAAAGCTTCAGGGAAAGATTAGATTTCAGTTGGCCAGAGAGCAGGGGCTGGCAGTGGGGCTAAACCAACCTATCAATCCAAGTTGGCAGTTATACATGACCACCACCTGATTGGTCCAGCCTCTATCCTGATTGGTTAGAGCCTGCCAGAGCAGTTGGTCAATGTTTTACATATTTTCTATGTCAGTTAGAACAGACAGTATCTGTCAAAGCACCAGAAGGAACAATCTTGGCTCATATATCCAAAGGTGAGAATTGGCTTTAGTCCAGCTGGGGCAGATGTGGGAAGCACAGCTGTTTACACTCTAGTAACCAATCGTGAAAGAAGCTATGAATGGTGAGCAAAGGAATCTTTCCATTACCTTGCAAGCAGAGGAGGCTGTTGAACCTTATCAGGAACATTAGAATTAACATTTTTATTGTAACTTAGGAATGCTTACCAGAGTAACTACACCAGAAGAAATGAAGAAGACATTTTAAAGGCATTATTGTAATAATTCAGGCATGGGCTATTAAGTATGGACTAGAAGAACTGAAACTGGGACTTGAGGGTTACATTGGTTGCTTTTCACAAAAATACCTGGCCAAAAAGCAAACTTAAAGAAGGGGGAAGGTGTTTATCGTAGCTGACCCTTTGACTCAACATTTTGTACGGATGGGGAGGCATGGTGCTGGGAACACAAGTCAGAAAGCAGAGAGAGGTAAGTGCTTGTGTTCATCTGGCTTGCTTTATTCCTCCTTTCTATTCAATGTGGGATTGAGCCCATGGCATGGTAATGCCTAAGGATAATTTGCTTTCCCTCTGTTAAGTCTTTCTGAAAATACCCTCATAGACATGCCCACAGCTGCATTTTCTATAATTCCAAATCCTGTTGGTTGACAAGATTAATTATTAAGAAGCCCACCTCCTTAACTCAAGTCTGATACAGTTATGTTATAATAGATTGTATATCAAATACTTCATGGGCTCCTGTTAAGTTGCTCTGAACCCTCTTTTCTGTCACTGCAGTAGTAGGTAGTTCTAGCCGAGCAGCCTCATGCTGGGAACCTGAGACTGTGAACTCTCTGATTTCTCCACTGCAGAGGCAATGAACTTGACACACAGGAATGTCGATATCCATAGAGTAACTGTCGGCCACTGAGAATAGGAGCCTGGAAATAAATGGTTTCTCCATCCCATAGTGCTGAGATTTATTTCAGAGAGCTTCCCAAAGTCCCTATGGGATCTAGGTGTTCTGTCCTTTGGATTTAGAGTGGAATGTGTTAAAAGCTTGGTCCCAGATTGACACTATGAGATTATGGAATGTGTGAGTGGTGGGACCTAATGGGGGCTGTGAAGTGCTGGTTTACCAGCTTCATCTGCTCTGTGCTTCCACAGTGAGATCCATTGGCCGGGAGATGAAACTCTCAGAAGTATAAGCCAAAGTAACCTCTCCCTCCTTACAAACTGATCACCTTGGGCATGTTGATATAGTCAGGGAATGCTGGCTGACTGAAATGCGGTTTCTTGGCAGCATGGGGCATGGTGGTATTGTCTCTTATTAAGTTAACACTTCTGTGATCTTATCTTTAGAGGAAACAGAAGGCTGTGATTCCATAGGGCCTGTAATATGGTCGCTCAAAAGGCTTTCTTTTATGTGGCCCATGCTTTTTATTTTAGCTACCCCAGCACCAGGGAAGACCTTGACTACCTTACCTGAAGAGACCGTTGTCCTGGTCACAGTGAGTAGACAAAGTAAGAAGAAATCAGTCAGGAGATCTGAGTCCAAACTCTTAAGTAATCCAACAAGACAGCATGTGGGCCCTAGAAAAGGCTAGAATCATCTTATGGATAATGAGTGTCAACCTGTGTCTGTTTCAACAGAAAGGAAGGGGATCACTAAACTTCCGAATGAAACCTCATGCATAGCCCAGATAGCCTCACATAGCTTCTGATAAAGTGCATTATTAAGTATTTTTTGAAGCCAGTTTGAGGCACGCTTCTCTTGTCTGTTTGTGGAAAGGCTCTCAACTGCTAGTGTGCAAGCAGACTTAGAAGTTATAGATCTATAAATCACTCCTGTCTGCTAATTTCACTATTACTCATGTGGCTGTCAAGGGCCATGGAGCAGGTTGAACTAATAGTCTAAATGTTTGTTTTGATTGTATCTTATAGAAAAATTAAAGAAATACAAAAACCTAAATCCTTTGCTCGCATTATCTTCAGAAACAGATCCCAACTAGAATATATAAGTGAAGAAACAAATGACTAAAAATAGAAAACCCAGTTTTATATGTAAAATTCACAAGTCATCCAAGATGGATAGAGACATAAAAATGAAAATGTAAAAATTTCCTATGTAAGTGAAGTTAAGGCAAACAACAAATGGGGAGAAACATTTGACACTTATATGACAGACTAAGGGTTAGTGTTATCTATGTATAAATCCTGGTAAATCAATAAGAAAAGAACAACTCTCAGGAGGAAAACAAGTAAAGATCTGTGGTGCCGCTCAGCAGTAGAATGCTTGCCTAGCACGCATGAGGCCAGGGTTCCATCCCCAGCACCACACAAACACACACACACACATACACGAATAAAAACAAAAAACAAAACAAAAAAAAAGGAGGGTGGTGGTAAAACGTGTGATCACAGAATTTAAGCAACATAAGAGGCTAAATTTCAGGTCAAAACCAAGGTTATTGGGTTAATAGCGGTTACCTATAACCACAACTAATGGATATTAAGCACCAGAAGCTTATACAGAGATGTATAATAATGACTATTATAGGGTTTAAAACATCAACAGTAAGATGGGCACAAAATACATTGAGGTCATTTTCAAAGATCAGGTAGAACCTTCAGTTTTATGATGAAAACAGGTATCTGTTGCTGGAAGTTATCAACATATAGAATAATTCCATTCACATTAAAATCCATGCTAACATATACATCAAAGTCTGTGAAGAAAGCCCAATTTATTAATAATGGTTCTCATATTTAAGATCACTCAGAGATCATTTTACAAAACTGTCAGAATATTTTACCAAGTGCCAAACTAGTTTCATTTTATAATAAAGAGCTAAATGAAAACAAGTCAGGCAGAAATCCAGGCTATGACATCTGTACTTGGGAGCAGTTGTTTTAGGGGAGAGGAAGACAAAGAGCTGTGAAGAGAAGGAAGGAAAAAAGTCTCCCTTTCCTGGAAAGTTGGAGAAAAGAATCCTCCTCAACCAAGAAACCAGGCATGGAGAGGCTTTTTTTTTTTTTTTTTTTTTTTTTTTCCTGACTGCCTCCCAGCTCGAGTGCCTGCCAAAGTGGTTCAGAACTGGCTTCTTTGAAAGTATGAGCCATGGTTCCCAGGGCTTTGTCAGGCTCTATCTGTGAGGGTCAGTGACTCCCTCCTCCTCGATTGCCACCCCAGGGTTCTTGCACCTTCAGCCCTGTTGGATTCGCCTTTGGACCGAGTTGATAACACGCCAGCACTGTTGTGAATGGACAAAGTCTAATTAGATTGACCCTGTAAGCTTGCATCTCCTGCTCCCGGAACTGGAGTTTGGAGTCTCTGGTTAATAAACCCTTCTTCCGGAAGGCGGTGTGCGATGCTAACAGACCATGGGTTCTTTTTATCCTAATGTCTTGTGGTGAACTTAAAATTTGAGTTGCGAAGCTATATTCTTGGCTGAATCCTAATCCTATCCCAGTCAAAGGGGCCAGAAAGTCTCAGCTTGCAAGAGTTCAGATGGAAAACCAACCAACCAACCTGAAGCTTAAAATAGTCATGTGACCTCTCTAAACAGCAAATTTGCTTTACTGTCAGTATGAGAACCTCGTATGGACAGCAGGGGCCTCAGGCAACATGACTTCCACTCTGCCAGGCTTCATCTCTGGTTGCCAGGTGCAGAAGATCAGAGCCTCGTGGATTTGGAAAGAGTGAGCTCTGGCACTTTGATTCTAAACAGAGAAGGAAAACGTGGCAGGGAATATCTTGACCGTGACACCTGGAGTTGCCGATATCAACAGCATCCCAGAATCACACACTCAAACGGTGTAACATTTCTTTATTCAGTCACCAAATACCATTGAAGCTGTTAATCATCCAAGTCCTAAAGCAGGAAAATAGAAGTATTGCAGGAGCAAGGGGGTGGGTGACCTAGCCCAAACCCGTCCATCTGGGACGAACTATCTCAGTTGTCAACTTACGAACAAATTGAGAAACACTTGGGAGATTACAATGCGCACTGTAGCTGTGTGCGTCTGTGAGGACATTTCCAGAGAGGGTAAACTAATGTCAGAGGGGACCTGGCCTGACCCATAAGCTGGAGAACCTAGAGGGAATGAAAGGGAGTGGGGGGGGGGAGACACTGGTCACAGTCTAGGCGTCCCCTCTTCTGCTTCTTCACCACCCTGATGGAAACTGCTCTGTCTCACCTTATCCTCCCCGCCATAGTGGACAGTCCTCTGAACCTGTGGGCTCGATAAATCTTTTCTCTTTTGAAGTCATCTACGTCAGTCATTCTGCCACAATGATAAGAAATTACCTCACTGTTTTATCTAATCATCTGCAGTCCTGCCAAACAGATCCTTGGTTCAGTCTTGGAAACCATTGTATAGCGAAATTACTGAATCCTGGCAACCATGCTCTCTACCAAAGCCCTCTGGCATATAAAATGCAGTTAATTCTTAGGTGCAAGCCCTGGGGACTTGGTGGCTGTGGTTGGTGGTCACACTGATAATCTCAGGATTATAAAATGTAAGAAACATCCTCTGGTTGTGAGCTTCTCACCACTGTGGCCCAACAGAAGCAACTTAATGAAGAAAGAATTTCTTTTGGTTCACAGTTTCAAAAGATTCAGTCTGTGGTCATTTGGTCCCACTTGCTTGAAAAAGACATCATGGCTATGGGAGCATGTGGCATAAGAAAGCTCTTCACTTTATGGCAGGCCAGGAAAGAAAGCATGACAGAAAGGGGACAAATACACCTCCTACCCACAAGGACCCAACCTCAGTGACCCCACTCCCTTCAGGTAGGCCTGAGCTCCTGATGTTTCTCACAAGTGGGAAACAAACCTTCAAAACACACATCTGTGAGAGCATTTTATATTAACCCATAGCACCTCCACCTGTCACTGCTCAGAATTTCAGGATCCTTTGCGTCACAGTTCTGCCAGGGAGGACAAGGGGCATGATCACTTAAAGCACAATGACCCAATCCTAACCCATGGGTGATACAGACAATCCCTTGGTGTGACAGAAATTCAGGCAGTTAATTCTTGTTACAAATGAAGCACAGCTCTATTTAGTAAACTCTGAACCTCCTATATCTTATGAGTTGTGTGTTGGAGAGTGGACTTCCTGTATCAGAATGGACATCTTACTTGTCTTGGGAAGTATTTGGGGAGATGGGGGTCTGTTTTTAGAAATTTCAGCAATGTGGTAGGAGTGATAGATCAGTGGCACAGAGATTGCCTGCCTTGGGAGATGACTGGGTTCAATTCCTAGTGAAATTACCTGGTGTGAGTGAGAAGGAAACACAGAACATGCAACAAACCCGCTTAGGAGTTTATTGGGGGGCGGGTGCACAAGCCTGGTGAGGTCGGTGTGCAGAGAGAGAGAGAGCTTGAAGATGGAGCATCCAGCACATGTGCACAGGGAGATGACATGGCTGCATCATATGCAGATTATGGATCTCATACATGCATGCAAGGGCTCATGCAGCTGCATCATACGTAGATGATGCAACCATGCTGCATGTGGGTCATGTGGGGTCCTTTAAAATTCCTGGGGTCATTAGAAACTTCTGCCTGAGGGCTTGTCCACACATGCGTGGCCCTGGAACCCAGAAGTGTCAGCCAAAGGGAGAGGGGGGGGGGAGAAGGAGGGAGAGAGGAAGGGGAGAGAAAGAGGGAGAAAGAAAGATAGGGAAGGAAGGAATGGTTGTGGTGGCAGACTGGTTACTTAAAATTGCCAATGCTGAGGGAAGTTCAGCATTTATTTAGATGGAAATTTCAAAACAATTCTAAAATAACTCAAAGTGGGCCATAAAACTAAATAGAAAACTGCAAAACTTTTAGAAGAGCTCATAAGAAACCGATTTTATGACCTTGGTTTAAATACCAAAAACATGATCCGTAAATAGACAGCTGATAAATTGGACTTCGTCAAAATTAAAACTGTTTTTCTTTTTCTACAAAGGACATCTACAAGTCTAAAAGATAAGCTAAAAATCCTTGCAGGTCACATGTCACATGAAGGAATTATATATAGACAATAGGAAGTCTCAAATAGAATGGCAAGACACTGTGCCATTAAAAATTATGAATTGTTAATTTCCAGAAATTTCCATTTCAAGTTTTCTGGGCTGTTGTTGAGTCGTATAATTAATTTTTTATTAAAAAATTTATGTAGATGAATGATCTGCCTACATGCATGTCTGTGTACCACATACACGCAAATGCCTGGAGAGGCCAGAAGAGGGTACTGGATCCCCTGGAATTGGAGGCTCAGATGGTTGTGAGTTGCTATGTGGGTGCTGGAAATGGAACCCAGGTCCTCTGCAAAAGCATTAAGTGGTCCTAACCACTGAACTATCTGTCCAGCCCCTGGGTGCAGATAACTGAAGCTGAAAAGCAGAACCAAGGATAGGAAAACCTGCTGTGCATGATTGTGTACAAGCTAAAATCCATAGTGCTGGGCACCAGAAAGACGGCAGTGTCACTTTAAGTAAAATACTAAAAATTGTTCGTGTGTGTGTGTGTGTGTGTGTGTGTGTGTGTGTGTGTGTGTGTGTTGGGGGAGGGACTTGTTTCAGCTGCTGTGCTGGCCTCTAAGCTTCACCCGGTGGGGCTATGGCTGTCTGCTTCCCTTTTCACTGCAGGACTGCTGGGCTGCAGACCTGGGCCATTCCCTCTGGCTCCTTTTTACATGAAACCTGGGCTGTCAGCGTTCCACCTGCTGGGACAGCTCCACTGCTTTCACTCTAACTTTTTCTTAAAGATGTTGCCAAGAGTCTTTTACAATGGAGCTTCAGGAAGATCTCACCCAGATCAAAAGTTAATCAGTCCTTTCTCCTTCCTTCGATTGGTCTTGAAGACTGAACTTTCAACCACAACACTGAGACAGGAAGTCCCGGGCTAAGAGTTTCGTTTGAGTAACTGATAACACAGCAGTGTGTGGCACTGCAGCCAGGGGGTGGAGGTCAGGGAGGTGCATAATGGCAGAGTTCAGGATTTTATCAGCTCCAGCTGTTTGTGCCTATCTGGACCCCAGCACGGAGCTGGAGCGCCACCCTAAGACTGGACCAAGCTCTGTGCCCTCAGGCAGCACTCTGCTCGTGGTGATCAGGAAAGCAGCCCCAGGGCCTGTTGGAGCCAAAGGTATGCCACCATAGGTGTTCCTGAAATGAGGACTACAGTTTACCAAGATGTACAGGCACCTGGGCATTTGTGGAAACTTCCATGGCTGAACACCAAAAAGAATGGCCTGTATTGTATGCACGGATAAAAATTAATGGGGGATAAAAAGCCTTCGATAAAGCCACATGTCTAATTATAACCAAAAATAAACTGTAAGCAGCTAGTCATGTATTTTCGCTTCTACAGTTCCAAAACAAAGTGCTGAGTGGCAAGAACGAAAGCCAGCAAGTTGTTGTTCTGTTTTTGTTGTCATTGTTTGGTTGGCTGTTTTTGGTTTGTTTGAGTTTTGTTTTGTTTTGCTTTTTTTTTTTTAATCGTTTTTAGTTTGCTATCACAGACAGTGGAGCCTATAGTCATGAATTTAAAGTGAGGCTGGCTGGCAGTTTGTTTATTTTCTTGGTCATCAACTACTTGGATATAAGGGCTGATAGATAACTCCAGGTTTAATTAAGATTAGAGTTTCTTTTTTATTTCTTTCTTTTTTTTTTTTGGTTTGGGTTTTTCAAAACAGGGTTTTTCTGTGTAACCCTGACTGTCTTGGAACTTCCTCTGTAGACCAGGCTGCCTTGGACTCACTGAAATCTACCTGTCTCTGCCTCCCAAGTGCTGGGATTAAAGGTGTGCACCACCACCGCCCAGCGAGGATTAGGATTTCTTAGATGAAAATTTCATCAGGCAAGAGGTGTGAAGGGTTAGGAAGTCGTTTGGTCCTTGATGGGTAGGAAAGGCAGAAAGAAGTATAGGAGGTTGTGACAATAATGGGTGGGTGTAGAGAGCCTCTGGATGTGGAGGTCTGGGCTAACAGAGGACCGTTGGAATCCAGACAGCCAGAGAACATGAATGCAAAGGAATGATGTAGGGAATTGAAGATGAATCTGTTGGTTGTGATGAGAGCTAAGGTATCACCCTGTGGACAGGAGAAGAAGTGGACACGGGAAGAGGTTGTTAGAAGTGAGGTGAAGGTACTGGGTGGCCCCTGCAGATGACATCCAGGATAGCAACGGGCTAGGATGGGAGAAGGCAGCAAGGGAGCCATGTGCTAATGATCTCCAAGGACTTAGCAAGACAGGGAATTCGAGCAGTTGGGACATCAGCAGGCCAGGGAGCAGCATGAGCTCCATGGCGGCTTGCAACAGCAAAGAGAACAAAGATGCTATTGAGATGGTGAAAACATGGGTCTCTCATTTAGATTTTCAGTATGATGGAGAATGTCAGAGCAAGACATTTTCATGGAGCTATGTGGAGAAATGGTGTCCTTAAAGGAGACCTGGGCTTCAGTCTACTCCCAGAAGGTTAAAGGGGATGTCCTAAGACTTTGCTGACACATTGTGTTCCAGAGGGCATGGGGGGGGACCAGTTTGGGGTATGGGAACAGCTGGATAAGAGGATGTCAGTTGTCATGGGGTGTGTGGGTGTTAGAGTCCATGGAGTAATCACAGAGCTCCAGAAGGGTAAGGAAGGTACAAGAGGTACTGGTAGAAAGTGGTCAATTCAAGTTGAGTCCATTAAGTTAGGAGGTCTCTCTTCTGCTTTGGCTGAAGCGAGGAGAAGGCACTTTGTGGTTAGCCTGCTTCTGTTGCATGCAGTTTCTCTGAAGTCTTCATTCTCACATCAAGGGAGGGAGACTTCAGTGTTGATTTGCTTCTGTGTGCTTTAGCACTGACACAAGGTGAGTGCAATTAGCACTCCACGCAGAAATCACTCCCAGGACTGTGGTAGTGATGGAAGCTCATCAGGACCTGCCATGACGAGAACATTAATGGAAAATTAATCTAGCACCACCATTTTCCAACGAGGTGAATGTAGAAAAGCCCCTGATAACTCTTCTCCTTTCCTTGCTTGCCAACAAAGACAGGTGCCGTCCTGCAGGGCCAACGTTCTTCATCAGAAGATACGGTTTCTATGGCCAGTTCTCACGAGCCCAGGCACAGGTTCTCTTGTGCCCTGCTCTTACATGGCTATGCTGGAGCAGACACCTGGGCAGCATGTGTTATGGGGGTTTTCTCTGTAGGTCAATCTCTACCTGCAGCTCTTTAAATCCACCTTGTACAGAAGTCACACAAGGCTATCTCAACTTGAAGTAAAATTGCTTCCTTGATGACAGCAGTTGCATTTCATGGACTCAAGGGCCTTACATGGCCAGTAGTTACCACACTGGGTCACCTCAATGTAGCACAAATAATAAAAACGTAGAGATAGATACTGAAGTTCAACCTGAAGACCAGAAAAGCAGAACAGCCAAGCCACTAAAGTTGTTACCTCTAAGAAATCCTTTGACTTTGAAAGAGACCAAGTTCCTATCTGATCCCGGCTTCTGTTTCTCTAGTGCTGGCATTAAAGGCCTGCACCACTACCACCAAGTTTCTATGGTGCACTAGTGTGGCTACTGGGATTAAAGGTGTGTGTCACCACTGCCTGGTCTGTATGGCTTACCAATGTGGTTATTTTACTTTCTGATCTTCAGGTAAGCTTGCTTTATTAAAATACCAATGAAATATCACTACATCTTGGAGACAGAATCATCCGACAGAGAGGAAGTTCTATCACAAGGTGATGGTATAGGTCATTAATGATGCTGCTGTGCCAGCCCGATTCTCGACCATTTGTTTTTGGTTTTGTTTTGTCTTGGTTTTTTTTTTTTTCAAGACAAGTTTCTTTGTAGCTTTGGAGCCTATCCTGGAACTAGCTCTTGTAGACCAGGCTGGCCTCGAACTCACAGAGATTCGCCTACCTCTGCCTGGGATTAAGGCATGCTCTTGTAGACCTTCCAGCCTCAACCGTGTTTTGTTTGTTTGTTCCTAGGTGTAGAATCTGATGTCAGACCTGAAAGGCTACTAGAGACAGAGACTGAGCTGGCCATAGGGGTGGGGCTGGGCTGCAGGCATGGCGCAGTACAAGGGCACCATGCGGGAGGCCGGCAGGGCAATGCACCTGATCAAGAAGCGGGAGAAGCAGAAGGAGCAGATGGAGGTGCTGAAGCAGCGTATCGCAGAGGAGACCATCATGAAATCCAAGGTGGACAAGAAGTTCTCGGCACACTACGATGCCGTGGAGGCTGAGCTGAAGTCCAGTACGGTGGGCCTGGTGACCCTGAATGACATGAAGGCCAAGCAGGAGGCCCTGCTGAGGGAGCGGGAGATGCAACTGGCCAAGAGGGAGCAGCAGGAGCAGCGCCGGCTACAGCTGGAGATGCTGCGCGAGAAGGAGCGTCGGCGGGAGCGC
Organism: Microtus ochrogaster; assembly: GCF_000317375.1. Lineage (NCBI taxonomy): Eukaryota > Metazoa > Chordata > Mammalia > Rodentia > Cricetidae > Microtus > Microtus ochrogaster. The sequence continues at coordinate 39,301,128 of NC_022018.1, forward strand.
AAGAGGAAGATCTCCAACTTGTCCTTCACTCTAGATGAGGAAGATGACCAAGAGGATGGCCGCTGGGGGGAGGGCACTGAGGCCCAGAGTGGTGGGCCCAAGAAGAACTTGGGCAAGAACCCCGATGTGGATACCAGCTTCCTGCCCGACCGTGAGCGCGAGGAGGAGGAGAACCGGCTGCGGGAGGAGCTGCGGCAGGAATGGGAGGCGAAGCGCGAGAAAGTGAAGGGCGAGGAGGTGGAGATCACTTTCAGCTACTGGGATGGTTCTGGCCACCGGCGCATGGTGCGCATGCGCAAGGGCAGCACCGTACAGCAGTTCCTGAAGCGGGCTCTTCAGGGGCTGCGCAGGGACTTCCGGGAGCTGCGCGCGGTGGGGGTGGAGCAGCTCATGTATGTCAAGGAGGACCTCATCCTGCCACACTACCACACCTTCTACGATTTCATTGTGGCCAAGGCGCGGGGCAAGAGCGGGCCACTTTTCAGCTTCGATGTGCACGACGATGTGCGGCTGCTGAACGATGCCACGATGGAGAAAGATGAGTCGCACGCGGGCAAGGTGGTGCTGCGCAGCTGGTACGAGAAGAACAAACACATCTTCCCCGCCAGCCGCTGGGAGCCCTATGACCCCGAGAAAAAGTGGGATAGGTACACCATCCGGTGATGCTGAGTCTCAATTGATAGCCTTACTCTCTTATTACCCAAATTCAATAAATACAGAGAGAGGGTCCCGTGAATCAGATGTGTTGGTTCTGTTGCTGGCATTGTTCTTATTTTTAATGTTTCTGTTGTGCTCCGTGTGATAAGGGGCGCTTTTTTTTTTTTTTTTTTGTCTAAGTAGTTGTGCTCATTGACTTGGCGAGCCGACAGACTGGGTTTGATTTTGTGCAATGTCTTACTTGCTGGGTAGTTGTGAGCAAGTCATTGTGCTGAGTTTTCCCACCTGTACTAGGAAGTAACACTCCACAAGGCCAAAGCTGAGGAGCGAGTTAGTATTTGTAGACACTTGAAGCTCAATAAATACCTGAGGTATTGGTGGGATTTCTGTGCTCCAACTCTGAAATGTCAGGACTAGGGTAGACCAGCACATCACTGGTGTCAGGGACAGTGCGGGAGGAGCCTCACAAAGCCCTGCAAATGGCCCCACCTCTGCCATCCTTAACTGGATGGTTTAGCGAAGGGCTTGGGAGACCAGAAAGCTGGTCTACAGCTTAGAAGATCAGTATCACCGATTTCCCTCAATCCAAACACTCCAGTAGGACTCCACTTGGTACTACTATGAATTCCACCCTTTACATTTTTCTACTTTATTTATTGTTGAGTGTTGTGCTAACTTTCATCTAAAATATGATGCATCACTCTTACAGAGTTTTTAGGTTACCCCCTGTAACGTTAAAGACCCAAGAAAAGTGCTTGGGATGAACCTCTTACTCTGTTTCTGGTACCTAGTTCTCATGCCAGCCCAAGAACAAGAATTCTCCCAGCGTTGGTGGTCTTGGGCACTGCTTGACTTCAGGATCACATATTGAGAAAACCTGGCTTTTCTCAATAGCCAGGTTGCACCAAGAGATTTTTCTCAGGTCAGGATAGAGGCATCAGTCTGTTTGAAGCCCTGGGGTCCTTGATGAGCTGCCAGGCTGGGAGCAAATGCTCCAGGAAATCTTCTCTCAACCCCTGACCCCTACGACCCCACTCTTTCTCACCCCTACCTCAGAGTTACTGCAGCAGCAAGCAAGCCTGAAGAATTTAGGGCCTCTGAAGTGTTGTTGATTCACTTCCACACATCAGTCCTCCCCAGAGTCTCATGCCCCACCTTGGACCTGCTCAGTCGGCAGGTGAGTCCCAGCAGGATCCCTGTGTGACTCAAGCTTCCTGAGACTGAGGGAGTCTGGCTGCTCCGATGTCTGCTCTCTAGTCAAGGCTTCGGTCTCTCAGCTCAAGACCTAGATTCAACAGCTGCTAATGCTCTACAGGCCTGATCCTATTCTCCAGTCCTGCATTCACTTAAAAACTAGCGCCAAACACATTCTAGCTCCTGCATCCACTTCCTCGTTTAATTATGTGTGGACAATTTACATATATCTATGGAACTAAAGATCATATTGTAGTTTTTGAATTACAATAAAAATAGAGCAGGGTGATAAAATTAAGCTGTTTGACCCAGACATCTCAGGTATTTTAACTTTTTGTATTGAGGACATAAAAATATTGTTTTTAGGCATTGAAATGTAACTAAAACAGGTATATTCAACATGTTGTGCATTTGTCTTTAAAGTTCAGACTTAGCCCCCTTTCTGAGACTTGGATCCTCTGACTGTTTTTCCATCAACTGTCCTCCTCCCCTTTTCCTCTTTTATATTCCACATGTGAGGACATGTGGTATTTTATCTTCATGTGTTTGGTTTATTGCATAATATACTCCACTCTACTTAGGCTGCTGAAAATAAGGCTTCTTTTCCAGAACTGAGTGTATTCCTTTGAGTATAGACCACATTTTCTTCCCCTCCCACGTTCAGATAATGTAATGGGTTTTTAGCAGAAACTGGAAATGTACTTCTACATCCCTTAGTAGTACATGTATCCCACTGCCCCTTGTATTGTCTGTTTTCTGGTACCAATCCTACCCTAACCACATACATATAGCCTCCCCACCCCAATCCTTCCCGAAGTAAAGAGGAATTTCATATAGATTAATATTCGTATGTTTACAATATGATCATTAATTATAAATACCCAATCATAACATATTGTGAAAAATATTATTTTTCTGGAATTAGCATTTCTTTTTTTCTATTTTGGTTGACTCCTGTGTTGTTATCGAATGGGCCTCATACTTTGTGTCAATTGTATTCTTCTCCTGTCAGTATTAGGGTCTTAGTGCAGTGTTGTCAACCTAAAGTTACAGACATTCTCCAGTGATAACGAGCTTAGTTGGGAGAGGGTGAAAGCGAAAGCTTGCGGTAGATGGTGCCTTTCACACCATGGAGGACTGTTGGTGGACCCTGGGAGGTACAGAAGAACAAGGGGTTTCAAAGACAAGGAGGAGGAAGATTGCATAGAACATCTTGAGATGAAGAGAGCCCCGACAATGAGGAGAGCTGCAGCCATTCGTTAGTGAAGTCTGTGCCAGACAGTGATCTTTCCTCATATACCAAACCCAAAGTTTCCCGTATTGAGACTGATCAGCAAGCATGCCAACAATCATCTCAGCTAACTGAAAACTGCTCTGAAGCCTTCCTGTCCACCCCCATCCAGGTTGATGAGAGCTGGTATTCTGGAACCATCCTTCTGCTCAAGCCTGAGGATGACCACCTCTCTGTTCCGTCTTTCTTGACTTGCTTCCTCTGTTCCATGACTGAAAATGTTTAAAAAGTGTTAACATTGTGTGGGACATGACAGTGCACCCCCATAATCTCAGGCAGTCCAAAGGCTGAGGCAGGAGGATGGCAAGGTCAAGGCCAGCCTAAGCAGCTTGGGAAGAGCTTGTGTCATAAAAAGTAAATATTAAGAAGAGAATGGGAATATAGCCCCCATGGTAAACTGTTTACTTAGTGTTCTTGGGGCTGTTAGTTCAATCCCTAGCCCAAACAAGAAAACAAGCAATTGTTTTTAGAGCTTAAATTGCTAAACTCGTCTCCCCTGTAGCCTCTTACGTATATGGAAATGTGGCAGGCTGTACACAATTCTCTCTCAAGATATTAGAGGCAAGGCCCACAGCCTTACCATTTCCGTGTTAATTCCATGAACCACACTACGTCAGCAGACGCTCAAGCACAGAGCTTCACATCAGACCTGGGGAAACCACTAAGATCCCCTCACAGGCTTCCCCTAGAGGAAGGCCAGACTGGCAACCTCTTCCCTTTGCCTCCTGGGAACATTCGCTCTCTTCCGCAGACCTCTGCTTGCCTGTGCAGGCCTGCTGCATGGGCTTCTCCTCCAAGACAGACAGACAGACAACCCCTGATCTGCCGAACCCTTGCTCCCTGAAGTCTTAACCCACAAGTGACTTCTCACACACTCTGTTTCCCACCACACCAGCAGGCATCACGTAATCCAATAGGCTAGGCTTCTTCTCTGTGTGTGTTCCTCTCAAGACCTCGTGACTCCTGCCTCCCATGGCCTCAGAAGTCCCCTGGACTTCATTAGCCATTTGACTTGACTGGATGAAGGCAACCTCTCTCCAGAATGCCCTAATAAGAACCTGTGCACCACCCAGACCCACACCTTTCCAGTGGAATTCAAGACTGAGATAGACAGGACTAGCAGGCTTGCTTAGATTGAATCTAGCAGGGAAGCTGTAGCCTTTTCGCAGAGGCCCTATTGCCCCATGAGACTCTTCAAAGACACACAGCACCCCTCCTACCCTGTGACCAAGCTTACTCTGAAGTCATGTCCCCCACTATACCTCCTCTAAGATGAACTCTGTGTTCTGACTGAGACATTACATTCACAATTCCTTCTCTCGGCGTGTGAATTATCATCAGCCAGCTCCATTCATTCAGGCTTAGAGGTTTACAGATGGCTAGTCACAGTAGGAAGCAGCATTTATAGATTGCACCAACTATTTTCACACCTCAACTGCTATCATTAATTCCACTTCTCTGCAAATCCTTTGAGACAAATCTATGATCCCTATTCTACAATGACAAAAGGCAAAGCAGAAAGACTTCAGTGATTTTTTTTTTTGTTGGAAGTTATTCAGCTAGTATGGGCAAAACTGAGGTCCAGCAGTTTACTGTCTTGATTTTTGTACAGAGTCCTGGCTTTGGTAGTGGCTCAACCATTTTGGTAGTCATGGGTCACTGTCTAGAGCAAATAGGCTGTTCATACATCTTCTAGGGGATCGCCAATGTTGGATATGGGCCTGCCATTTTAAGACACTGATCACTCTAAACTTCCAGATTCCCATAGCCTGAAGAAACAAGGCCACACACACACACACACACACACACACACACACACACACACACACCCCTCCCCAAACCAACACTCCCCCCCACCTCTCCCTACAACTAACACTCCCCAACCCCCACCCCTCAAACTATCCCTCCTTCCCAGGAGGAAGCCTCTCCTTCCCCTTAATGCCACATTTACATTTCTCTGCTATCATGCACTACTCTTTTCTAATGCCTTCCACCTCAAGGCCTCATCATGGCTCCCATGGTCATGAGGTCCATTCTTGAAGGGTGATCTTATGTCAGTTTTTTTTTTTCCAAACCAACCCACCTATTGCCTTTTCTTCTCTAACAACCGTATTACCCCTGCTGTTACATTGTATGGCAAAAGGACAGTGGACTACCCCTCAGGCTTGCCAATGTACTTTGTCATTGTCCTGGCTGCTATCTCTTGGGACATGTGTCTGTGTGTGTGTGTGTGTGTGTGTGTGTGTGTGTGTGTGTGTGTGTGTGTGTTGCCAGGAGAGGGAAGAGAGCAGGGGGCAAAATAGAGGAAGCTCTCTGTTGTCTCTCCCTACAAGGAGACTGACTAATCCCATCACAAGGCCCCACACTCATGAAAGCATTTAACCCTAAATTACCTCACCTCTAAATGTGAATTCATTGGGATTTAAGGCTTTAACATATACATCGGGGTGTGGGGCATGATTATACCACACTGGCTGCTGGCATGGTGATTAGGGACAGGATTGGGTTGTAAGGGGAGTGAATTCCCACCCTTCCCTCCAAAGGAGTCAGCTCTATGTCAGACTGAGTTGGGGGTGCTGCTGGTGAGCAGTAGACAATAGTGAAAGCATTTCTGCCGTTTGGAGAAGCAATGCTTAGCACAAGTGGCTGCTGCCAACACATCTGGGGGAGATGAAGCTGAACCTAAGGAGTATGGTGACTGGTGCCCGGAGACGTAAGACGGCAGGTCAAATAGCCTTTTCTGCCAGGCCTCCCCCAGCCTTGTTCCTCGAGCCTTTGGGAAGCAATGGGGCCCTGGGTGTGCCATACATATTGTTGGAGAATTTTTGAATCCTGGAGGGAAGGAGACCCTGCGACCCTGCACAGGCAGTGCCTGAGACCCCAAATGATGACCAGTGGCATTTTCAAAAGTGTGCAGAGGGTGAGGACAGGAAAGACATTGAGTATTTTGTAAAACTTGTTTTCCATTAAATTAATACATTTATATGGAGGTTGTGATTTTTTTTTCTTCTGGGGCGAGGTAGAAAATGAAAGCCTGATCATTGTATATAGTGGGAGGCTGCTTGTTGGTTCCTGGCTGCCCGGCTAGCTTAGATCTGAAATAATCACACAGAAATTGTATTAATAAAATCACTGCTTGGCCCATTAGCTCTAGCTTTTTATTGGTTAACTCTTACATATTAATTTAACCCATTTCTATTAATCTGTATATCACCACATGGCTATGGTTTACCAACAAAGTTTCGGCATGTCTGACTGGCAGCGACTCCATGACTTCTCTCTAACTCCGCCATCCTCCTCACATGCTATAGGCCAAGCCAGTTTCTTTATTCATTAACCAATAAAAGCAACACATAGAAGGACCTCCCACACCAACTGTAGATACTGAGTTTGTGTGTGTTGGGTGGGGGTGGGGGGATAGATCTTTATTTGGCCACAGAGGGAAATGCCCATTATGTCCAGAATATCCCTGCTGTCATTGGGATCTGAAGGTCTGGGGACCCTAGAGCTAGTCCAGTAATCTCATGCTACAGAATAGAAATGAGGCTCACGGCAGGGAAGTGCCAGCCCCGGGGTGGCAGGCCTGGTTAGCAAAGCAGCATTGAGCCAGAGAGCTCTGGTGCCCAGTTCCTTCTTCCCTTCACCCTGCCTCAGGTACCCTGGGGTGGTATAAAGAACTCAGGATTTCCCAGAACTCTGACTGGGTGAGATCTCTTTATTGAAAATAAAATAAAGGTCTCCTGTTGGTATGTCCAGGAGAGACCAACTAGCATTTGCAGAACCCTACCTCACTCTCTTGGCTCTGCCTTCTTTAGTTGGGTAAACTTTGTTCCCTTTCTTTGGCAATAGGAAGGTGCTTTTTGATTTCTTTTCTGCTGCTTTAGGGGAATAGATACAACAACAAGCTTGTGCAATCAGGGCAAAACAATCCTTTCACCCAGGGGCAACACAAGGACCACCCAAGCTTAAATGTCTCCAAATAAAACCATTCAAACAAAACTTTCAAGCATATAAATGACAGGAGTAAGCAGCCTGATTCAAACTGTGTCTGTGCTTTTCATGGTTCTGAGCAAGAGGATTGGAGTTTCCCACTTCCTAATAGTGGGATGGCAACAGGAAATGACATTTCCTGTACACACATATTTTTGCCAAATGCTACAGTGTATGGTAGTCAGAAAACAGCTTCTTTCATGTTTAACTCATCTTGAAAATTTACCTCTAAAGAATCCATTACCTTCAGACCAAGTCAGATTTTACAAAAAAGACCGTGTGTGTGTTTGTGTGTGTGTGTGTGTGTGCACGCGCACGCGTGTATACACATTTGGATATGGATTTTTGGGTGTGTACACAGGAAGGTGTTACCTGGTAGGCAAGCTCTAACTAATGAGCTGGGCAAGAGGAAGCAGATGGACTTAGTCACCACTTAGAGCCAACTTCCCAGCAGGCCTCCAGTCAGTCCCCCGCTGCTTCCACACCTTTATGCCATCAAAAGGCCTTACACAGACAATGAGGTCATAAAAGGTACAGGCTTTGCTCTCTCGTTCACTCGTGACCAGAAAAGCCAGCTGCTATACTCTAAGAAGAATGAGAAAGCCTCATGGAAAGGGTCACTTGGCAAGGAACAATGAATTAAAGTCATCATCTGCCAGCAGCCACCACAAACAGGGCCACAGTGCCAGAATCATATCCCTCTCCCCTCCCATCAGGCTTTCAGATGACTTCAGGCCAGCCAGCAACCTGACTGTCTCACGGGAGGCCGCAGCTGTATGCAACTAGTGCATCTGTAGTTGCACACACACATTTCTCATCATGATATATACATGCCCACTTAAAGTGCATGGCTCAATGATCTTTAGTCTGTCCCCAGAGCTCTGCAAACATTATTAGCACAGTATAATTCTGGAACATTTTTTTCCCTCCCAAAACAGTTTAAACTCGGTGCCAGCTCCAGACTCTAATCCCATTCCCCCTTCCCAGCTCTGGGAAGTTGCTGTTATCTGTTTCTGTAGATTTTCCAATCCTGGACATTTCAGATCCACGGAATTATGCAATGTGTGGTCTTTATATCTCATTTATATCCTTCACCATGCTTTTTTCCAGGCTCATCCATGTCATACTGTACATCAATATTTCATTCCTCTTTATGATCAAATAATATTCATCACACAGATTTACTATATTTTGTTTATGCATCTGTACTTTGGTTTTGGGTGTGGTGGCTTGAATGAGAAATGTCCCCCATAGACTTAGATACTTGAACATTTGATCCCCATTTGTTGGTGGTTTGGGAGGTATGAGACCTTCACACTGGGAGACGGATTTTGAAAGTTCATAGTCTCACCCTGCTTCCCGCTTGGTCTAAGTGTCATGACTGTATTTGAAGATGTGAGTGCTAAACTTCTTGTTCCTGTAGCTTTCTGCTGGACTCTGAGGATGGACAGTAATCCCTTTAGGACCAGTGCTGGTTAGTTTTATGTCAACATCACACAGACGAGTCATCTGAGAGGAGCAAACCCTACTTGAGAAAATGCCTCCTTAAGATCAGACTGTAGGCAAACCTGTAGAGCAATTTCTTTTTTTTTTTTTTTTTTTT
>NC_022018.1:39309962-39320130 GCF_000317375.1 Microtus ochrogaster
AGGCTGGCCTCGAACTCCCAGAGATCCGCCTGCCTCTGCCTCCCGAGTGCTGGGATTAAAGGTGTGCGCCACCACCGCCTGGCCTGTAGAGCAATTTCTTAATTAGTGGTTGATGTAGGAGGGCCCAGTCCATTGTGGGCGGGGCCACCCCTGGGCTGGTGGTCCTGGGTTCTATAAAAAAGCAGGACTGAGTAAGCCATGGCAAGCAAATCAGTAAGCAGCACCCTTCCATGGCCTCTGCATGAGCTCCTGCCTCCAGGTTCCTGTCCTACTTGAGTTTCTGACCTGCTTTCCTTCAGTTATGGATCATCATGAGGAAGTGTAAGCCTAACAAACCCTTTCTCGGTCAGCTTGCTTCTGGATGTGGTGTTTCATCACAGCACTAGGAACCTTAAGTAGAAGAGAACTTCCAGCCAAAATAAATTGCTTTTGGTCATGCTGTTTTATTTTGGCAACAGAAGAGCAACTAACGCAATAGGGCTTTGGTTGTGTCCTCGCTGGGGGTTTTGTCGAGAATGCTACTAAGGAACGTTCATGCAGAAGCTTTTGTGTAAGTATGATCCTGCAGTTATTTGAGGGGGTATATCTGGAAGAGGAATGGTGAGCCACGCAGTAGCTGTGTGCAACTTTTAAGGATGTTTCCCCAGCAATTACGCTATTTCCCATATCCAGTAACGATTTTGAAGATTTTCAGATTCTCCACCTCCTCATCCTTAAAACCCATCTTTCTTATTAAAGCTGTCTCTGTGGCTATGGAGTGGTGCTTTAATGTTATATTCATAGTTATTAATATTAAGCATTCTTTTGCATTTATTTGTAATTTGTGCATTGCCTCCGAAGAAATGTCCATTTCTTTTGCCTACGTTAGAAACTTTTTATTCATATAAAACAGGGAGCTCTCATTAAGGAGGTGTGAGTGGGAAAATACAAAAGAAGTAGGGTAAAATAACAGTAAGAATATTTGAGTAGTCATAAGGAATCATACTATTAACTATCTACCTAAAAATACCTATTATACATATAAATCGATGTATGTATACGCACACACACACACACACACACACACACACACACACACACACACGTAGTTTAAATGAAATTTTCTCATCTGGACTAACAATGCTCCCTCCAAGAGACAAAGACCATCTACCAAGAACCCCAATACCAGGCATAAGAAGTCCTCTTTTGAGCTGTTGATCAGGGTTGTGCAAGAGACTCTCAAAACATTACTAGCATTTGCCATTGTCCTTGGTTCCTCCCAGAAGTGAAAAAAGGTAAGTCTTCATTCCTGAAGATCTCACACTTCAGACACAGGGCCCAGAGTCCTCTGAGTTAGAAGTGACCTGAAAACCTCCTCCCTTAAGGACAGGCTTTCATGGTACCAGAAGGCACCATGCAAGTTTCCAAAGGAAAGAAGCAACCAACAGTCTTACCTAGCTATGATACCTATGAAGCACAAGAACCATCAATGGCACAATAAGCCGAAGGGTGCTGGAGTGGCATGCATGCCTTGGTGGTGACCAACAGCTCTTTAATTGTGCTTAAGACTTGCTCAATATGAAGGGGTACTGGTAACCTAGGTAAACCTAAAACTAGTTAAATCAGGGATCTTAGAAAAAAAAAAAAACCTACCTTACTACCTTATCAAAGCAGCACAATTCCTAGCTACATTCTAAATATTTGAAGATTTCGCAGTGCTTGGAGACTACTTTCCCCCAACAGATGTGCTGCACAGATGTGCTGACAGTCCTCCTTCTGTGGGAGTCTAACTGGTCTACCTCAGGATAAGTTGGTACAATCTTCTCGGAAACCTCAACCTCTATTTTAGGGGTTTCTCCAGCCTCAGGTTTTACAAGAAACAGTTTTGAATGTAGTCTTTGGTTTCCATTGTTTTGGGGTAAAGTTATGTCGCAGGGGCAGAGGCAAATCACACTATTGCGGCTGATGGGTTATTTTTCTTCTGCAGCTCTCAAAATTCGCTCTGTATGGCCTGCTCTCACTTCATCCCTCCATACTTGTCTGTGACCCTGTTTTAATCCTGCTTAGAATTAGTTGAGCTCTTCAGATATATAAATTAATTCTTCTTAGTAAGTTTGAAATTTTTAGCCATTACTTAGAAACATGCTTACCTAATTTTTAAAAAACTTGTTAGAAATGACCGTTGATTCATTTTGTATCCATATGCATGTGTGTACATGTGCCACAGCACAGTGGGAGTCAGAGAACAACTTGTGAGAGCTGGTTCTCTCTTCCATGTTGGTCGGGAGGTCAAACTCAGGTTCTCAGGGTTGGCAGCAGGTGTCTTTTACCCACTGAGCCGCCTCATCCACCCTTGTTATTTTTGAAGTTAGCATATGAAGTAATGAGTTTCGATATGATACCTCCTCTTACTTTGTTCTTTGTCTCCCTCTTCTACTGTTTTCCCCTCCCCATGGCCTCCTTGATTCCCTTCCTACCTTCAAATAGCAACCCCTTCAGCTATCACTTTTGTTGATTTGTTTTATTTAACCGTGTGTGTGTGTGTGTGTGTGTGTGTGTGTGTGTGTGTGTGTGTTTTCCTTGTATGTATGTCTGTGCACCAGAAGTGAGCAACACTTTTGAAAGCCAGAAGAGGATATCAGCTCCCCTGGGATTGAAGTTACAGCAAGTTCTGAGCCACCATGGGTACTGGGCATCAATCCCAATCCTGTGGAAGGGCAGCCAGTGCTCTTAATCATTGATTCATCCTCAGATTAGACCTCCCTCTTGCTTTGTTTGTTTGGTTTGGTGGGCTTTGTTTTGTTTTGCTTTGTTTTGTCTTCTTTAGATAAGCTCTCACTAAATAACTTTGCCTGACCTGGAACTCACTATGTGGACCAGGCTGGCCTCAAACTCATGAAGATCCACCTGGCTTTGCCTCCCAAGTGCTGGAGCTAAAGGTGTGTGCCACCGTGCCGGCCAGGGGTTACTTCTTTGAACACTTTTAAAATTAAGACTTTTTATTTGGAGAGTGGGGGCACAGATGACTTAGTAGACCTGTGGAGGTCGAAAGACAACTTGTGGGAATCCATTCTCTTTTCTTGGGTTCCAGGAAAGGATCAAACTCAGGTTGTCAACCATGGCAGCAGGTCCCTTTTCCTGCTGAGCCTTCACACCCACCCTGAACACTTTGTTCTGTTCTGTCTTCTCTCTTTGGTATACTCAGTATACATGTATTGGTATATTAAATGCCATCCACCATCCCATGAGGCTCAGTTTATTATTATTCCTCTTTGCATGATCTCCATCTTTACTCCTGCATCTTTTTTGTTTGTTTGTTTTTATTTTCCTTTTTCCCCTCCCTGTTCCGATCGACTCTCAAGTCTGTGACTTTTTCACTTCAGTTCTTATATTTTCATCTGGTTCTGTGTTCCAGGCACGATGTACATCATTTTCTATTTCATAAGACACGAGCACCTCCTTCCTCTGGTTCTTCAGAAGTGGTCTCCTGTGGTTCTTTGAACGTGGTTGTGGTAGCTGCTTTGAAGTGTCATTCTTCGTTACAGCCAACATCTGCATACTTTCGAGGTCCCGCCCGCTGCTGAGTGTTTCCTATGCCCGGGCTGCTCTGCTGTGTCTCTCCGTATGACTCATAACTGCTGTTAAAAGCTGCACATTTCAGTCCTCAGGAGGCACCCGCTCCGGATCCCCATCTCCTGCCTGGACACTGTTGTTAGCCCATTGACTGTATTGTCTTTGCATTTTTGAAGCTCTTTCTGCTCTGCTCAAAGCCCTAGATTTTATCTTCCAGCCTGATTTCTTCTTATTATAACAAACAATTAGTTGTGTGCCGCCACTAATCACTAGTTATTTTATTGTTTTCAACCATGGTGCAGGATCCTAAGTCAATCTACTGTTTTATACAGCTAAAGCAGAGCCTGGCACGGGGTGGTGTGTGGCCACTGTTGAAGCTAGCCCCAAGGTGTTCCTCAAGAGAGATTGCACTGTGGAAAAGGATGGGGCTGTCTTCTGCAACTGGACCACCTGCATCCTCCAAACTGAGCAGGCACTGGGTATGTACGGCTGAAGGGAACTAATGCCACTTCTAATCTGTGTGGTTCGGTCCCCAGAGCCGAGGATGGGACTGTTTGCCAAATCTACCTGGAGGAGTGCCTCTACCTCAGGAGTCTGTCAGAGATGAGCATGTCTGTACACAGCTGAGCTGTTCCTCCACCAATACTGCTGTGAGGGACTGAGGGGCTGTGCTTGGCATCATCCTCACCACATCCCTTCTGGGTTGGGGAGCTAAAATGAGCTCTGCGAGCTGGTCACCAGCATTCATGTGCCAACATTGAGGCATACGTCCAGCCGACGTTCTGACAGACTTCCCCAGCTGGGAGCTGTCCGCCCCAACTCAGTTGACTGGGAGTGGCTCTTCCTTCCAGGGAACTGAGGGAAGCAAAGGCCCGGGCCTCTACCCAGCCCCAGCAGCTCGGGTACACAGGACTGAGCGCAGCAGCCTCCCTCCTTCTCGCTGTTTCTGCAGACTGTGCTGAGTGCCTGTGCTCGCTCTTGTCTCCTATGAGCACTTTGGTCAGTCTCTAGAGAGTTCTACTGATTCGATTTTGCTACATTTAATCAGTTTATAAATGTCTGTATGGGGAGATGATTTTCCTAAACTCTTTACACTGCCTTGTGCTTGGAGACAAATTTTTTCAAGTAGGAAAATAAAAAGTCCTATGTACATGTATATGTGTGTATACACATATATGCACATATATAAACTCTCAGAATCATTGTATGGCACTGTGTAAAAGACGGCACAGGAAACCGATACAGGATTTTTTTTCTCATGTATGTGGCACTGAAAATATCTCTAAGAAAATACATAAGATTCTAGAAACTCTTGTTTTGCTTGGAATGAAAGACCAGTACGGCTAGGAGACAAGACTGTGAAAGATCCTTCCACAGCAGAGCAGGCTGTACCTTTTGAATTGTGAGCCATACAACTGTGCTATCCACTAAAATATAAAACACACTTATAATATAAATGTTAATGAAATTTGACACTAAATTTTTGAAACCGCAGAAGAATCCTGTGATGAAAGCCTAGTTCTGAGGAGGAGATTCACAGCTTCAAGATAAATTGTGGGTTAACGTGATCATTTTTTAAATAGGCAAAAATGACTACAGTCAAACAGAGGCAGGCTACTTGTGTTTAAATGAAGAAACCTTTCCGGATGTCAGGTCAGGATCACTGTCCTCACTCTGCAAGTGATGCTCCTGGAGGGAGGACCCCGAGTCAGCAAGGCCAAGAGACTTGTGTGTGCCCCAGCCAGTTCCAAAGGCTACATATGGTGGACATCTGACTGTGGTTTAGAAGATCTAACGTTCAATCCTTTCCCTTCAGCGCTCTACCCCAGGTGGAGCTTGGCCCCACAGCTTCCCATCAAATGTCACATCCACCCGGTGAGAGAAATGGATATAGTAACCTAGGCCAAAGTCTCCCTTGCTCACCCCTGAAGCACTCTTTCTCTAAAGCGGGAGTGCTGCATGCTTTAAAAAAAAAGTGCTGTTTTTGTAGTAGGACTCCCACATCATGATAACACGCTCTGCCATAAGTCGGTTTCTTTCTAGGGATGGATGAATACTTTCTAAGCTGAAGCTACTAAAGACAAAACTGAAATGCCGGCTTTGATGGGGTTTGTTACTTAACAAGACACAACTGAAGCTAAATGCCTTTCAAAAGATTGCAGGAATTTCAACTCCTGCCACTTATAGAAGCATTTTTCTTCCTACAACACTTTTCAAAAGTGTTATAGTGAATACTTTATTTCATTACTGAAACTCTCTCTCTTTCTCTCTCTTTTTCTCTATGTGTGCATGCATGTGTTTTTATACAGGTCCTTACTGTGTAGCCCTGGCTAGCCTACAACTCACTATGTAGAGCACCCTGGCCTCAAACTCACAAAGCTCTGGGTTTAAAGACAAGAACTAGAATCCCCTGCATTTCAAAGGGGTTGAGCTGTCTCTTCTTGCATCTTGAACTTTACAGTTGTTCAGTGGGTTACCTATTCACTCTCTGCCTTTTTTGTTGTCGGTTTTTTTTTTCTTTTTTGAATGCTTTACAAATTATTTGTTAATCTTTGTACTTTTCATATTGCAGCATTTTATCTGGTATTTTAGTTCTGTTAAACACCGCAGTAAGGTATGGTGACACACACCTGTAACCCCAGTACTTTGGAAGTAGAGGAGGGATCTGGGATACAATGCCAGCTGTGAGTATATATTGAGCTCAAAGCCAGCCTTGACTGGGTTTTGGGGGGGGAGGGGTTGTTTTTTTGTATTTCAGGGTTTTTTTCACTCTTTACTCTTTGGGGAGTTGGTCACCCAGTTCCCAAAATAATTACACAAAGATTTATTCTTACTTATGAATGCCCGGCCTTAGCTGGGCTTGTTTCTAGCCAGTTTTTCTTAAATTATCTTGTCTATCTTTTGCCTCTGGGCTTTTACCTTTCTCTATTTCTGTATACCTTTTTTTACTTCTTACTCCATGGCTTGCTGTATAGCTGGGTGACTGGCCCCTGATGTCCTCTCCCCTTCTCCTTTTTTCACTCCTCAATCTCTCTTCCCTTCTATTTCTCCTTCTATTTATTCTCTCTGCCTGGCATCCCCACCAGTTTCTCTTTCCTGCCTAGCTATTGACCTTTCAGCTCTTTATTAGACCAATCAGGTGTTTCAGGCTCGCAAAGTAACACAGCTTCACAGAGTTAAACAAATCCAACATAAAAGAATGCAACACATCTTTGCATCATGAAACAAATGTTCCACATCATAAACAAATGTAACACATCTCCAACTCATATTCCACAATGCCGGGCCACATGAGAGTCTATCTGAAAATAAAAATTAAAGAAAGAGTAGGACATTGTTTATAATTTTATTTTATTTTTTTTTATTAAGAAAAGGAAAAAAAACAAGTTTCCACCTCCTCCCAGCCTCCCATTTCCCTCCCCCTCCTCCCCCCCTTCCCCCCCTCCTCCCACCCCTCCTCCCCCCCCCCCTCCACTTCTCTCTCCCTCCCTCTCCAGTCCAATGGGCAGTCAGGGTTCCCTGCCCTGTGGTAAGTCCTAGGTCCTCCCCCCTCCGTCTATATTTAGGAAGGTGAACATCCAAACTGGCTAGGCTCCCACAAAGCCAGCACATTAAGTAGGATCAAAACCCCGTGCCATTGTCCTTAGCTTCTCATCAGTCCTCATTGTTTGCCATGTTCAGAGAGACCAGATATATCCCATGCTTTTTCCGTCACAGTCCAGCTGGCCTTGGTGAGCTCCCAAAAGATCAGCTCCACTGTCTCATTGGGTGGGTGCACCCCTCGTGGTCCCGACTTCGTTGTTCATGTTCTCCCTCCTTCTGCTCCTCATTGGGACCTTGAGAGCTCAGTCCAGTGCTCCAGTGTGGGTCTATGTCTCTAACGCCATCCATCCCCAGATGAAGGTTCTGAAAATAGACCCATATCTATCACCATGCACAAAACTCAAGTCCAAATGGATTAAAGACCTCACTATCAGTCAGAACACATTGAACCTAATAGAAGAGAAAGTGGGAAATACCCTACAACAGATGGGCACAGGAGATCGCTTCCTATGTGTAACCCCAACAGCACAGACTTTAAGGGCAACATTGAATAAATGGGACCTACTAAAACTGAGAAGCTTCTGTAAAGCAAAGGACACTGTCACCAAGACAAAAAGGCAACCTACGGACTGGGAGAAGATCTTTACCAACCCCGTAACAGACAAAGGTCTGATCTCCAAAATATATAGAGAACTCAGGAAACTAGACTTTAAAATACTAATTAACCCAATTAAAAAATGGGGCACTGAAATGAACAGAGAATTCTCAGCAGAGGAAGTTCAAATGGCCAAAAGACACTTAAGGTCATGCTCAACCTCCTTAGCGATCAGGGAAATGCAAATCAAAACAACTTTGAGATATCATCTTACACCTGTCAGAATGGCTAAAATAAAAAACTCCAATGATAGCCTTTGCTGGAGAGGTTGTGGAGGAAGGGGTTCCCTCATCCATTGCTGGTGGGAATGCAAACTTGTGCAACCACTTTGGAAAGCAGTGTTTCGGTTTCTCAGGAAATTCGGGATCAACCTACCCCTGGACCCAGCAATACCACTCCTGGGAATATACCCAAGAGATGCCCTATCAAACGACAAGAGCATTTGTTCAACTATGTTCATAGCAGTATTATTTGTAATAGCCAGAACCTGGAAACAACCTAGATGCCCTTCAATGGAAGAATGGATGAAGAAAGTGTGGAACATCTACACATTAGAGTACTACGCTGCGGTAAAAAACAATGACTTCTCGAATTTTGCATGCAAATGGATGGAAATATAATTTTATTTTTACGCCAAAGCTTTTTCGTCTCTATAATAAATTCGTCATTTCATGCTTTCAGTAGCACCTGAGAGCATCACAGCAAATGTCATGATAACATGTCATTTTCACCAATGGTCCCTTCCAAGCTTACGAGCTATTTTCAAGCTATTTCATCTCTTTGCCATAGCTTCAGGGAAGGGCCTCAGCACAGCCTCAGCGCCAGCCTCAGACCAGCCTCAGCGCCAGCCTCAGCACCAGCCTCGCACGTTTTCTTTCCATCAGACCTCTTGCCTGTTTCTCTGACTGTCAGAAGCCTTCCGCCATGTCCTCAGAGCTCCTTGGCCTCCTATCACCCATGACCTTTGTTTCCTCTTCACTTTACCCACTCAATAGCCCCTCTGTGGCTTAGAGATCAGCACCACTTGTCTTGCTGTACCTTCAAGATGTCCAGTCCGAACCCACTCTGTCTTCTTAAACCCCATTTCTCTTTATTTCCCCACAACCTTCAATTCACGCTCAGCAAAGTCTGATCTGCTGGCCCCTCCCTACTGCTGTTTCTGGTTCAGTGCATCCTGGGTCCTGATTCACCTTTCCAGTGCTCTCCTCTCTACTCCCTGGGAGCCTTCCCTTTACCTTGGAATCCATCCTGTCTAGAGAAGCCCCACACATTGGTGTCATGCAGCAAAGTGACCAAGGACATGATGGGTTCAAGGTGTGGCTATCTGTCTGAACATTTTGGTTCTTCCATGAAGTTGCCTTGGGGAAGGGTACTTACTCTCCTTGAATGCTAAACAACTAACTGTAGGGTATACCAGTATGATAGCCATTAGCACCATGTTGCCATGAGAAGTGTGATTTCTTTTTTATTGAAGTTACCATTAGTTCACCAAAAGCCCCTGTGTTAACACAAACTCAGATGCACAAATATTGTTAAAGAGGACCCTTAAGCATAACAACAGGGACTCCCATCACTTAAGAAACATGAAGGGTTTGAGGAGCTCTGCACCATGAGTTAAGGACAAGAACCAAACGCAAAGATGGTCCTTAAATACAGTGGTTCAGCTTCAAATGTTTCATCTGCTGTGCATTCAGTAGATATATGGTCAATACAGACCCTTTTGGACTCCCTTGCCGTGCTAGCAGAATGAGCTCCACTTCTTTCTGTGTGTCTCAAACAAGCCATGCCTAGACTGGGCTGTACAGAGATTAGCTGGATTTTCTACTGATAACATTTTCACCTTGCAGTTTATTTATCAGGGCACTTTTGCATATCTCCCCACCACCTATACCAGTAGTTTTCAAACTTCTTTAGCTGGGAGGTAAATATGTTTCACCTCCCCACTGAGTGTATAGACCCCACCCCAAGACACACATGTGTTTTCTTACATGTAATTGGACTAGAAGCTGTAGAGAATGGTACACCATTGTATGCAATGACCGATGTTTTCAATTCATTCTTATTATGAGAAACTTTTTTTCTATCAAAGGTAGCTGGACAAGCCTCCCCCCTCTTTTTCCTTTGCACCAATTAGCCATCCATGTCATGTGAAGCTGAGTTCCCATCAATGAGATGAGATACAGTCCCTCCCTACATCAGAGATAAAAGACAGACTCCACTTTGATGAAACTGTGTGCCAGCCCAGTTTGGGTCCTGGTGCACCTTTTGGCAGAAAGAGAAACCATCTAGTCAACTTACTTTTGCTTTGTTCTCTAAGAGCAAAAGTGAATTTGTATGTGCGTCCCTGCTCCCCTATCCTACCTTCCTGTATCCCAATCATCCCGTTGCCCCAAGATCTCCCCATCCAACCCTTCTCAC
>NC_022018.1:39320922-39335725 GCF_000317375.1 Microtus ochrogaster
AATAAAAAAAAATTAAAAAAAAAGAATATACAAAAATGTAACATAAAAAAAAAGTGAATTTGTAAACCCCACTTGCCCAAGGACAGACAACTTCCTGGAATGCTGGGAGCTGTGGTTCTTGGGAAATAACAAGACGCATGTTTTCACTCCCCTAAACAAGTTTACTTGCACGGGATGAGCTTCATTCGATGTGCACAGGAGGTGCACAGGCAGGAAATATGTCAGGATGTATGCTTGCCCCAGATTGGACCTGATGGGAAACATGGTGGCCTTGGGGTTGTGTCCTTTGAAGCTTCTGCACAATGTGACTCCTGGCCATTTCCTGGGAACTCGAAAATGGACCTGGCCAGAGTCCATCCTCCTGGCCAGCATTTCACTGACGCTTGCTTTAAATTTGGCTCAGAATTGTGGGGCTGTTTTTCTCTTGTGATTCTCGGGTATAACAGTTATTGTGTTCCTTTGTGCTGCCCCAAGATTATTCATCACAAATGCATTCATCCCCATTCCATTTCTAGACATTTGAAATGCTCAGTTTAGCCCATGACACAGATTTCCTGGCCCATTAATGTGTCATAGCCACAGTCTGGGAAAAGTTATGTTTTCAAGATCTGCTTTACCTTTTTTGTGGAGAGATAGAAAGATGAGAGACAGAGAGATAAGACAGTCGGCTCCTGGGCTCAGAGGAAAAGATAAACCTCATGAAGGGAACAGAACTCCATGGGTACCAGAAGACACAAAAGAGAACAAGAGTAGATGGTGGCAGACAAAATCAACTGTCGTCTCCTCTAATGGTCAGTGATATGTCCTAAGACAACCCCCAAGTCCCTATGTGAAGCAACAAACACTATATATGCTATGTCTTCTCCTGTATATATGTACCTATAATAAAACAATTTCTAAATTGGGCACAGTAAGAGATTAACAACAGTCATTAGTAATAAAATGGATCATTTATAATAATACATTCTAACCAGTCAGGCAGATGTGGACTTTTAAAATACATTTTAAAAGGCTTTAGCTGTCTCACTATGACTTTTTTTTAGGTCAAGAATTCTTATCTTTTCACTTAGAGAAAACCCTGAGTATCTTCTCTGCAAATCAGAACTACCAGTGTCTTAGTTAGTACCAGTGCTGTGATGAGATTCCATGACCACGCCGCTCTTATAAAGGAAAATATTTAATTGAAGTGGCGGCTTACAGTTTTAGAGGTTCAGTCCATTATCATCATGGCAGGGAACATGGCGTCATGCAGGCAGAAATGGTTCTGGCTACATCTAGATCAGAAGTCAATAGGAAATGGTCTCAGATACTGTGCAGTATCTTGAGCATAGGAAACCTCAAAACCTGCCCCCACAGGGACACACTTCCTGCAACAAGGCCACACCTACTCAAATAAGGCCAAATGTCCTAATTAGTACTGATATTATGGGGATCAATTACATTCAAACTACCACATTCTTTTCCCTGGTCTCTGTAAGCTTGTAACAATATCGTAATTGAAAACACATTTAGTCCAACTTCAAAAATCTCCATAGTCTATCACAGTCTCAACAATGTTTAAAAGTTTAAAGTTCAAAGTCTCTTCCGAGATTCATGCAATCTCTTAATTGTAATCTCCTATAAAATCAAAATCAATCACTTATCTCTAATATATAATGGCAAAGGATAAAACAATAGGGAAGGGAGCATAGTGAGGAAATACTGGACCAAAGCAAGACCAAAACCCAGCTGGGCAAACTCCAAACTCTGCATCTCCATGTCTGATGTCAAACACTCTTTAGATATCCAACTCTGTTCAGCTTTGTTGACGGCAACACACTTCTTTCTCTTGGGCTGTTTCCACTTCCTGTTAGCAGCTCTCCTCGGCAGCTATCCCAGGACTCTGGCATCTCTAACATCTTGGGGTCTCCAAGGCAATCCAGGCTTCATGCAATGGCCACTCTAGGACGCCATTCAGGGATACCCCTGACACATGCCTGGCAGGAGCAGCTCTCTTTAGGTGCAAAGGAAAATTCCATAACTTGTTTCTTCTAGCCTTAACTCTAAAGCCAGACTCATGTGGCAGAAATTGCCAAGTTCTGCTGCTTGCTAGGGCTGGAACATGGCCCTTCTCATTCATTTACATCCTTACTAGCATTCCGGCTTTGATTGTTCCCTTCACTGCCTGAGCTTGGCTGTTCTTGAACTTGTTCTGCAGACCACTCTGGCCTCAAACTCAGAGTTCCAGCAGCCTCTGCCTTCCCAGTGCTGGGATTAAAGGTGTGCGCCACCACTGCCCAGCTCTAAGCTTTCTTTAATTTCCTTTCACAAATTGGAAACTTAGCTTGGTGGCATCTTGCCCTGAGGTCACCACTCCCTTTATTGTATTTCTTAATCCATTTATCTCCTTGAATTTAGGATTTAGCTCCATTCCACTTCCTGGTATTCTTTCTCGCCTCATAATTTACATTTTGTAATTTACCCTGCTCGGCTTGCTCCTTTTCATTATAAATCTTCATTAAAGTTACTGCTAATAATCACACAACAGATCTATACTAGTTTGTTTTGAGATTTTCTCTGCCAATGGGATTAATTCAAAACTCTTCACGTTAGCCTCAGGCAGACTCTTTGGACAAGGGCCAAAGGCAGCCACTTTCTTCACCAAAGTATCATGAAAATGATCACCAGGTAAGATATTAAAATTTTTCTCCTCTGAAACCTTTTGAGTGAGCTCCCCACAGTTCAAAATATTCATAGCACCACTGTCTTCCATGTTCCTACTGGTATGGCCATGTCCGTTGCTATAAAGTGACACCATAATCATGACAACTCTTGATTTAGGTGGCAGTTTACAGTTCAGAAGTTCTGTTCATTATCATCATGGCTGGAACATGGTGGCATACAAGCAGACATGGTGCTGGCTACATCTTGATCAAAAGGCAATTGCAAGTAGACTATAACACTGAGTGAAGCTTAAGCTTAGGAAACCTCAACACAGTGACACACTTCCACCAGCAATGTCATACCTATTCCAACAAGGCCACACCTCCTAGCAGTGCCACTCTCTATAAGCTTACTGGGGCCAATCACATTCAGTTACATATAATCACAACCAATATTGTTTGTCTCACACTGAGAAACTCCAACGGACATCTCTCTGCTAACTGAGGCACCACAACATGAACAGAGGGCATCCGTGTATACAATGTCTACACTGGGCACAATCATCATTTAGCACCCCATGGGGACACAGCAGATGGTGAGGGATTCCTTGACACTGCTCAAAATAGTGTGCCATTTAAAACTTACAGACTACTTACTCTTGAAGTCTTCCATTAAATGTTTTCTTTTTTGTTTTGTTTCTATTTTTGTTTTGTTTTTTTTTTGTTTTTTTGTTTTTTTGTTTTTTTTTTTGAGACAGGGTTTCTCTGTGTAACCTTGACTGTCCTGAAACTCTCTCTGTAGACCAGTCTGGCCTCAAACCTACCTCCACCTCCCAAGTGCTAGGATTAAAGGCCTGGGCCACTACTGCTTGGCCCATTTAATGTTTTCAGACCACAATTGTATAACAAGAGCAATTAAAACCTTGGGAAGTGACATTGTAGACAAGGGTTACTGCTAGGTGTCCCTTTCAAACAACCCTCACAAATTACAAAGCCATGTTTTCTAGGTCATCTCTTATTTGAGTGATCCTAAAATGATCTTAGAAACACTCTTAGGCTCACATCTGCCCTCCTATTTGTTTTCCCCCTCGCCTCCAGAAAGAGAGAGGTGAGAGGAAGGGGAGAAGGAAGAGAACTCTGAGTCAGGGACTAGTCTTGAGAGGGCCAAATCCATGGAATTTGTCTCACTCAGTGATTGATGTTCAGCAGCTGAAGAGTTGGCCACTCTTCAGCCAATTAGAAGATTACTGACCAGAAGACAGCTACAAAGAAAAAGGTCCTATTCTACAAGGAAAAGGGAATCCTGCAGCCCTGTCCTGGATAAAAGAGGCAGGCTGCTCCTGGGAGCATGCTGAGGGCTTTGTTCTTAAGAGATGCGGAGGCTGGCCCCATGAGTGAGTGTGACAGATGTTCTTTGTTATTCTGCAAGCACATGGGTCTTCCATTTCCTCCTTCTTCCCTGGGTAAAATTTTGTGGCATCGTCTCACTTGTCCTAATGGCCCATGTCTAACATCTGTGTGGTTACAAATGGGGCATGCTCATTTGGGAACTTTCGGAGCTTGAATAACATCAAGACGACAGGACTTGCTGCCCACGCAGGAAGAAGAGGAGCTGGGCACAGCTGGAGTGCAAAGTGGGTCAGTTCACAGAGCACAGGAAGTTATCAAATCAATGGGAAATTAGGGGCAAAATTTTAACCAACTGTCCCAGAAAACGGTCTAACCTGTTCCTCTTTGCCTTCTCTAGAGTTTTTACTTATTTTTAAGTTGACATTTATAGAGTTTTATTTTGTACTTTGTAAATCTAACACATTTGTTGCAGAGAATTTTTCAGAGAAGGGAGAAACATCACTCACAGACTATTAATCAAGAAGCATGTCTTATCATTTTGACAGTCTTTCCTTCTAGTCATCTTGATCCTGGATGCCTGTATATGTGATATATATTTTTGTCATTAAACTATATATACAATTTTTTGTAATTTAAAAAAATGTATTAATCATCTGATTTATTCATCTCTAAACCCCTTCTCACCTCCTTATCACTCCAGCATGTTGGAATACCTGAACATGCCTAAATGCTGCCTTCATGTAAAGACACCTTTGCCCATGCCTCCCCATCTCGAGGCATAGAAAGAAATCAAAGTGCTAAGATCTTCCAGAGCCTTTTTATGTACCAGGTTTTCTGGGCCAGACAAGGTAGTTCAATGTAAAGCCTTTCCGTATTCCCATGGAAACACTCCAACTGAGGGCCTAGAACAGTCTCGAAAGCCTGTATGCAGTGGCCTCCCCTAGTGCTCTTACAGTTGGCGCTACTAGATAGAAACTGAGGAGACGAGGGAGACATCCCGGATCCTGTCAAGAGGAGGAATGTGACTGCAGGAGCCACGCTAGAAGAGAGGCCCTTCTGCAGCGAGGAAAAGGCTTGGCTGTCCAGTGGTTAACTATCTGTCCACAGGATGCTTCCTGCTCAGATGAGAGCCCTACAAGCTTAGAAAGGATTCCTTCTCCGAGCAGAGTTCCCCAAGAGGGTGTGTTACAACACAAGCAAACACTGTGTTGTTTGACGTAAGGAACTTGAACACCCTTCGACTAGGATGACCTTGGGGGAACCTTGGAATCAGTTCACTGCAGGAACCAAAGGATGACTACATTATCCTTCTTGATAGTCAATACTGAGCTTACTGCAGCCAAGATGAAAATCTTATTTCTGCCTCTGAGATTATTTCTCTAGGGTCCTAGTCAAAAGAAAAAAAAAAAAAAAAAAAACCAAGATCACCACGATTGCTTGCTTAGTACATGAAACTATCTTGTAGAATGAAATTATCTGTAGCCTTTCGATTTGTGGATAGGCAATGTGGTTGTGTCCCTGATGTTCAAGACGAGAGGAGATACTGGTCCACTGGTCCAAATGGAGCCTTCACAGTCCCATTCTGATTGGCAGGACTAAGCTCCTGTTCCCAAAACAGTGACATGCTGGCTTTTAGGAACGACCCCTCTCTCCTTTACAAGGCTCACAGACAACTAATGACACATTTTGGAGCCGTGTGAGCTCTGTTCAGCCATAGATCATGACTAAGAAATTATAGCACCTGGGGAAGTATGCTAATTTAGGCTAATTATATATGGGTCCGACCTGTCTCCACAGGTTTCAAAAGGTGTTCATGTGACTTATCATTTATAAAACTAAGTCCAAACGCTTTTCATCTCAGCAGGTTGCATATGCTGCTTCTGCAGTGAGCCATGTATTAAAATGGAAAAATCAAATTTGTAAATGACAGGGCAGCTAATCTGGGGCTGCCCCTGTGACCCCTCCTGTTCCCTGGCACTGCTAGATGGGGTGGGTTTGTATCCAAACATTAGTTAAGTGTCAGGTCCAGAAGAAACCCGAGGACAAATGGCTAACTGAGGTGCCTCTATTACAATATCAAGGCAATGCTGGCCTCCAGACTCTCTCAGGTTTGAAAAAGTACCCATTAAAAGGCCATGCTGAAAGCCAGACTCTTCTCAGCTCTGTTCACCCTGCCACCTACCCTAAACTACAGCTCATGGGCTTCCCTTCCCCCATACTTATGTGTATGTAACCCTGCCATTTGGGCCTTGAGCTCTCTTGGCCCTCCAGGTCCTCTTCAGCTCCCTCTCTCTTGGCTCGCGCTCTCTCTCTCTCTCTCTCTCTCTCTCTCTCTCTCTCTCTCTCTCTCTCTCTCCCTCTCCCTCCCCCTCCCCTCCCCCTCCCTCTCCCCTCCCCTCCTCTCCTCTTTTCTCTTCTTGCTCTCCTTTCATAGCCTGGTTCAGTCTACTACTTTCTCTCTCTGCTCTGGGCTCCTTCAGATGCCTCTGGCCATGCTCTCCCTCACATCTACAATAGAAACCTTCCCCTCAACCATTCCTCGGAGCAGCACACACACACACACACACACACACACACACACACACACACACACTATATAAAGTAAAGTAGTTAGAAGGTTTTGTTTTTGTTGTGTGATATTTCACCAGGGTACAATTTCCTCTGTTTCCCTTCATGGGCAACCATGAACCATGAGAGTTGCTTTGTTTTCTAATATAATCAACAAAACTGCATTATTACATTTTTTTGCTATTGTCAACAAATCCTTATTTGATCCCATTAGAAAATTGTATGCTGGATTTAGAATTTATAAATCCAGTTATCTAGTTTTATAAATATAAATGCCCTGCCAATAAATTCCGAGCGTTGATTAAGGAAGAGAAAACTGGGAACCAGGGGTCAAAGAACAATAGATTCCTGTTTCCTTGGTTTGCATTAATGTTCTGTAGCCAACAGACGGCCTCGGGCAATTATTTGAGGCCAATAAGAAAACCTCCCTTGGACTGTCCTAAAAGGAGCCAGGCACACTGCCAGGTCTTTTTGTTTGTTTATACTGTCAATGAGCAGTCTCTATCAAAGTGATAAAGAATTTTAAAAAGCTTTATTGGGAGCTTTAGGAATTATAATTTGGCAGATTCAGGATTGGGCAAAGCTCAAAGTAAGTGTGTTCCAAAGAGGAGAATGAAGGCTTTGGAATTAAGAAGGAGACCAAGTCATCAGTTCAGGGAGACGTCACATCTATGCGTCCACAGCCGATCAGTCAGCTTGGGGGTACAGTTTCAGGCAGCTCTGGGGGACATGGGGCTTACGTAGAGTGTTAGGATGATTTGAAGTTTTTGCCTTTAGACCCCCAACACCCCCCCCCACACACACACGCACATGCACACACACACAGGCATGCGCGCACACACAGAGTGCTTCCAGCTTGAGCAGAATTTCCCGAGACTTCATAGCATCCTCCTACTTGCTCTTTACTAAGGGAATAGGTGTTATTCTCGCATTCTCACATTTCAAGAGAGGAAACTGAGTTATTCAGGGATTTAGAAACTTCAGATTTCTAAGCATTTGAAGCGGGATTAACCTTAGGTTTGCTGCCTTGCTAACTGCTATGCTTAACCAAGTAGAAGGCATCCTTGCTTGTATTCATTAGAGCTTTTGGCTGAAAGCATCAGAAAACAGCTCTAGCCAAGTCAAACATCGAAGAATTTATTGAAAGGCAAAGGGGTGGGCAGGGATCATGGAGGATGTCGGTCCAGCTGATAGAATCCATAGAAGACAAATGGACTGGGCTCAGGGGCTGACACAGTCCCGAGAGGCACTGAAATCCTGACAAGCAGCAAGCTCCCACCAGGGTCAGGCAGCCAGGCTTAGCCTTTGCTTCTAAACATGACCCCCAAGCCCTACCCTTCCTCGGGGGCCCGGAGTCCAGGAGACATGTCTGAATTACCATGCTTGTTCCCATGGGTGCTTCTTGCAGTAAGAAGGACAATTAAACCCTTTTTGCTTCTAAACTGGGAAAGAGACCCTCTTCCTCCCACAGTACAGGGTAACTGAAGTCATGAATGCCAAGTAGTCGATCATGTCGAATGTCCCCAAATTCTAGCAGCCGGCCTCATGGAAAGCTGTGGAACTGAACTGCAGGGTAACCTTGGCAGTCCTCACCCACCTCCCAGCTACCACAAACTCTACAGGTTTAATCCTGATGGTTTAGCTTGCTGGGTTTAGAATAATCATGGAAATATGCCTTGGGGCATGTCTGGGAGTGGTTTCTAGACTGGGTTAACGGGAAATGTTAAATATGGGTGACACCATTCCCTGGGTTGGATCCGAGACTGAACGTGCAGGAAAAATGTGCAGGCCAGCCAGCTGGCTCTTTGAGTAAAAGCCCTGGCTACACAAGCCTGGCAACATGAGTGACATCCTAGATCCCAAAGTGAGAAGCAGGAGCCAGCTCCCCAAAGTTGTCCTCTGACCTCCAGAGGCACACCGTAGGATGTGCACACTGGTCCTCACAAACACTGCACAGTGCGTGTGCACATGAATACACCCTCCACACACACATTCACGAATACACATATACTAAAAATAAATGAAAAAAATCTAAAGAAGAAAATGAGCTGAGTACTAGCACTCCCTTCTCCTCCCTCTCCTCCCCCCCTTTTCTCTCTCTTCCCCCTTCAAGGAACCTCTAGCTCATGCCTGCTTGATCTGTAAAGTCCCATTCCTCACTCCCCCACCTCCTCAAACTCTGCCCACTCGGAGAGTCTCCAGACAAAGGGAAGACACCAAAAAGCCCAGTTCCTCTTTCTTGGTGGCTACTGCTGTTTCCTCTCCGAAAGCTGCCAGCCCCCCAAGTTCCCACCTAAAACAGTCAGCTTTGGATCGTATTTGGGCACAAACCCAGCTTGGGGCTCATTCGTCATTACCCATCGCCTATAACCTATAACATCTCCCTGCTTTATCTCGGGTGTCTGACTTTTCTGTCCTCCATCTCTGGGACTGGAGAACCCATCTGGGAGTTGCTTTGCTCAAATAAACCTGTTGTTATACTTTTTCAATTTGGCTTGATCTGGTTTACCGCGTTAGCAGAGAAAACTATCATCAGGGGACGGAGAACCTATTAGTGACCAACTGCCTCCCACTCCAGTCACCGTGCATTCTCCGCTATGAGAAAGTACTATACCTCCCTTTGAAATGCGAGCTGAAATAAACCCTTCCTACCCGAAAGCCGCTTCTTGTCAGGCATTGTGCCACAGCAATAAGAAAAGAAACTAATGAATATGTTTTCTAGAGTTGAGTACAAGCAGGTGTCCCAGTAGCTATATTTTTTGAGTGAACAAATTTTCCCACTGTTTCTCCAACTATTACTATATAATGTCACACAGCTCTGGGCAAATCAGACAGCCTGAATACTTCACAGACTTGGAATATATAATTAGAGAAAGAAAATTCCCTAGTGTACTTGAGCAAGGTTTCAGCGGTGCTGAAAGCACACTTAACTACGCTGGGAATTGTCTTCTCGGTCGTCCTTACCTTCCCAAAATTCAGTGTCCTAAGATCCCTCCTCGAGTCAAAGCAAGAAATAGGCTCTATTCTTTCCTTCTCTGGGTCACCAGTGGTGGTTCTCAACTCCCCATTGTTCCTGGAATGTACTGTTCTCAGTCTTCCTGAAGCTGGGAATCTCAGTCAAGCTGAGCTTTGGGTTCATGTGGAGGCAGGAAGCTCTGTGTGTTCAAGTTTGTCTCAATTATCATAAAATACACATACTTCCATGTCATGTTTTCCTCAGGTCTTCAACCCATTTATCTGGGTGTCTTGTCCTTAGCCCTCTGCAGATGGACACTGCTTCCTCAGGCATAGACTGGGGATAAAGCCTTCTTGTCTTGCATGCTAGGCAAAGGGACTTACCTGACCAACATTTTGTACAGCAGTACTCTGAATGCCCACCTACCCACAGACCTTCCTGAGGACGGATTCGTGATGATCTCTGTGCTATGTAGTCTAGAGTGCCACAGAATGTCTTAAATGTCATCCCTTCCCAGACACTTTCATTGCACATGACAAAATCAGCCACCTTTATGTGTCCCACAGCGTCCAACATCATACTGTCAAATACCGCCTGGTTTTGCAGTGTGAAAATAACATGAGACTCTTCCAACTGCCAACCTAGTGTATATGGTAGATGGGGCCACTCCATTCACATACTCCATTACTATGCACTGGATGGTCTTCAAGGCAAACAGGAAGGAGAAAGGGCTTTTATTTCCTTTAAAAAATTTAACTATAATTCCCCACCAAGATAAAATATTTTAAAACCGTTAATACATAGCCCCACCATGTTTAGCATATTGCATCTAATTTCTCTGAGATACTGACATTTAGCATAGTTATAATCAGTGTGTACAAAGCTTTTATGTATCCTTCCATAAAATGCCATGCCGTCTTATATCTCAAAACAGACTTTCGAATCCCAAGTTTAGTCCTATCATAATATTCCATGCTCTTGTATCTTACTTTACCAAACCACTTCCTTCTTGTTCAACATCTGGTTTGAATGCATCTGAGTTTCAACAGATCAAACTTCCGAGACAGTGGGATATTTTCAATGCTTGACTTCTGGAAGTGATTTTAACATTAAAGTGAGTCTGTTTATGACTGTGTAATAAATAGGCTCTAAAGAAAGACTTCTTTAGACTGCTTCTGAAGCAGATGGCACCAGGGTATGACACACATTAACAGAACTTCAGGCAAATCAGGGGGATGCATGAAATCCAACCGAATGATATAGATTAGGGGTAGGCGAGAAGAAAAAGGCTGAATAAACACAGAAACACAAAACTGAGCCTCCACACACATACCAGAGTCACGTGTTTGCTTGTTTCCCAACTGGTGGCTGTGTTTTGGGAAGTTAAGGAAACTTTAGGAGCTGAATTGAACTAAAGGAAGTGGGTCACTGGAGTCAGATATCTGGAAAAATACTAACCCTGGCCACTTCCTGAGACTTGCTGTTTCCTGGCAGTTATGAAGAGGCTAGCTCTCTTCTGCTACACGCTCCCACTGACAGAATATCCTACCTAGGCAACTGAACCAAATGACCATAACCTGAAGTCTCTAAAACTACAAGTCAGAATAAAACTTTCTCCTCATAAGTTGCTATCATCAGAAGTCCTGCCATAGCAACAGCAGCAGCAGTGTGACTACCGTACACGTCCACGAGTTATCTTAATCCCATTACAACGGCTGTGGGATGTTCAGACTGTGGGAGATGAAGATGCCCTGAGCCCATATCTAATCTTGAAATATTGTGTCAGTGTAAGAACACATCTTTCACGTCCTGTCGCCCTATACCAAAGCCCCGCTTCTCGGTTTATCTGTACAATTATTTCAAGTGCATATTCCTAGATTTGCGCAGTGATGACCAGATTTGTGCAGTGGTGACCAGATTTGAGCAATGATGACCAGATTTGAGCAATGATGACCAGATTTGCGCAGTGATGACCAGATTTGAGCAATGATGACCAGATTTGTGCAGCAATGACCAGATTTGCTCAGTAATGACCAGATTTGAGCAGTGGTGACCAGATTTGAGCAATGATGACCAGATTTGCACAGTGATGACCAGATTTGAGCAGTGATGACCAGATTTGAGAAAGTGATGACCAGATTTGAGCAATGATGACCAGATTTGCGCAGTGATGACCAGATTTGAGCAATGATGACCAGATTTGAGCAGTGATGACCAGATTGGGAGGCAGAACAGAAAGTGCTGGGTGAAGCACTTGCTCCACTTACAGAGAAACGGGGTTCACAAAAGGAAGGCACAAAGACGTCTCACGGAAGAATAGAAAAAAGAAAAAACAATTCTGGAGGGTATTTATTAGCAAAGGGAAACTAAAGGGGTACAACATGCTGTGGATGCCGGGATTAAATGCTCTCTGAAGACTCTGGCCGCATCTTCTCTTCAGGGTTGAAGAGATCCTCTTATAAGAATCAGTTTCTCATTCCTGCATGGTTCCAAGGCAATCAGTGAGGCAAACCGCACCTTCTGGGATGTTCTGTTTCAGCAGTAGGAATGGCCACCAGTGACATATCACATCTACAAATTCGGCTCTGTATAAACGAATGGCACTTCCTTGTCCTTCCGTCCTTGCGGACACTGCTATAGTACCTTGAGAATTCACCAAGGCTTCCCCTCAACGGGATTCCCCACAGCAGCTTATTTATTCCGAGACAATTTCTGCTTGGTTGTGCAGCAAATAAATCCCGAGTCCCATTGCTGAGCAATGTCATTACAAAAATGTCAGCACACATCTCTTATAGTGGGTCTTGAGTGAGTTCCTATGATAAAAATGTTTGCATGCTCCTTGGGATTTTATCTACTTTGTCCAAATCACGCATTCAGCCAAAGCACTAAGGGAATGATCAAATTCTGTCATTCCATATGCAGCCGTGGAGTTGGAGAGATGGCTTGGCTCTCACAGATGGCATGTGTTGAGTTCCCAGCACCCACATCAGGCCGTTCACAACTACTGTAACTCCAGCTCCAGACGAATTTGGTGCCTCCAGCCTCCCTGGGCACCAGCATTCACATACACATAACCAAAAAAACAAACAACAACAAAAAAAAACCCACACATACAATTTTTGAAGACTAAAAAGCTTTACCTGTATCTCAGAGACAAGCTAAAGTTTTATAAGAGAAAAATTAAGTCATTGCCTTTCTCTTTTTCACACCACTGTTACCCAACTTTCCATCACCACAGTGACATACCTACAAGAACTGACGTATGAATATTCAGTCAGAAGTCCACTTTGGTCCCACTCCCTCCCCCGCCATTCCAAGCCACACCCCTCTCAGAAAGCCCACCAAGCACTGACTCCCCGTGTTGAAATAAGAGCGGCAGAGCTCCGTCCCCAGCACCCAGCCGCCCACATGGCTAGCTTAGCTTATGCCCCTAAATAATTACACAGAAACTGTATTCTTTTAAACACTGCCTGACCCATTAGTTTCAGCCTCATATTGGCTAGCTCTTACATATTGATCTAACCCATTTCTATTAATCTGTGTAGCCCACAAACTGGCTTACCAGGAATGATCTTAACCTGCATCTGCCTGGAGTGGGAGAATCATGGCGACTCCTTCTCTCAACTTCTTTCTCCCAGCATCCTGTTCTGTTTTCTCCGCCTACCTAAGGGTTGTCCTATGAAATGGGCCTAGGCAGTTTCTTTATTAATAAGAAATCACTCCCACATCATCCCCGGACCTGCTCAAGACCACACCAACAGAGTATTTAAACTTCATCCTAGAGAGTGGCCACATGGTGTCACCTGATCTCTCCTGCCTCATCACTGGGGGCCAGCAAAGTCACCCAGGAGCAGTTTGTCCACAAAACCTGGTCTTTTCTTTTAAATTCGGCTTGATTTGGCTTACTGCGTCGGCAGAGAGTGAAGAGACTTAACGTTGGGGCCCAAAACCTCTCAGTGAGAAAGTGGGCTTATCTCATCTTGGCAGGCATTGCTCCTCAGCTCAGTTTCTTCATGCGCAAGCCCAACTACCCTCAGATTGAAGAAACATTTTTAAAAATGTGTCTGTCTTGAGCATGCACAGACTGGTTTTTCTCGCCGTTATCCCCTCAACAGTAGAGAGTATAACAACTGCTTCTCTATTGTCCTAGGTACCACAATAAGTCTGGTGATGACTTCAAACACATGGAAGGGTATGTATAGATTCTACACACGTGCTACACTAGACAGGCATGGTGACACCCACCTGAACTCCACCACTCAGAAGCCTGAGGCAGGAAGAATGTTAGTTTGAGGTCAGTCTGAGCTTATAGGGTAAACCTTGTTTCAAAAAAAAAAAAAAAAAAAAAGCAAATAAATACCAAAAGGCACCACCCCCCCCTCAAAAAAAAAAACCCACACAAACCCAAGCCAAACATTGTTTTTTAATTACATACTACTTATATAGATAAAAGTAGCAACAGAGTTCTGGGATGGAGTTTTATTGTACGAATCTAGCAGTCCCTGTATCTAAGGTAAATCATTAGAGTAAACAGCTGTTTGCTAGGACTTTAACCTTGAAGAATCATTGTGGCCAACAGTGATTTTTTCCATGATTTGCAGTTGTTTTTCTGAAGGAGTATTACAGCTTTCAGATAATTTTGGTCACGAGCCACTTCTGGCACACCTGCAGCTCTTGGGTTATTGTGTCCGGCAAACAGTACCCTAAAGCAGCAGGGGTGTGTGATGCTTTCCTTTAGAGAGACATCTGAATTAGGACATCTGAATTAAAAAGTACGCGAAAATACTTTACCTAGAGAAGCAACTTTGTGTAATCAATAAAATTGCCTTTGTACAGCTCTTGGAGGTTCAGTTCAAGTCATGAGAGGCTGGACCTTCCTGCTGCCACACTGGCCTTCAAATTTCATCTTGGGGGGGCCTCTTTCTTTGACCGACTCACGCAACACCAAACACCCCGACAGAGTTTGGTAGTAATAGCAAACCAGAAGCGTCTCGCCTGGCTTTCATGCTTCAAGAATTAAAGTCTAAAACTGCACAACAAAAGGCAACTCTGTAGTTTTTCTTAGAAACTTTCCTACACATGAATCTGCTGTTGCTTAGCAAGGCCGTGACCATGACATTGACTCCTAAGTGGGTTGTAGGTAAAGACTGGCCTCTCACTGTCTGGGAGTCTAAGGCCCAGCTGTGAACAAAACAGAAGGGAATTTGGTTCTCTTTATTTGGGTTCGCCTGAGCCGGGCGGTGGTGGCGCACGCCTTTAATCCCAGCACTCGGGAGGCAGAGGCAGG
>NC_022018.1:39335825-39340966 GCF_000317375.1 Microtus ochrogaster
CGAGACCAGCCTGGTCTACAAGAGCTAGTTCCAGGACAGGCTCCAAAACCACAGAGAAACCCTGTCTCGAAAAGCCAAAAAAAAAAAAAAAAAAATATTTGGGTCCGCCTGGACGTTGTTATGGGGCCCTGCAGATTTCCACATTTCTGCTCTCACAGAGCAATTATTTACAGAAAAGATACTGGCTCAGATGACTGCCACGTTCCTCATGTGGTTTCTGAGTTTTGAGAACAGCAAAGCCCAGAGCTCCCTAGCCTTTCTGTGCACCCTGGTAACGTGGCAAAGAGAAATCATGACTGCCAAGGAGTCGTCATGTCGATCTATGGCAACGTGTTTCCAGAACAAAATACTTGTTCAGATTCCAAACCCACATGTGTGCAGACTGTAATTTTCTGTGTGGACAGCAACTCTCTTTTACAAACAGGATGGGGGGTGGGGGTCACATTGAAGGCTTCTGCCTTTGGAATATTTCATGCTGGACTCAAGCCTTGACAGATCATTCTGTGGCCAGTCTATGTGCCAGGGTGGGCAGCCGCGTGTGGGGTGTAGAGCAATACCTCTGAGTCTTGACTAGTTAAAAGACCATGCCGGTGAGTTTTTGTGTTTCTAGCTTCATGCAGACTGGAGAAGGTTAGAGGAATCCCAGGTTCACCGGGAGCCATGGAGTCAGCTGCAGGCTAGAACAATTTGTGGAGTTTTGAAGAACCTGGCTTTAACCCTGGAGATCTGGTTCTAAACTGCAAAAC
The DNA here is from genome assembly GCF_000317375.1 of Microtus ochrogaster. Lineage (NCBI taxonomy): Eukaryota > Metazoa > Chordata > Mammalia > Rodentia > Cricetidae > Microtus > Microtus ochrogaster. The sequence continues at coordinate 39,336,572 of NC_022018.1, forward strand.
AGAGAGAAATTCAAGACTCCTCTTCCCTTAAAACTGAAAAGAAACAAAACTTGTTTCTTTTACAGTGTTAGCATTTTGCAAGTACTCAAAGTAAAAGAAAAATGCCATAAAAATCGGGACTTTTAATACCAAAAGGCTCACTTGCACCTCTTCCATGCGAAAGAGATTCCAGTTTCATGATGTCACTGCTCGGTCAGTTTCTGATGATGCGGCAATCCCATAGCCCATGCTCTGTTTGTGTAATTTCCTCCTTTGTGCCCCTAAAGTAAATAAGAATGATAGGAAGGTTATATTTAGTAAACTGTGCTTGAGTAACTCAGTGTGTGGTTTACTATGCACACACACACACACACACACACACACACACACACACACACACACACACACACACAGTTCTCACACTGGCTGACTACCTTCCCCTGTCCACATTTGAGCCTCCTTGTTCCCTTCCTGGATACACTGTTTGGAAACAGTATTTAGTGCAGAATTACCCCAGCTCTTTTCTTTCCCACTTTGGTTTCCTTTCGTGGGCTCTGGGGTTCCTTAGCTTGTCATTGTGCCCAGGAGATGATGTCAATCCTCCACTTCACCCCCTGCATCATTGATCTTAGCTGCTGCAGATGGATTTGTCTCCAACCTGGGGTCTGAGGTCTGTTATTTCATAATGCTTCTTCTTCTCAGATCTAAGGGAACCATCCATCTTCTTAGTCAGCCTCTGACTCTTTGAGGCTCGCCTTCTTCTTGCCTAGGCCGTTGTCTTCCTTGCAAGTCAGGTCTCAGGCTTGGCCGGACTTCAAACCTGATCCGAGGCAGGCGATCTTAGACAGATCTGGAATCCAATCTAACCTCATACCAATAAATAAACTCCAGCTGCACAGATCTGTAGAATTTGAAAAGAATTTGGGAATAGAATTAAGCCAGAAATAGCACTGTTAAATCTGGCCATGTGACATAATTCTGGCAAGCTTGCAGACATGTCTAAGTGCACAGAAGTAGGTGACCCATAACTAAACCCAGGAGACCGTGACTGGGAGCCAGGGTTCTTTTTGTTTTGTTTTGTTTTGGTTTTTTTTTTACCCCAAGACAAGGACTTAGCAAGTACAAACTCAATAAAACGTGGCCTGAACAGCTCTGTCTCTAGCTCATGTGTCTTGGATAATATCCCATGAGTGAGCCAACTTCAGCCTCTCAGTGAGTAATCTCTGACAGCCTCACACTGGTTCAAAGTGCAGCCCTTGTGTGAAAGGGAATAATGGCTGGGAAGCTACAGAAGGATCCTCCCGGGTCTCTCTGGGCCCCCCTAAAAACCTCTGCAGAAGATCAGGTCTGGAAGATCTTCCTTTCGTATGTTGATACTATGAAGCAGAGCAGACCAGGTGTGTTTCCACATGAGGTTAGTGTGATGGGGGCTGTGGCAGTAGCACAGTGACCTGCCTTCCTCCATAGGGAAACGGCCCCAGCTGACTCTGAAACATCAGGCAGTTTTAGATCCTACACATGCTATGCTGTCTCTTATCGTATGCACCTACAATCACACTTAGTTTACAAACCAGACCAAGAACAAGGTTAACAGTAATATTTGATAATAAACAGGACTGTCTTAATACACATATGGCCACTAAAAACATACTGCAGCATTTTGGTCTCTCTGGAATTTTCCGTTTACTGTTGCTGTGTACTGCTGACTTCACATATCTTACTCCAAGGAAAGTAAGACCACAGGGAACAGAGCATCATTGCATGGAATAAAGACAGTAATCCTATGAAAGGAAGGCACAGCACACGGTCAAGCAAGCCCCTGGGGGCCCCACCTTCCTAGTCTCTTTACCCTGAGATCTCATCACCCGTTAATGTTTGGTCCCTCACCTACCTGCTCCCATTCCCTACTGGACTGTAAGCATCTCAAGGGTGGAGGCTTTGTAGATGCTGTTTGTGTTCCTAATATCCACAGTGGAGCCTGGTACCCAGAGCTAGTAAAGGACACAAGAGAGCCAGTACTCTGTCACGGAGGTTTTCGATACAGGTCTGAGACATATTGGCCTGGTGATGACTTTGTACAAATCACCACCTTCTCAAGTCTGCATTTTCTCTCCACGATGGATATAGCAGGGCTGCCGTGAGGACTAACTCAAGAGTAAGTGCACATTTAACCATGCAGCCCTGCAAGACCATGACAGAGTCCTGTCATTCGAGGGGGACATTTGAAAATATTGCACACTGCTTAAAACGTATTTGGCATTTTGGAATCATCTCCCCTGTAGGCTTCATAGGAAATGAACTTATTGCTAGCTCAAGAAAACCAGCATTTCCAGGGTTTGAGGCTCTAGGCCTGTGGCGTGAAGGGAAGGAGTGGGGAAGAAGGCCCCCTGCAGGTTATCTCAACGCTGGTCAGAATTATGTTTTCCCAAAGATTCTGGACATCTTTCAACGGATCAGGTTAACATCCGTGGCATTTGTCTTGTTATCCTGCAAACCACTTGGAGGCAAGTGTGGAGGGCTGTTGGAAGACTGTATTGAAGGAAGCTGATCTGATGCAATTTAATATTTGTGATGACAGTACCAGCCCATGAGTAAGTACAACCCCTTAAGCAGTCAAAGGGGAGGGGAAAAAATCATAGATCATTCAAGAATTCTCCCCCTGGCCCATGTGGGACTGCCTGTCTGGAGTATTTTTATTAAAACTTCTTTTCACAAATCTCACAGATCAAAAATCTTTCCTCTGTAAATTTCTTCTCTTAAGTAAGTACAAACCTCGGTCGTATTTACAGAGACCAGGTCCGTCTGGCAGAGGGTCACAAAGGCAACTCAAAAGCTGACAGCCGCAGCCCTGCTACCAAGGCCACAGTGTCCAACGGAGCAAGTTTCTCAACCGGTTCGCCCTTATCACTGTCCTAACACCTGTGCCCAAATGAAAGCAACAGGGTTCATGCGACACATGGCATTGTGCCTCTTAACAGGCTCGCCAGACTTCATTATCAAAGGTGGCTCACCTCACCAAGTCCTGTGTCCCCAGGAAAACAGCATTCAGATCTCCAAGGCAGGCTCAGAGCCCAACAAACTGGGCTACAGGAAATCAACGTCCTAATGGTTCTGGAGCAGATTTGAAGTGACAGACTTTTCAGGGCAGAAACTAAGACCAAGAGGTGAGCGCCCCCTGGCGGAAAGGTTGCTAGAGGTGGCATTAAGGTGCACACCCCAACACCCCTCCTCAAACTTGAGCCCAAATAACACGTTGCGAAGGTGCGAATGGTTCTCAGTATTCTTTCAGCTCTCAAAACGACCAGACCAGAGCAGCAGATCCAGAGGCCGGTGTCATACCATGTATTTTAAAACAACGCATTCGTTTTGATGGTATGTTTCTCTCTCTACCTGGGCTCTGGAGACACTGGTGTGAGTAGCCTTGGGCTCCCAGGTCCTGAGTAGTGAGGAGTCCGAGGCAGATATGAAGCTGAGCAGCAAGGGTTGTGCCAACAAACATACAGCAACAAGGACAAAAATGTTGTCGGTGAAGAGAGAAGGTCTGGGTTCTCTAGAACAACTGTCACCACCATGTACCAAGATCCCTAGAGTCTCTGACATCACTTGCCCACCTCCCCGCGGCATAGCCCCCACAGGCTCTTTATGAGTTCCAGCTGGAGTTACACTGTGACCACACTGACAAAGCCAGTCCTGGAGGGGCCCTCTGTTCTCCTTGGCTGCCTGGCCTGGGCGTGGACACATGGCCTTTCCTCTTACTTCATCTGAGGGTAGATCGGAATTTTCCAATAGGAATGTTTACAGGGCAACTCGGGAACAACAAAAGCCTGGAATGAAACTCAGAGGTATTTAAGGACCTGATTGATGAACAAAGGTAACTAAAATTCCAGCACAGATTTGCTGGTCAGGCAGAGAGGCTTGAATGCATCTGGGGGTGCAAGGCCAGGCTGCAGATGAACCCACATGCCATAGATTAGAGAGCAGAAGACCATCCCTGAAGCTGTTTTCTGGGTTCTACCCTGGGATGGGCTCCTTACCTCCATATCCCTTGCTTACATGGCAGGCTCACTTGCCTGGTCTGGAAACCAGAGTCTTTTACAGTTGTGAACGTGTTTGCTGTTGTGTTTAAGGATAATGGACGTTTCTGCACTGCATCTGTACTTTGGCAAAGATTTTAGATAGAATCTGTTTTCTGACTTACCGTTTGTTTGGATGTTATCTTAAGAATGAAAAGAATAGCTTGGCGGTGCTGGCACATGCTTTTAATCTCAGCACTTGGGAGGCAGGCAGAGGCAGATGGATCTCTGTGAGTTTGAGGCCAACCTGGTCTACAGAGTGAGTTTCAGGACAGCCAAAGTTACACATAGAAACCTTGTCTCAAAGAAGAAGAAGAAAGAGGAGGAGGAGGAGGAGGGGAAG
>NC_022018.1:39341066-39343926 GCF_000317375.1 Microtus ochrogaster
GGAGAGAAGAAGAAGAAGAAGAAGAAGAAGAAGAAGAAGAAGAAGAAGAAGAAGAAGAAGAAGAAGAAGAAGAAGAAGAAGAAGAAGAAGAAGTCAAAAATCTCTCCTTTAAGGTGGTGCTGATTAGGACTAAGTTATATGTAGTCTGGCCAACTGAGATTGACTAGGCAATGCTGAATTCCAGAAGCTACCGCTAGGAATGTAACCACCCAGTGAAAATGCACGGTGAGCTGCCAGCAAACTATAAGCAGGGGTTCGCAGAGCTAGTTTGGGAACTGGGTCAGAAATGCTAACTCTGCCATGTTCTATTGCACCTTCCTTGGGCAAGGTTCTGTCCAGCAGAGGAGTTGAGTGTGCTGAGGCTCCTGTAGGCACGCACCAGAGGCAGCTTCTGACAGCAGAAACTTCCTCCTCTCCATTCTGGAGAATGGAGTCAGAGAACAGCACCAGAGGTAGCCAGCACTTCTGGTTTCTTACCATATCTTCCCATATCAAATAAAGGACCAGAGAATCCTTTGGGGCCCCACCCTCATGACCTGCACTTTTCTTAAGACCCTGCCTCCTAGGTATCGCCGCACTAATGGCTTCAGTTTATGAATGTTGAGCTGTGGCATCCTTACCCATGAAATGGCAGAGCTCACATGGCTTCTGATAGGAGATGAACTTATTACAGTACCTGGAACATAATAAATGGTGATAAGCTTTCGATGTTGTATTCCCCTGCACCGAATGCTCTCCAGGTTGTTGCCAGGTTGATATTCATGTCTCATCTTGGGGATTGAAAAGGCCATTTTGTTTTATCCTGAAACAGCCCTGAATAAGGGTAAAAAAAAAAAAAAAATAGAGACCAAATGCTACCGCATTCCTAAGATGGCTGTGAACTGTCAGAGTCTTTCAAAATGATTTTTCTTGAGGCAAAATATAAAAATGCACAAGCAAAAAAAAACCCTCAAAATTGTAACAACCGAGCTCAGAGTCACCACAGTGTAAACAGGGCTTGGAATCAAAAGCAAGGACCTGTGACCACAACCCTACCGGAACTCCTTTTGACTCCCAGGCACACGTGGAAGGATGTAGCCCCAAACCAAGCTAATCTCCCTGCTTCCTTCTCCTGTCACTTTGATGCCCTGTCGCTGCCGAGTGTCTCTCTTGCCTATAATTCTTAATGTTTGACTTCGAGTTTCTTAGGATGTTAGGATATTGGCTTAAATGGCCTCTGTAGTCTTTACCAGTAACGGAACCAAGGCCTCAGGGCTGCCTGCTGCTCTGTAAAAGACCTCCACCTGAATCTCCTCTCATAGCATGTCACTGACTGAGATGGGACACACCTCCTACCATTATATGGCTAGAAGTTGTAACCTTCCTACCTCAGACGACACCAACACCGTAATTAGTAATAGGGGCTTTAAAGGGATGGTTGATTTATACTGAGGTCATTAGGGTGACTGGTGTCTCGATAAAATGGGAGGACCGTAACAGATACCTAAATATTTTTCAGTGTAATAAAAACTCAGGATTCAGAAATTGAGATAAAGATCTGATAAATCCAAGGACAGCAGAAAGTCAGTTGGCTGACCCCCTTTTCATGTATTTTCCTGACCACCTCTTCTTCCAGGATTCATATATGAGAGAAATAGATGGTATTTCTCTCTCTGAATCTGGTTTACCTCACTTAACATAGTAGCTTCCAGATCCACTTTCCTGCAAATTTTGTAATTTTATTTTTCTTTATGGTCAAATAAAATTCCATTATTTCTGTGTTTTATTCAGCTGTTGAAAGATATCGAAGGTGATTCCATTTTCTTGCTATGGTTAGTAGAGCAGCAATAAATCTGGTTGTCAAATATCTCTGCAGCAGGATATAGAGTCCTTTGGGCACGTGTCTAGGAGAGCAATAGCTAGAAAATCTGGGTCCCATTTTCTTTCATTGCTCTACAATGCCTGCTTTTGTGCCAGCACCATGTTGCTGTTGTGATGTAGGTTGAAGAAAGGTATGTCTGAATCCTCCAGCGGTGTCTTTCTAATCAGGGGTTCTTTGGCTAGCTGTGATCTATTGTGGTGCTATATGATTTTTAGAATATTTTTCTACTCTGTGAGGAGTATCTTTAGAATTTTGAGGAGGGGTTGCATTGAATCTATATATTACTGTACAATAGCCATTTTCACAATATTAATTACACGGTACAGAAGCATAAACCTTTTTGGCAACATCTAGTGTCTTCTTCAATCTCTTTTCTTTTTTTTTTTTTTTTGTTTTTTGGGAAAGGGGTTTTCCTGTGGTTTTGGAGCCTTTCCTGGTTTTTCCTTGCCTTTAAGACCAGGCTGGTCTCAAACTCACAGAGATCCGCCTGCCTCTGCCTCCCGAGTGCTGGGATTAAAGGCGTGCGCCACCACCGCCCGGCTCATTTTTCTTTTCTTGATGTCTTAAATTTCTCATTGCTGAGATCTTGCACCTCCTTGATGAATCTTCCAGATTTAGTCAATTTGGGGGATATCATTTTCAAAATTAGACGTCAGGGGCCCAATTCTTACCGCTTGTAGTGTCTTTCCTTCAGGGGGAGCTGGATGAATAGTAAGATCTTTCCTCCATCAAAAGTTAAGATGAGCGGGAAAGAAGCCAGATAATTGCTCTTTACCAAATCCCTTGGCCTGCCCTCCGCTAGTGTTCCAGACAGGTTCTGGTCTAAAATCTCAGAATCTGTCTGTACAAACTTTACCATGCCATTGACTTCTTTAAATAAAAAAAGATCTACCAGGCTGGGCGGTGGTGGCTCACACCTTTAATCCCAGCACTCGGGAGGCAGAGGCAGGCGGATCTCTGTGAGTTCGAGACCAGCCTGGTCTACAAGAGCTAGTTCCA
>NC_022018.1:39344026-39347120 GCF_000317375.1 Microtus ochrogaster
GGGAGGCAGAGGCAGGCGGATCTCTGTGAGTTCGAGACCAGCCTGGTCTACAAGAGCTAGTTCCAGGACAGGCTCCAAAAAACCACAGAGAAACCTTGTCTCAAAAAAAAAAACAAAAACAAAACAACAACAACAAAAAAGATCTACCAGAAGAGGGAATGTGTGATTTTTTTTTCTTCTTTGCATACTTCTTCATAGCCTGTGAAGGCCAGGACTCTGGGCTTGGTTATTTTAATTCTGTGTCATATTGGAGATTTATTTGTTGCTGTAAAGCTGTCATGCTTACAAATGAGGCATCCAGACAGTCTCTTCATGTTTCATCTGAAAGGAAAATAATGCTATTCGTTTGCTTCCCCACCCCGTGGAGCTCACTGAGCAGTTCCTACAGTGCATAGCTGCACAGCTCTGTTTATGGCAGTGGTATCTTCCACTACTGTTCTCCACCAGTTTTGTGAATAAGAGCTGGTTTTTACCAAGTTAACACGAGAGGGAGAGATTCATTCTTGTCTTCTTCTAAGTCGCCAGCTGGGAACGGAGAGTGGCCGCATTGTCTTAGTCAGCTGTGGTTCCCGCCTTCCCCTTTGAAAAGAACTAAATCTGCCTGCTTAGTTAGGCTCATTGTTCCATAAAATCATATCTATTTTCTCTGGCCGTTGTTAGTGTGGATTGTGGATGTTGCATGCCGCCTGATGCATTGAAAATCCAGCTATTGAGCCGAGCCTGAGCTTTGCTTAGGCTCTATTGTTCCTTACCATTTCCAAAGAGCTTCTGATTGCGCGCCTATTAATCATTCTAATATGCCTTCATTATACAGATACTTGTCATTCTGTGATTGTTTCCAACGTAACTCAGTTAGGAGCAACTTCCCTCAGGTTGATGGTGCTTCAGCATGCAGACTCCTGCATTGCTTCTACATCTAAACAACATACTCTGTGGCTCATGTGGTCTAGAGGTTAGGTCTCTTCATTCACAATCTCACACATTCCCTCTGGTTGTCACTCTTGTGTTAGGTGCTGGACCCACAAGCCTACAAGAACTCCACACCTCATAACGGGAGAGGGCCAGGGAGCACATCCTCAAACAGACCCATTGCCAGCCTCCAAAGAGCAGAGAGACTCTCTCTCCTGGAAAGAGAAGTCAAGGGCGGAGGCGCTCCAAGGATCACCATTTTCAAGACTCACCAATTTCGGGGGACCATCCAGGACTCATTTTCATCTTCCTACTTCTCTTCTCTCCATGCTCTAGCTCCATCCTTGTGCTTATGAGATAAAAGAATCAAAGAAAGCAGCCAGACACCCCTATTTCCAACGAGCAGTGTATCTCACTAACAGTGAAAAATACTTCTGAAAACATGACCCCAGTCTGTCCCTTGAGTCCTACTGGACAAAATGTATTATGACTGTTGTACTGGAGGGCTCCATAAACCATGCGTTTCTGCTTTGTCTCAGTTTCCCAGCCCTAGGTGTTTTGTTATAGCATCCAAACAGACCTACATGGAGATAATGCATGTTAGGTCAGCGCCAATGGAATCTGCTGTAAGCACTTCCCGTCCAACTGGAAGTTAATGTCTTCTAGATAAATGGCAAAAAGAATCCACAAACCTGTGGGGTTTTAATTTTTATTATAATACAGTGTCTTGTTATTCTAGAGCTATAAATATATAATCTATTTCTACTATTTATAAATTAAATATCAAATGACAAAACAAATGAAAGGAAAATTGTCAAAATTAAAGCAACAAAGGACCTCATTATGCCAATATAAACCTTTGATAATGACATATTGAATGAACTACTATAGAAACTTCCTAAAATACACACTGACATAAATGAATAGAGTTTATATAGCAGGGGAAAATGACTCCCCACATGCCTAATATTATAGAAAGCCCAATGCCAAGTATGGGTTACTTCTTTTTTGGCTTACTGGTTAGGGGATCACAAGACCTCTGCAAACATTACAGGCTACTACCACTGTTTTGGTTACCTTCTAGAACTGTATATGACAAGACCTACTACTAAGGATACTACACACTTGAATCATAGGGCATGCAGAAATCAATCTAGAACAGGCCAGCTTTCGTAGTGCCATGGATATTACGAGTAACCAACCACTTTCTGATTGTATTCTAGGCCTGGTCTAAAGGACGAAATTCATGTCTGGAACTGTTAGTTGGGTCAAAAAGTCTGTGGCTGGCTAAGTTATAGACTCCAGTGGAAAACCTAACACTGCTAAACGGGCATAGTAATAAGCTGCCCTCCTCTCAGTTCTAATCTTTAAACCCATAGATTAGTGTATCTCTCAACCCTCATCAGGTAAGATTCTTTTTGCAGTAGTTATTAATCCAGAGACCTCCCCCACTGGTCAACCTGAAGAGACTAAGAGACTGTGGCATGCTCAGCCCTAACTAGGACATCTCTATCATGACCTTTCCCCTCAAGGCTCAGGGATTATCCCAGAAGAGACGGTAGAAAGACCATAAAGGTCAGAGGTAGTGAATATCTCCACTGAACTAATATTTGCCAGACTTGACAGCAACACTGCTAACATGAACACACAGCAGCTGTGATTGCATGCACAAGACCTATACAAGATCAAAACAACCAGAATTCCAGCATGGATGAGGTTGAGGTTCCCCACTCCTAGATGAAGCATTATTGGCAACTGATAAACTGCTAAGGGAGGGAAAGTCAGTTATCTTTGGGGATACAGCCCTGAGAGGCTAGCTGTGTTCCAGAAAATTGAATACCCATGTCACATATAGGCTACACTTAGTGGATAAACAAATGTGTGCTCTAATGATATCCGTGTGTTGTTTAAGTTTACTTAAATGATTATCAGCTGGAAGTTTGATACTATAGGAGGCAGAACATCATTAATGCTATTCAGAGTTGGTCCATATTTTGATTTCATAATCAGAGATGCTGAGAACATTGCTTTGTGTAAAGATATACTACAAGATGAAGACACCATGTTTAGACAATTTCAGAAATTATTGGAAATTCTGCCCTAATCCTAAGTCACAATTTTTTTTAATTTTTAATTATTTATTAAAGATTTCTGTCTCTTCTCCGCCACCGCCTCCCATTTCCCT
>NC_022018.1:39347220-39372669 GCF_000317375.1 Microtus ochrogaster
CCCAATCAAGTCCCCCTCCCTCCTCAGCCCGAAGAGCAATCAGGGTTCCCTGCCCTGTGGGAAGTCCAAGGAACCCCCACCTCCATCTAGGTCTAGCAAGTTGAGCATCCAAACTGCCTAGGCTCTTACAAAGCTAAGCCACGATTTATTTAACAATTATTTCATGAAACTCAAGTCAACTCAAGTAGCAATTTTTAAAATCAAACGTTGTATACAGTTCAGTCTAAGGATGCTCTAATTTGATGTTCAGACGCAGTAAGAAAATATTATCTTTTCCTTATAATTAAACCATTGTGCTTTGATAAGAACAAAATCTTTGCATGTACAATAAAAACACTGATCGCCATGACAGTAATAGGCTCTAATCTGAGCTGAGACGGTTCACGGGGCTCTGCGGAGTCAAGTAGCAGGAGGGCATGCACAGTGGTTTTGAGAATCAAAGGATACAGTGAAGTCATGGGATGAAAGATGAGCAAACCCGACCAGAAACTCCTCAGACACACTTAAGTTTGATTTCTATTTAACTTGTGTGTACACATGTCCGTGTGTACACATATGTACACTGTGTAAGAATGTGTAACATGTATGTCAAGGTCAGCAGTCAGTTCTGAGTGTCCTCCTCAATCATTCTCCATCTCATGTGATGAGACAGGGTCTCTCACTGAACCTAGAACTCACCTACCCAGCTAGATAGCCTGGTCAGTGAGCCCTGTATACCCGCCTGTCTCCACCTTCCCAGCACTGGCATTATAAGCACAAACCTTTGTGTCCAGCTCTTTACACGGGTTCTGAGGGATCAAACCCATGGCTTTATGATTGCGTAGCAAGTACTGTACTGACTGAGCCAGAATACTTGGAGTAAACCAGGTGTTTTTGTTTTGTTTTGGTTTTTTGTTTTGGTTTGGTTTTGGGGTGGTTTTTTTTTTTTTGACAGGGTTTCCCTGTGTAACAGCTCCAGTTGTCCTGTAACTAGCTCTGTAGACCAGGCCAGCCTTGAACTTACAAAGCCTCACCTGCCTCTGCTTCCTAAGTGCTGGAATTAAAGGTGTCTAACACCACTGCCTGGTTATCCCAGCTCCTAACTCTTGCTCTCTCAAGTGAATCACTAGATGAAGCCAGGCAGCTTTGGAGATCACAGCACTGGATGAACCTCTGTAGTGATGGAGGAGGGTCATCTGTCTATTGGTTAATAAAGAAACTGCCTTGGCCTTTAATAGGACAGAAAATTAGGTAGGCGGAGTAAACAGAACAGAATGCTGGGAGAAAGAAGCCGAGTCAGGCAGTTGCCACAGCTCTCCTCTCAGAGATGGACGCAGGTTAGAATCTTTTTGGTAAGCTACCACCTCGTGGTGTTACACACATTAATAGAAATGGGTTAATCGAGATGTGAGAGTTAGCCAGTAAGAGGCTAGAGCTAATGGGCCAAGCAGCGTTTAAAAGAATACTTATAGTATTCCATGTAATTATTTCGGGGCATAAGCTAGCCAGGCGGCGGGGAGCTGGGGCGGCAGGGAAGTGGCCCGTTGCTCCATTACTACAGTGTAGAAAGGGGAACTAGACTCATAGAGCTGAGGCTGGTATTCACTACCCATCTTCTGTGGCAGAACCGATCTCTTTTTTCTTTGTTGAGACAGACAGGGTCTCACTGCAAAGTCCAGAGGGCCTGGAACTATGGAGACCAGGCTTACCTCAAGCTCACAGAGGTCTGACTACCTTTGCCTTTGGAGTGTTGCAATTAAAAGGATGCACCATATTTTTTGAGACTCTGTCATAAAGTGGTACAATTCTTTGACCCAGTGCAAAACCCTGTGAACCAGAAAATACTGCAGAGGCTTAACAGCTACTTGTAACAATTTGACCTTTTATTGATCTTGATTGGAATAAACCATTTAAAAACTCCACGAGACAGCAAAAATTTGAAAGTAAATGCTATTACTTGTTAAGTATAATATTAATACTATGTTTTTTGAAAGAGGTTTACTATTTTGGGAACATATACTATAATATTTACAGGTATAATGATATGATACCTAGAATTTGCATCAAAATACTATAAGGGAGCTATAAGTGAGCAAAGATATTGACCCTGTTAGACTGAGATGGGACCCAATGAGGGATACATTGAACTGCTCTTATTCTTGATATTTATGAAAATGTAACAAGTTTTTTCATAATAAATCTATTCCTGAAGGCCTTCCCCCAGCGAGGTAATTTGGGAAAGACTTCCAGAAGAAGCAGCTAGAGATGGTGGGAGACTCTTAAAGGAGCTTCATTCTTCCTGGAAATCCCCAAAGGATGCTGTCTTCTGGAGCTTTGAGGACCTTTATTTATATTTCAGGGCCTCCAAGGACCTCAGCAGGTAACAGACAGTTGGATATCCCTTTGTGTAGGTCCAGGACCTAACGCAGCAAAATCTGTGTTGAGTTAACATGGTTGCTGCAAAGATGCTGGCTTAAAATGGGCAGCAGTAAAATCTGAACAAGAGTTGCTCTGTTCCTTTGCTGCCTGGAGGCTAGCTGGCCAATGTGAACCTTTTCCCATTTGGCATAGACGATGCCTTCAGAAAGATTTTATCAATTGGGTCTTGCGGAAATACTGGTGTCAGCGTAGGTAACACTGTGCTCACTGTGTGACATGAGCCTGGCATACGGCCTGCTAGCACGCTGCCCTGAGGATTTTCTTAACCACACCTCACAAAGGGTTCCCTATTTGCTAGGAGCCGATGCAAAGCCCCAGGCCTCAGGAACTCTGTCACGGTAGTGAGTTCGTTTTTCTTTTTTATGTGATTGCTTTTAAAAGAAACCTAAATTTGTACTTTTTTTCATTATAAAGATAACATAGTCATAAAGTGTAGAAAGTCAAGGAAGAGAGAAGTCATGCATCCCTTCCTTGCTGCCACAAGCAACAATGGACATTTTGATACATTTCTTTGCTGTTTCCAATTTTTTTACAAAGGTTTTTTTTTGGTTAGGATTTATTTATTTATTATGTATACAATGGTCTGCCTGCATGTGTCCCTGCAGACAGAAGTTGGCACCAGATCTTATTACCGGTGGTTGTGAGCCACCATATAGTTGCTGGGAAGACCTCTGGAAGAGCAGTCAATGCTCTTAACCACTGAGCCATCTCTCCTGCCCTAGAAGTGAAGTGGTTCATGACGTGGTTCAAATACACAAAAAGTAGCATAACATATCTATATGCTGTCTCTAACTATATATCACCACTAAAATACAAATTTTACCATTTTATTCAATCACTGCTGTGCTCTCTTCCATTTAAAATGCGGGACCTGATCATGGTTGAATAGGAACTCTCCTGCACGAGGCACTAGGCACTGGGTACCGTCTCCAGGCTCAGAACAATAACCAAGAACTGACATAGCAAAAGCTCTCACCCAGGCTGCCAGTTCCCTTCCTGCGTGCAAAGATGGCAATTGTGCCATTCGGCAGCCTCAGGGTCTGACTCCTATTTACTGGGTTGTGCATATTCCTGACATCTATTGTCATTGTGACTGCTTCTGAGATGCACATAAATGATAACCCACTGTATTTTCTGCTTTTTCTTCTCAGAGTTATGCCACCCAGACATTGCTGAAATTTTCCCAGACTGAAAACCTTCATTTTATCTGGGACACTGAGTGAACAAACCAGTTTATTCTTTTTCCCCAAGGAGGGTTAGGTTGCTGCTGCTTTGGTGTTACAAACATTCTGCACAAGCCCTTTCAGTGACTTCTTATGTACGAGGACTTACTGGTGAGCGTTCAGTCTTCTATGCCAAATCCTCACATTCAACCCACTGCCCAGAGAAAATACTCCCAAAGCAATGGCATCTGTGTGGAGCTTTCCGGCATATTTTTTCCTTGCCACCCCTAAACCATCCGTACGATAACTACTCACATAGTTGTTATTTACAAACACTTATATTGAATTAGGAATTATGGGTAATCTGCAGATGATTAACGAGGAGAAGAAGGTGTGCATAAATCTTACACGGTTCTATATAAGGCATGTGGGCATCCCCAGATGTTGGTGTTCAGAGAGAGTCCTGGACCGCCTCTTCCACAGATGCTAAGAAGCAACAGCAAATGCATCTTTGTTAAAGAGAAAGTGACAGACTGCTTGCTCTCCCAAAGCATTTGCATAATGCACACTCCAATTTTTTCCAAGTTCCATTTTCCCTACGGGAAGGTGAACAATACAACTTCATATTAGTACAATAAGCCATCTACACCGTGAGCAAATACAATATGCTTGCCGTGGTGTAAATATTGTTGTCCTTTCAAAATTCACGCGCTGGAGCCTAATCACAACATGGTAGAACTAAGATACGGAGCCTTTAGGAGGTGGTTAGGTAATGAGGCCACACAGTTGGGATCAATGCCTTCCCCACTCCCCAGTGCTGGGAATTGACCTCAGGACACTGTATATTCCAGGCAAGCACCCTACCACAGAGCTACACCTCAGCCCTGAGATTAGAACCCTCATAAGAGAAGCCATTATCAATCACTACAGTTGTAAGCACCTTGGCCTCAGGCTCCCTTGAACCCCAGAATCGAGTGATAAATTTATGTTGTATATAAATTACCCAGGCTAAGGTATTTTGTCACAGTAGCACAGACAGAACAAAGCCCAAGGTGCCTGCTGTATCATCCTTACTCCAATTACTGACCAACTTGAGCTGTGGTTTGAATATCAGTGATGCTATCTAAGCATCCACACATCAACGATTTGGTCCCCAGGGTTTACTGGAAGGTGTTATGACTTTTTAAGAGCTAGGGCCTATTGGGAGGACCTCAGACTGTAACTGAAAGTTTCTCTCCTGTTTGCCAAGTTCTGAACAATCACTCTGAGGCTTATATTAATTACAAACTATTTGGCCAATGGCTCAGGCTCCTTACTGGCTATCTCTACATATTAAAATCAACCCATTTCTACTCATCTGTGCATCATCACATGGCCCATGACTTACTAATAATCCTCTGGCATCTTCCTCCTCTGGTGACCGCTGGCATCTCTCTCGACTCCACCCTTTTTTCCTTGTCCCTCTGTTTGGATTTCCTACCTGGCTCTATTCTGCCTAGCTATTGGCAGAATCAGCTTCTTTATTAACCAAAGGTAATAAAACATATTCGCGGGCGCAGAGGAGCATCCCACATCATTAGGCTGCAGAGGATGTATACTCTTAAAGAGGACTGTGGAGCTCTTGTCTCTCGGTCTTTTTCCACTACCTGGCTTTCACTATTAGCTGGCGGCTCTGGCATACTCTTAACCATCTGGTACCCTCCACCAAAAACCAAATCAATAAATCATCCAGTCTGATTCACACCTGTAAATTGTAAGCCAGGTAACCCTTTTCTCTTCATATACCAATACCCTCAGATATTTGAACACGTATTGGTCTACAGCTGGTTGCACTGTTTGGGGCGGTTTAGGGGGCACAGCTGTGTTGGAAGACGCTTGTCACTGGAGGCTGGCTTTGAGCACTTAAAGTCTCTGTATCGCTTCCAATTTGTTCTCCCTGCTTAGTGCTTATGATTCAAGATGTGAGCTCTTCGCCACCTTGCCCGGCCTCCAAGTCCACTTGCTGCCATCACTTTTGCTGTGATGGTGACGTCGATGAACTCTGTAAACCAAACAAACTCTTCCTTTTACAAGTTGTCTTGGTCATGGTTTTTTTTATTAGCAACAGAAAAAGATAACTAAGACAAAAGTACCTGCCTGTCTTATTTTTTGTAGGAAACTTGGGATCAATTGGCAGTGTGATTTAAGAAAATAAAATGCGAACCAAAAGTGCCTTGAACACATACCTGAAGGGTTAAACGTTGCTTCTGTACTAGTGAGCTTTATATTGCTGTAATATAAACCACCTGCGCTAGTCACGCTAAAAGAGAGAAAAGTGGCTCACTCATAGTCATTTGGTTCTATTGCTTCAGGCCTCTGGTGAAGCAATCATGGCTAACTGTGAAAAGAGAGTGACAGAGGAAAGGGCTGGAATCCCATAATTTGCTTCTATTGTAACTTAATGAGGTAAATAAAGACTAGCACCCCTCCACACACACTTAAAGGTGCCACCATCTCTCGCCAGTGCCAAGATGAGAAGGAAACCTTTAACATACAAGCCTCTGGGTGACACTTATCTACATCACAGCAATTCCCCGAGAGGAAAGGACCCATCAGGACAGCAAGTTAGCAGGAGACAGACAAGGGTTGAGGTGACATAAACACAGACTTGTTGGAGATGCTGGCAACATGGACTCTTCCGCAGACAGTCCAATTGCACTCTTCCACTTTTCTTTTTCTTCTTTTTATTGAGACAGGGTTTCTCTGTGTCTCTCTGTCTGTCCTGAAACTCACTCTGTAGACTAGGCTGGCCTTGAACTCACAGGGATCCACCTGCCTCTGCCTCCCTGAGTGCTGGGATTAAAGGCATGCATAGCCACCACTATATCTGGCAGCTTTTCCTTTTCACTCAGTGCTCAGGCTCCTGTTAACCCCAGTTTGACAGTAGAGCTCTAAAAATACCAACAAAATCCTACTTACACCAAGACCTGCAGGTGTTAATGCAAAAGCTTAGTTCTTACTCAGTTTAACAGTTCCCTCTGGAGCCAGATGTGTGTGACCAGGCCCAGGAACAATTCCCCCAAATACCACCTCCACCATGGAACCGGTTACACGATGATGCTTTATCACTTCCAGAACAAGAAAGTCTTACATCAGAGTGTTTACAGAATGCATTGGTGAGGACCACAGCGGTGGTGCAGCAAAGCAAGGCAATGTCTGCGACAGGTGCTGTCTATCACCGGTGTAGCTTTCCCGTTAACGGTCAATTGAGAGTACATTGTAAGATTTTGGTAGTCACTAGAATGTTATGGAGGTGCAGTCAGTGAACAACCTTCCAAAGAACTATAAAAATAGCCCTGGATGATTTGGCTCTAGTCTGAGATATTTTAGATCTCCGTAATCTTAAAGTTGAGTTATTTGGCCTTGTTAGTCTCTCTCCTCTCTCTCTCTCTCTCTCTCTCTCTCTCTCTCTCTCTCTCTCTCTCTCTCTCAGAGAGAGATAAACAGAGAGACAGAGAGGGTACTGTGTGTGTGTTTCTGTCGTCTGGGAACTTCACACGGATAGCTAATAAAGCAGCCTGATTAAATCCATGGACAGCTGGTGGCTTTCCTCCAGGCCTCGGCGTTTTACCTAGATGCAGGATGAGACAATACATCAAACATGCTGGATGCCTTGGGGGTGCCCTAGTGAGATATCTGGTCTCCACGGACTATGAATATCTCTCTGAGTCTGAGCTGAGCAGTCAAAAGGGGTCCTGGCAGCCACCTAGATACAAGGAGTCGCTCTTGGACTCGCTGTCGGGGACGGGGATGTTGCCTGGTGTTGTCAGGGGTTACTTCACCAGCCCTCTCCAGACATCAGGAGATACCTCAGACTGAGTAGCTAAGTTTCTGAAAGGAGCTGAAGCAATTTCTGGAAAGAATCCACATAGCTGGGTAAGGTCACAGGCTTTCTGAATTGGCTCGCAGCGGGTACAAGGCCGGGTGCAAACACACTCCTCCCTCTTGGTTCCCCAGGGACGTGGGGTAACATTTTGTGGATCCTTCTTCCCATTTACAAAGAGCCTGTGTGCAGGGAAGGAATGAACCCAAGCCGAGGTCTAAGGATTTACGCTGGGACCAGGGCAGGGGGAGGAGGGGCAGCTAATCCCAGGACCAGCTGCCACTGAAAGGGTGTTTGCAGTGCCCGGAGCATGTAAGCATCTTTGTTTGCTGGGCAAGGCTGGGAAAATGACTTGCATGAGCCCTGCAGTCAAAGACTCCAGGAGAAAGCTGACATTCTTCTTCCTGTTTCCAGGGGAAGGGGAACAAATCCATTACATAAATGATGCAAGGCTCAGCTCCCGGGAACACACTGGCTAAACAGTCACAGGATGGTGCTTTAGAAGCAGCCTTGGGCTTGGCTCCTGAGCCACTTTGAACCTACTCATTCACTGGCACTGCCCGAGTTGGGGCAGACAATCCCATAAATATCACCCCGATATCAAGTGACTGACAGCTACTCTGTCCGTCATGTTCCGTCGTGTTCCCCCTTTCATGAAACAACTCCCTGTCACCCTTTTTTTTTTTTTTTTAAAGCAGACCAAGGTCAAGGTGCGAAGTCGCTCATTCCTAGCTTACATCCCACCGAGCAGCGGTGGGAAGCCGTTGCTTTAAAGTAGATGGCAGAAGGTGGTTCCACAAGGACCAAATGAACAGGCCTCTGCATACTGGCCATGCTGTCTTTCATTCAAAGCCAGTGGCTTGGGGTAGGGGTGGGAAGGCGGGAGGAGGTGTCTTGACTCCGACGACCAGGGAGCAACATGTGAGCTGGGTGTTTCTCTTTGTGTGAGGCCTCAGAGGCTGCTGCCAGGCCCTGTCGTGGAGATGTGGCTTCTTGAACCTTCCAAGCTGTGCAGGTAGAGACAAACCAGCTGTTACTCAGGGCAGCATGCTTTTGCTGGGAAAAGTGAGAGGCACAGCCCTGGCCAGCAGTCCTTGAATCCTGATCCCTGTAAGGCCCTGGGGCTGTGGAAAATTTTGGGCTTGGAGCACAGGCAAGTCAGCGTACTTCCCGGAGTAGGGAAACAAGCTCTTTTCAACTCTCCTTTCTCCACCACAGGTTTCTGACAAGTTCAAAAGTAAATATCTCATCCACTGGGGGGTGTGGCACATGGGGGCGGCAGAACTCCCAGGATAACACCACAGGGGCGGGGCTCTTTCTTCCTTCAAACGCTGTGTAATAACCACAGCAGGAGCTGTGGAACCAGGAGCCTTGGGAGCTCAGCTCTTGCCCCACTCTGAACAAGCTGAGTTCTCCAAGCTATCATCTATGTATCTGAATCAAAATGAATGATTCAAAGAAAGCAGCACAGAAAAAGGTATTTCTGAAGTTCATGAAGTTGATTGTGATGGCACTGCGCAGCTGACTTTGGGTCCTCTCTTTTCTGGTTAGCGACCCTGTAAACTCATTGGTTCACAAGGCTTAACTTGGTGGTGTTGTTGTGCTAGTCTGTCATTGACTTCCTGTGTGAGGTGAGACGTTATTTGTTCAGGTAGACCCTAGGAACAGTCTCATGACACTCAGCCACCTCCAAGTTTCCCCTCTCAGAGACTCCACTAACCCAAAATGGCTCAGATGCTGCAGTGTGGTTTAACACATGAAAGCAAGAGGGATGGATGGCCAACAAATCCCCCTGGCAATAGCAGTAGGTGGGCCTAGCAGATGTGTGCCACGGGAGGGGACTCACCCTCAGACACTGTCACAGAGTACAGAACAGAATGCACATCCATCATCTCCCACTAATCTGGCATCGCTCTGCTCAGCCAGTGTTTGACAGAGCCTTCCCCTCTGCTCCAAACCTCCCTCTTCCTTCCTCCACAATGCCCTAGGTCTCTTCTACCCCTCTGATTCCCTTGGAAAATCTTGACTATGGTCCTTGTAGAGGACCAGGGAAGAGCATGAGGGGCAGTTTCAAGGAAGTTTCCAGCTCTATGGAAGCTTCTAGAACTAAGCTTCTGGACACTATACCATCAGGTCCTATACCAACCCCCCCACCACCACCACGAGAGGAAAAGGAGGGGAAGGAAGAAAACCAGTTTCATCATACACCTTAAATATTATCTGTGACTATAGCATCAGATACTGTCCCTTTGGGGCACTTTTGGCAGAATGATCTCTTTTCTGATATCTATAGAGTTCTAAGAAAGAGATGCTACTGAATTCCCTTCCCCTCTCCTAACAGCTCATTGCCAAAGAGAAATGCTCTCTCTCTCTCTCTCTCTCTCTCTCTCTCTCTCTCTCTCTCTCTCTTTCCTGAGACATCTTAAAAATAGCATAAGGGTCAATTGAAGGTTAAGCGACCTCCGCTGGATCATGCCAAGCTCAGGAAGTTCTGCTGCTGAGACGTTGCAGTCTCTGGAGACCTGGGAGCCTGACACAATGGGGTCTTTCTAACATCTGCTACCACAGGCTGATGAGCTAAATCAATCCCTGTTCCTTGTAATCAATGGAAGCAAATGGCCTTCCCTTCAAACCAGCTGTCAGCGGGGACTATAAATTGGCTCATTTTATGCAGATAGATGTCCTGTGATAGGCTGTCAGCTAAATAAATGCTTTCTTCAATGTGACTTGAAACAGCAAGTCAGGAGTGGTAGCAGATGAATGGAAAGAGCCAGAGCAGAGTTCTGATCTCCTCAATTATGTGGAAGCTCCATGACAGTTTTACAGGAGCTAAAATTTGATGTTGCTACGTCAAGGCCATCATCCTTACAGGGACCCCTCACGTCTGCAGAGCAACCCTGTTCCAGGCTCCAGACGAAGGGTATAGCTGTTTTTTTTTTTATTTCACCCACCATTTGAGTATGCCAAGTGTGGATGCTTACTGTTAATACCTGCCAGGGTAAAGCAAACTCCAGACCCAAAGTTGGAAGCATGTTGCACTGCAAGACAGGGATGAGTTTAGAGAGACAAGTGCAATTCTGAGTGGCCCAAACCACCTAGATGTGAAACAGGTGTTTGGTGGAAAGTCTGTCTCTCCCCCTGATAATTACAGAGCCTCCAAAAGTTTACATTTTATTTAAAAATTTGCCTTCGGAGACAAATGGAATGGGCAAACCTTTTTTTTGTGCCTCTCTAAGTGTCTTTCCTATGCTCTTTTTTCAGCCTGGTTTGGATGACAGCAGACATTACCTGTATAAGTCACTGTTCTATTGCTGTGAAGAGACACCATGATCAAGGCCACTTTTATGAAAGAAAGCATTTAATTGAGGGCTTGTTTGCAATTTCAGAGGTTTAGTCCATTATCATCATGGCAAGGAGCATGGCGGCAAGCAGGGAGCTGTCAGAGCAGTAGCTAAGAGCTACATTTTGACCCTTAGGCTGAGAAAAAGAGAAGACTGGGCCTGGCCTAGGCTTTTGAAACCCAAATACGGCTCACAGTGGCACATTTCCTCCAACAAGGCCACACCTCCTAATCCTTCTCAAATAGTGCTGTTCCCTGCTGATTAAGCATTCAAATATATGAGCCTGTGGGGGCCATTCTTATTCAAACCATCGCATCACCTCACAGGAGTGAGTCAGTATGCAGGGTGGGAGACTCAGAGGGAAATGATGGGGAGAAAGAGTCAGACTCACCTTACATCCTAGATCTGTTGCTGACAGGCTCTAGAAATTCCAAAGTTTGTTCAGCTCCTGTTGTAGTTTAAATGTCTCCACCAATATACACATTCAAACTTAATTCCCATTGTAAGACATTAAGCAAAGAGGCAAATGGGAGAACCCTAAGAAGAAGTTAAAATTGGAGAGTGGAAATGGGAAAGGAATATGATCATATTTCGTTGTATATATGTATGAAATTGTAAAGGACAATTTTATGTGGGGATTAGACCACAAGCACTCATTCATGGAAGATGCACCCATTGGTTAATGCGTTATCTTAAGGATCTTTTACAATTGCCGGTTTGCGTGTGTCCTGTATCTGCCACAGTCTTGTCATAGAGCACTTGGTGGCTCCTTGGGAGTCTGAAGAGGAAGGTCAATACACACCATGAATGCACAAAAGGTGACTTGGAGAGTCTGGGTGATGAAGACAGTCCATGTGGCTCATCAGTTGTAGCTTATCAGACTACACAGAGTGAGAGCTTATGTGGGGGGATGGGATAGGAAGGTGTGAGGACATTCTGCATTCAGGTAGAAGACTAGTAAAACCACTCAAAGAAAAGCACTAAATTTGGAGAGAGAGTGGAGGGGGAACCCAAGAGAAGACAGGCATTGTCTTCAGCCAATCCCATTCCTACAAAGGAGGGGCTGAAGCCACAACAAGCTTCCAGAAGGGTTAAACCTTTAAGAGGAGGGGGAGGCGGATAAATAAAAGAAAGAAGGGGATAACTGGAAAAATAGTTTTAACAGGTAAAGAAGCTGCTGGTCTTAATTTGATCTCCAGAACCCACTTGGAGGATGGAAAGAAAGGACTCTGTCCTTTGACTTCCACAGGTGTGGTATCACACACGCGCGTGCGCACACACACACATGTGCACATGCACACACAAAACTAGGAAGGAAGGGAGAAAGGGAGGAAAGAGAGATAAAAGAGTAAAGCTCCCAATCCAAAAACCAAAGAAGACTCCTTAATAAAAAAAAAAAAAAAAAAAACAAGGAAACTCAAAACTCTGGGACCCCAGCCTGTGATTTAGAAATGGGGGTACAAAATGGAAGAACATCTGATAATCTGACATGAAGTCTTATTTGTGGTCCTCAGTCTCCTTTCTTGTGACAATCTAGAAAATTATATTTCTACCTATCCTGGAAATGCAAATCCCCCCTCTTTCTCCTCTTTTTGTGGTATTGGGGACCATGATTGGCAATTGCTCTACCACTAAGCTATATCCTAGTCATGGAGACAGTTTTGGTTTTTTTTTTTTAAAAAAGAAGGAATTCTGCATCCATATTCCTTTTAAACCTGTGTAGATAAGAGGAAATGCCCTTTGAAAACAATGAAGCCAGTGTGTAATAATAGGAGCGGCGGGGCTGCATCCCCAGCACCCCCGCCGCACCCCGGCCGCCTGGCTAGCTTATGCCCCAAAATAATTACACGGATACTATATTCATTTAATCACTGCTTGGCCATTTCTATCTAGCCTCTTCTAGGCTAACTCTCGCACCTGGACTAGCCCATCTCTAATAATCTGCTGTAGCCCACAAGGTGGCTTACCAGGGAGATTCTAGCCTACGTCCAACCTGGGTCGGAGCTTCATCACGTGTGACTCAGAGAGCAGAGCTCTCGCCTCTGCCCGCAAGAGTGGAGCATCATGTCTCTCTGGGCGTCTGCCCCCGAGAGGAGAGCTGTCGAGTCTGACCTCACTTCCTCTTCCGCCCAGCATTCTGCTCTGTTTACTCCTCCCACCTACGTTTTAACCTATCAGGGCAAGCAGCTTTATTTAATTAACCAATGACCTTCCTCCATCACCAGTGTCATTTGATTATGGTTCTGAGCCAGGACAGAGCCAGACACTGCAAAAAGGGGAGCACTGAGTGCATGCATGCTAAAACTCCATCACCATGGTTTAGGGCTTGATGTCTCCCACAGGCTTATGAGTTTGGACATTTGGTCCCCACTAGTTTGGAACCTCTGAGGTAACTGACATGACTGGAGGAGGTGGGTTCTTGCGGTGAGCCTCTGAGGGGTATAGTCTAGGCTTCTCGCTGAACTCTCTGCATCTTAATTGGCCAAGATGGTGCTGCAGACTCCTACTGAATTAAAGCAAGCTGCCCAGGCTGCCATGACAGACTGTATGTTGGGAACTGTGGACCCCCAGACCCTGAATTTCTTGTGCCTGAGTAAACATCTTGTTTTCTCTATGCTTGCAGCTGCTCTGAGCACAAGCCTGATGGCAGGGGAATGATTTCTGGTGGGCCTGCAGTTGAAAGATCCCAAGAGCTGGGGTGTGCCCAGAGCACTATATAAGCTGCCCCTGAACATAATAAAGGGGGCATTCTTGATTCAAAGATGACCCGTGTCACTGTCTCTGTGTGTGTATGTTGAAATCTCCAGGCCCTTACCTGACTAGTGAACTGTCTTGTAGGGCAGGCACCACACTACAGGCATAGTACCGTAGAACACGAAGAACAGTCAAACATACACTGTACCACAGTCATTAAGCCATCCTGCCTGAGGCACCTTCTGCCAGGTGTTCTGACACAGGAATGAGAAACGCAATACAGATTGGATGTTGTAATAGAAGCGACGGGGCTGCATCCCCAGAACCTGGCCGCCCACATGGCTAGCTCTGGCTTATGCCCCGAAATAATTACACGGAAACTGTATTCTTTTAAACACCGCTTGGCCCATTATATCTAGCCTTTTCTCGGCTAACTCTCGCACCTGGACTAGCCCATTTCTAATAATCTGTGTAGCCCACGAGCTGGCTTACCAGGAATGATCTTAACCTGTGTCTGCCTGGAGTGGGAGAATCATTGCGACTCCCTGACTCAGCTTCTTTCTCCCAGCATTCTGTTCTGTCTACTCTGCCTACCTAGTTTTTTGTCCTATCAGAGGCCAAGCAGTTTCTTTATTACTTAACCAATGAAACAACAGATAGAAAGATGACCCTCCTCCATCAATTGGAGGCAGGAGAGTTTTTATATCATATCATAGCAAACAAAAGCAAAGACAACTTGGAACTCAAATCAGAGATGTACTTTTGTTATAAACATGTTAAGTTCCTTAGCACTAGTGCTGTTGCTGGGTTTTTGGAAATAGCAGCACACTCTGTAGCCCCAGCTAACCTAAAATTCTCTAAGTATTCCAGGCAGGTCTTAAACTCACAGCATCTTCCTGACTTAGCCTCCCACATTTGTTTGAGTTTTGGGTCACGTTTCTTAAGTTCTCCTGTCCTTCCGTTTTTCATTTGTAGAACCGTGCCTTACAGCAAACTGCTCTCTGACCCCACCTGGCAGACAAGGGTGTTCCCTGGATATCCTAGGAGTAGAGAACCTCTAGCCTTTGCAGGAGGAGATCATTGAAACTTAATGAAGACACAGACAAACGCATCAAAGGGGTCTTCTCTATAATAAGTTGTTAAGTACAAAGAAGTGAGATATAACATCTTGCAAATATAAGGAAGGGAGATGAGGACTTTTTTTAAGTTAGTGTAAGACCGACACCCACTCCTAAGCTAGGATTTGAAAGGCACCTGCTTGAGGCTATAATCCCTCCCAACCAGAGCTGCTACTGGAGCCTCATCATGGATATGAAATTTCTATGGTAACCTTCATGAAGAGGCAGCCTATCCTGTGTACTTAAGAGTGATGTATGTGCCCCAGTTTTTCTGAATGACAGCTATAACTCGAAAGGAGAGAAGGTGTGTCCTGGCAAGGCCTTGGGCTGTGGCCTAATTTATGTAGAGATAATGTGTGGGTTTGATTTCACATGTAGGGATGTATGGAGCAAGAAATTTTCAGAGGCTTTCTGCCTGGGGGTTGGAGGGGGGGGCTGGGATTGATGGAAACTCTTGGGCAAGGGCCCAACAACTGGTAATAAGAGGGAAGTGGGCCATTTGTTGACCAAAATCTCAAGTGCCAATTGCTTTAAGTGGCCCATCCTTCATCAGGAGTGTCCTGGCCAGAGAATATCGCTTATTTTTTAATGGAGGCAAGTCTGGTTCTATACTTGCTGCACTCCCAAAGCAGTTCTCTCAGCCACAAGGGAGTTTTCAGGTGGCTAAACAGTCTAGGAAAGGGGACCTCCTCTGGCACTATAGCATCTGGTAAGGAACACAGGTGAGGCCACCTCCTGAGGGTGGACTATGCAAGAGGATCCAGGAGACTTGCATCTTGTCTTAAGGTTATTTCTATGCTCCAAAGTGCCATGGACAGACAGATGTGGTCTGGGAGAGTATTTTTAAGACAGTGTTGTGTGTAGCCAGTCACATTAACTTAAGTAGTGTAGAACACAGGATTGAGAGGGGCTGTGTCTTGCATTAGAAACCATTGCATGACTTGTGGCCATAGACAGTGATCTGGGAGGCACTTTGGGAGACACAAAAAGAGGTGTCAGGCTGATAGAAGTGCCTCCTCACTTTTTAATTATTAAATTAAATAAAATTATTTTTGAGATGGTTTCATGTAGCCTCAGCTGGTGTTGAACTAGAGATCTGGCTGAGGATGACCTTGAACTTCTGAAGCTTCTCCTGAGTGCTGGAACTAAAGGCATGCCCCACCATACTCAGGATTTATGGTGCTGGGTTCCAGGGTTTCTACATAATAGGTACGCCGGCTAGTCTCTATTGACTTGACACACAAACTAGAATCACCTGGGAGGAGGGGACCTTAATTGAAAAACAGCCTCCGTCAGATTTTCATGTAGGCAAAACTTTGGGGGCATTTTCTTGATTTGATGATTGTTGTGGGATGGCCCAGACTACTGTGGACATTGCCACCCCTGGGCAGGTAGTCCTGGGCTGTGTAAGAAAGCAAGCTGAGCAAACCATGAAAAGGAAGCCAGTAAGCAGCATTCATTCCTTTATGGTCCTGCTGTAGTTCCTGCTTTTAGTTACTGCCTTGGCTTCCCTTGGTATTGTGCTATAACTGTAAAATGAAATAAACCCTTTCTCCCCCCAAACTGATTTTTACAAACACTCCTCCAACTGTGTCATGTCCCTGTTAAATAGGCACCTCAGCTTAGAGTTCAGGGTAGACCCTGTAACAGGAGGAACTGAAGGATGCTGGGAGAACCTGGCAGCCAGGTCTGCTTTGATATGTTAAATAGGCACCTTGACCATTTATCTTGGGTTTGAAACTCAACGGTCCCCAGCCACTATTTTAAAAGTTTGCACAACTGTCAGAGCCTTTTGTGGGAGATGCCCCCGTTTAAGTCGGGCTGTTTTGTAAGTAGCCACAATACTTAGATTCATGTAGAGTTTGTGAGTGATGAATATATTGTCAGTGGAATCTGAAGGGGATTCACTGTGTGCTAGTTTTCCTTAAGGAGTGTGTTAAGTGGGTTACCTTGGCAGAATGTTTCATTGATATAATGCTGCCCCTGTGTCCCGGATGAAGGGGAGAGGGGGGGAGCGGGGGGGGGGGTAAGATAGTGCATAGTAGCAGCGCTGTTGAGTTTCCGGTGGTATGTTGTGTCCCTCCAGAGAAGACAAACTGTGCCTGGATGGCCGTCGCGGGAGGCTGTGTACAGAACACATTGGCCAAGTCTATAAATAGCTACTTGTAGTTGTGGATGAGATAAGGTGGGTGATTTTAATAGTCCTGAGTACTGGAGGTCGTAGCAGGATGAACTATAGTATTAAGTACACTGTTAGCCTCCAGGAGTTCTCATTTATCTTCGTCCAGGTTCAAGAACTAGCAAAACAAAAACTGGGGCTACTAAACAGATAAGCAGTGGGATAACCGTTTCCTTTTAATTAGATATTAGGTAATAAACTTTAATTATTAAAGGTCATTTTAATTAACATTGGCAATATTAATTATTTTAACTGAGAGCCGGTGGGACCTATTTATCAAAGTAATTTGTCATTGTCAATGACTTAATTTAATTTGAATTTATCACTCACTGTCTAAAAGTTTCTATGCCCATTTTAGGTCTCTGGATCCTATAAAGAACTATGAGAAAATTTTAATTAAATTTATCATACCTAGTTTCCCTATTTCATATTAATTTTTTGACGACTACAAGGGGACTTCAATGTTTGCATTTAGCAGTTGGACTAGTTGGTTTTGTGTGTCAACACAAGCTAGTCATGAGAGAGGAAAGAGCGTCAGCTGAAGAAATGCCTTCATGAGATCCAGTAGTAAGGCATTGTCTTAGTGTGATCAGTGGCGTAGGGCCCAGCCCATGGTGGGCTGTACCATCCCCTGGACAAGTGGTCCAGGGCTCTATAAGAGGGGAGAGAGGAAAACAAGGTGCAGTAGTCAGAAGGCCAAAGGTAAAATGGGGACAGATAATCAAAACGTCTGGATTATATAGAGAAGAGCCTTTGGGGGAAGGGCAGCCAAGTCCCAGGGCAAGCCACACCCTGTAACAGGCAGAAACTGAGGGCTGCTGGGAGAACCTAGTGAGCAGGCCTGCTTTGATATGTTCAAAGGCACCTCAGCCATTTGTCCCAAATTTGAAGCTTCACAGTGTGTTCCTAGGGAAAAGGGAGGTGGAGTCTGAAGATGATTAGGAGGGAGGCTATCCTTTGTGGCCTGCTGGGCTGCAGACTTTGATGGCCTAATGCATCAAGTAGACAAGGCCTACTGGTGGGTACAAGTGGCTGCAGGGATTCTCGAAGCTGGGACCAGAGAGTGGCTTGAGCCCATAGATCAAAAGGGAGGTGGGGGTGGGGAGTTTGGGATTGATGTTAGTGCTGGAACTAGAAAATTCATTTACATAGACTTTGCATTAATTTACATATCAGCCTCTCTTAATCAACTCCAAATATTCTTCTACGAATCAACCAATTAGAGCAGCTAACCAGTGTTGCAGCCCAACCCAGCACAGGGAGCTTTGCACACATGAAGTTCTGAATAGATTTGTAGAGTCATAACCATGAAACCGCAAATCAGCTTAGGCCATTCACAAATGCAGCTGGCAGCAGTTGCTTCTCAGTTCTAATGTGAGATCTCTCTTTCTCTCTCTCTCTCTCTCTCTCTCTCTCTCTCTCTCTCTCTCTCTCTCTCTCTCTCTCCTCCCCCTCTCTTACCAAGGGCCTCATCAATGCTAGTCAAGTAGTCTCCTAACAAATTCCAGGAAAAGTTGTTCCTTTGTAACAGCTGAGTGATTCTCCCCACTTCAATCCCAAAGAAGGAAAGAGGAGGCCAACAAGATAGCTCAGTGGGTAAAAAAGGTCTGTGCAAGCATGAGGACCTGAGTTTTATCCCTGGGACTAACGGTGGAAGGAGAAAACAGATGAAAAATTATACTCTGACTTCCAAGGGCTGTGGCTTGTGTATGCACATGTGTACCTGTGAACAAGCGTTTTCATCACACACACACACACACACAGAGACACATACACACACAGACACATACACATAAACACACAAAAATAAATAATTTAGAAAGAAGAGAAATAATTTATTTACTGTCTTTCATTGTGTAACTGTTGTGTCCACACTTTACTGTTTAATAGGAATGCTGTCTGGTTGCTAGTTACTGAGAACACATGGAGAAGGGCGCATTTGTACATGGTGTGAGGTTTCCCTTGGGGTCTGCAGGCATGACTAAACTTCCAGCTCTGAGATGCTCTTTTCATCCTTTCTCCTCGCTTATAGCTTTCCTAGAATAAGAATAGAAAATCTGTCCTAGTTTGCTTTCTGTGGCTGTGATGGAGATTATGCCCAAAAGCCAGCTGGGCAGAAAAGGCTTTATTTCAGCTTACAGTCCATTATAATTGGAAGTCAGGACATGAAGTCAAGACAGGAGCCTGGAGGGAGGAACTGAAGCAAGGTCCTTGAGTGCTGCTGCCTACTTACTGGGTTGTTCCCCTTGGCTTGCTCAACTGCATTACAACTCATTCATAGGACATTTGAGAAAAGGCAAAATTAAATGGGATGGAAAATGACCAGTGATGTTAACCAGAGAATGCTGGGGGTGAAGAAACTGTGGTGGCGGATACCTGACTCTGTAAACTTCTCTTCCTAAAAAGTGAATTTTACTCTATACAAAGTAAAATAAAATTAATCAGGGTCTTATCTCCCATACAAACCCTAATAGAAGTTCTTGCCCACAGAGTTAGGGATGCAGCTCAGCCTGTAAATTGTTGGCTGTAAGGCTGAGGACCTGAGTTTGGATGATCGGTGTTAGTTCCTGGAGCCCCTTGGGAACCTGGCACAGTCACCCCTCTGCATATGGCAAGAAGTTCCCTGACTGTATGCAGGTGCAAAGGTCCCTTTAAGAGAAAAGCTCTGCCCATTTCCCATCTCTTTCTCTTGCCTGCCATTCTTCTGAAGAGGCAGGTCTCTACCTCTCCACCTCCTCTTCCCTACTTTCTCCCTCTCCCCACTCTCTGTCTCTCTCTCATTTTCTCTTCCCTCCCCGTGGAGGCCCAACAATGTGAGCGTATTTCTACCTTGTCTCATGGTCAGAAAGTTTGGACGTTGCTCAAAATGGTTGACGAGTATAGCTACGTATCCTGACTCACGATGTGATTACTTGACTATTTTGACATTAAAATGGCTCATACAAGTAGATCCATTCCATCCTGACAGATGATCAGGATATGCAAGCATACCTCTGCTTTGTCTTTTGTAATATGAGGTTACCTGTAGAATGGTTGCCTTCAGGATGCTTGGTCCAGGGCAGCTTAACTACCTAAACAACAGAATGCTAATGACTTAATGCCTCAAAGTGTTAATGCAATTAACAAGGAGGGCCCGCTTGTTTGTCCCAGGCTAGCTTAGCCCCAAAATAACCACACAGAAATTGTTCTAATTAAATCACTGCTTGGCCCATTAGTGCTAGCCTCTGATCTTGATTGAATCTATTTCTATTAATCTGTATATCACCATGTGGCATTGGCTTACTGGTAAAGATTCCGCATGTCTTACTCTGGTGGCGGCTCCATGGCAGCCCTCTGACTCTGTCTCCTTTCTCCTAGCATTCAGTTCTGTCTTCCCTGCCTACCTAAGTTCTGCCCTATCAACAGGCCCAAAGCCATTTCTTTATTAACCAATGAAAGCAACACAAAGACAGACGGACCTCCTACACCATTATATATTTTTTTTTTTAACAGAAAAGGAATTGTGATGTGGGAGTCCCTTCTGTGTGTTGCTTGTATTGGTTAATGAATAAAGAAACTGCCTTGGCCTAGGGCATAACTTAGGTAGGCAGAAAAGACAGAATTGAGTTCTGGGAGGAAGAAAGCAAAGTCAGAGAGATGCCATGCATCTACCGGCGACAGACACTGGGAATTTTTCCTGGTAAGCCACTGCCATGTGGCTATACATAGACTAATAGAAATGTGTTAAATTAAGATGTAAGAATTAGCCAATAAGAAACTAGAACTAATGGGCAAAGTGGTGATTTAATTAATAGTTTCTGTGAACCTATTTCTTTGGGATTCCAGAATATACAGAAGACCAGTTGCGACACCCAGCCTCATAGGACTGAGCAACTACTAGACTTTCCACTCAAAGCTAACATCATTGTTGGATGGCAGCCTATAAGTCATTCCAATAAATTCCTGGAGAAACAGACACACACACACACACACACACACAGAGAGAGAGAGAGAGAGAGAGAGAGAGAGAGAGAATAATTCCATAAGTTCTGTGACTCTGGAGAACCCTGGCTGATACACTCATGTACAGTATAAATATATATATATATATATATATATATATATATATATAATTTTAAATATTAATATCAAGCAAAATGCACCTCGTTTACTATGTCTTTAGTCAGTCCAATTTATGAAGATAGAAGGAAAACATTGTTCTCCCTGACAAAGATCTGTCACAGTCTCTGTATGCCGCCCTCAGTCTGGACTAAAGCACAAGGCAGGCAGAGTGTGGCGACAGCACAGATCATCTGCAAGAGTTAAGGGTAGAATTATACATGTCAATTTTGAACTTTTTCATCTATTAAACATATGATTCAAGGAACTTCAATTATGGAAAATAACTTATAATTTTCATAGTTTCCCCCACACAAGAAGTATTTACTGATCCTTTCTGTGGTCCAGGCTCTGTGTGAAAGTAAAAGAGCGTGGAAACACAGATCATCACACTGGCATGACATACCATGCTGACTTGAAAAATAAACATAAGAAGTACCTTGTATGACATAGGAAATACCTCAGAATGTTGATTTTTGCCACCTGCCAAAATATATGTATGTACACAGATACATACAGATGATCTTCAATTTACATTAGTTTGACTTAGAAGTTGTTGACTTTATGGTGATAGGAAAGTTATATGCTTGTAATCAGCAGAGAAAGTATCACGAACTGATATTTTCCCATACTACAGATGTGTGGTCCAATCTTCTTCGACGATTCTGGGCAGCTCCCAATGAGCTTCTCATTGAACTCCTCCCAATCAGTCCATGAGCATCAGGACAAATAGCACTCTAATGTTCCATATTACTAAGCTATGGTGTTCACTACAGTAGATTATGACATGAATAAGATAAGTTGCCTTAGGGATGTGGCTAAGAGATGCCAAAAGCATCTGAAGTATAAGGGACAAATCTGGTTGAGTAGCTGGATTAGGGGCAGGGATAGTTCAGGAAAAGATTCTTAGGACAAGTACAGAGGGCTCTGGGGGCAGTGGAGCAGCACTCAGGAGGCAAGGGCAAGTGTATATCTATGAGCTGAAGTCAGCCTCGTCTATAGAGCAAGTTTCAGGATAGCCAAGGCTACACAGAGAAACCCTGTCTTGAGAAGTAGATACAACAAACAAACAAAACATTTAGGAAGGAAGAGTTTGTTTGGGTGCACAGGTTAAGCATACAATCCATTAAGCCACTATGTTTGGAAAGTCAAGTCATGGCAGCAGAAGCTTGAGACAGCTGGCCATATGTGTGCATCATCCTGAAGCAGAAAGTAATAAACTAACTTTCTGTGTTTTATACAATCAGGAATCCCATTCCATTTACCAGTGCTACCAGCTGTTAAGGTGTGTCTTCCTGATTCAACTAATCTACACAATCCCTCACAGGCATGCCGAGAGGCTTGTCTCCTAGGTGACTCTAGATCCTTCCAAGTGACAACATTAACATGTATACATACATACGTAAACATTAACATATGCATATATAGCTATACATACGTGTTATGCAAGCACTTTACCATTGAGCTACATCCCCAGCCCTCTCTTGATGAAATCAGAAACCATCTCATGAGCACACAAATTAAGCTGCTTTTCTTTCCTTCCCATAGTTTCTTCGTACTACGTTGTATGTCATGATAGCACCTGCTGAAGGGGCTTCAGATGAAGCCCATTTTTTTCCTGTCCCATGAGTTTGCATGTTGTTGATTCATTGAAAATGAACTTGTTGCCATAGCTCTAAACTGAAGAGGTTTCTCAAGCACATGTGTCAGGCATGCTGCACCCTTCCTATATTGGAAATCAGCAGCCAGCACTTCAGCATGATGCTGGAGGCCCGTTAGAAATAGAAAAACAGAAAACATGGTATATAATAGGATGCAGTAATGACAGATATTCACAGTGAGAGCTGGGACAAGGAATGACCGTGTCCCCCTAATTCAGTTCACCTAGAACTTTGCACTGAGCAGCTTGAAGATTTTGCTACTCTGTACATGTCTGCAAAAGACTGTAATGTCCTGAGTACTGTTTGAGCTTAGGGTTCTTAAATGATCCTCATTAACAAGATTCAGGCAGCAGGATCTCTGTGAGTTTACGGCCAACCTAGTCTACATACAAAGTTCCAGGCCTGGCAGAGTTGAAGAGTGAGACCTCGTCTCAAAACCAACAAACAAAAAAAAAGTAATTGTTTAAGAATTCCCATCCTGTTCAGATTTTGAACTTATACTGGTTTTTATACATTTTTCATTGTGCTATATGCCAGCAAGTGACATAGAACACATGTGTCACATGTGCAGTGTTTAAGGCACATGTATGTCTTAAGAGTCTTGTCTGATTCTGATTCAGAGGCACAAGGGGCTTAACACTGTCTCTAGTGACTCCATGTTGAGTAGCAAGGCTGTAGAAAATATGCTTATAAAACCAGAAATAATGCTGTAGCATAGGGAAAATAGTAAACTCCCAACAAAGTAAGAAATTACTTTAGAAAAAAGTTATTTGTGAGTGTGGGGTTGGCTCAGTGGATAAATTACTTGCCTTGCTAGCTCAGAGACTGAGGTTCAGATCCCCAGAAGCCACATAAGCTGGGTGGAAGAGAGCACATCTGCAATTTTAGTGCTCAGAAGGCAGAGACAGAAGCTGTCCAGACAAACTGGTTAGGCCAACTAGTTACATCTATCACAGCAGGAAGAGAATGGGAACCTTTGCCAAATTTGCATGAAAACTCCACTGGACTGGCTGCAGCTCTTAAATCAATTATCCCTTAAAAGAAATGAAAGTATCTATCTCATTTGAGCAGAAAAAAACCTAGCTGACTAATGAAAGAAGAACCTAGCTTTTACAAGAGCAGTGTGTACTCTTAACACTTGAGTTTTTTTTTTTTTTTTTTTTTTTTTTTTTTTTTGAGACAGGGCCTTACCATGTAGCCCTGGCTGGCCTGGAACTTACTATGTCTTATATGGTCTCCAACACAGATATCTGTCTGCCTCTGTATCTCCAGTGCTGGGATTAAAAGCACGAACTACCATGCTAGCTATATAACCTTTTGAAAAAATGGAATTATCAGCCATGCATGGTGGCACACACCAATAACTCCAGCTCTCAAGGGACAGAGAGAGAAAGAATGACTAAAATTAAAACAAGAATAAGTAAATACATAAATAGAATAAAAATTTAAAAAGAAAGAGGATGGGAGATACAGCTCAGTGGCAAAGTGTTTGCAGAGGGCCACTTCTAAAATTAAGTTCTAAACGTTTTGAGAGGCTCAAAAATCAACTAAAAGTTTATCTTTAAGTGGCATTGGCTGGGTTACTGCGTTGACTCCACCCTCCGGGGGCACACAGCTCGTACCATGTATGTATGTCATACACTGTGTTGATTGCCTTGGTGGGTTACTTAGTCTAAGGGTTGTAACCCGCCTGGCAGTCAGTTATTCCAGGGTCCCGGAGAGGCACTATCTGGAAGATATGAGCTAGGAGACAAGAAGGAGGCTAAGCTGGGGTTCCTGTCAAAGCCTCTGTTTATTAGAGATGGGGACAGCTTATATAGGGTAAGGAGTTGGGCGGTGGGCACAGGGGCCTGGGCTCTTGCCGCGTGGTTCACGTTGGTCACGTGGTCCTCGTAGGTCAGGAGTTCACAGGTTGACACACCTAGTTCTCTAGATAGTTTGGAATGTGGGGCGGGTTCCGCTAACAGATAGCTCTCCATTAACAGCCAATTTGGGTGTGGGGTAGGCTCTGTCAATAGAACGATTCTTAACACAATTAGGGGTGTGGGGTTCTCTGCAGACTCCCCAGGGTGATGGTTCCTGCAATGATTTTAGGAGGAAATTGGCTCCTGACAACACTGCGCACATTTAAAAACTGCACACACAGTTCTATAAACTGAGAGAGTGACTCTCCAGATTGAATGTTCCACATTATTTGGTCCTTAAGTGAAGCAATGAGGACAGAGGTGCAGATAAGCTTCAGCAGTCTGGAACTTGCTAGGTAGGGATGACACATGACGTCAGCACCACAGACCCCGCTGAGCAGTTCAGGAGGAGCTTTTCCATGAACCAATCACTCACATCATGCCCAGCAGCCTCCCCTCTAAGCATTTCCTTTCTTTTCTGTACTAGACTTTGTTGGGATAAGCCCCA
Organism: Microtus ochrogaster; assembly: GCF_000317375.1. Taxonomy (NCBI): domain Eukaryota; kingdom Metazoa; phylum Chordata; class Mammalia; order Rodentia; family Cricetidae; genus Microtus; species Microtus ochrogaster. The sequence continues at coordinate 39,372,167 of NC_022018.1, forward strand.
AATAAATGGTCTTTCTTGGCGAGGGGGATGCTGTAAGAGAACAAAAGAAAAGAAAGAAGATGAGAAGGCGAACTAGGAATACAATAAATGGAAAGGCTTTGGAGGTAACTGCCCCGTATTTTATTCAGTGTACCACATCAAGGGAAAGAGATGTTGGTCATGAGACATGTTTTAGTGGCGTAACAGTTTAGAAGGCCTACATTATTTATAACCTCCATCAATAGTTCACTAAACTCCAGTGGGCATGGTGTACTCCTTTCATCCCACCAGTGGGAGGCAGAAGTAGGCCAATTTCTCTGAGTTCCAGGGCCTGGAGATATTGTTCAGCAGTTAAGACAGTTAAGAGCACTGCCTGCTCTTCCAAAGGTGCTGAGTTCAATTCCCAGCAATGACATGGTGGCTCTCAACCATCCGTAATGAGATCTGGTGCCCTCTAGAGGAAGAGACCTGGTCAGTCATCTTCATCAACTTAGATCATGAAGCCCAATATGAACAGGCTGGGG
>NC_022018.1:39372769-39448241 GCF_000317375.1 Microtus ochrogaster
AGGAAGGAAGGGGAAAGAAAAAGGAAGGAAGGAAGGAAGGAAGGAAGGAAGGAAGGAAGGAAGGAAGGAAGGAAGGAAGGAGAGGGAGGACTCTGTTGGACACTGATAAGAATTAGGTCATGCTGTATAGCAGTAGGTTTTAGTCTAAGGTTGAGACTGTCTGCGTCTATGAAGCTGAAAGATTCATCGTATTCATTAACCCATACAATGTTCTCTGGTCTCTCGGCCAAAAATGTTTTTCCTTACTGAGTTTGTTGAAGTGAAATTCATGCCCAATTAAAACGATGCTATTATACCTTTCAAAGGAACCTAATTACAGATCTTATGTTCCTGAAAGTATGAAGGTGACAAATGACTAGCAATGCTGCTGTTGTCAACACCGTAGAATTATAAATACAGCCAATGGCTCACTGGGGCAAATATTTCTGAAGCCCGAATAGCTACAAGTAACTTTCTCTCTAAATAGCTGTCCTTTTTAATAGCCCAAGGCCACAATATCACATTTTCTAAGAGAATAATAGAGCATACACAGAGCAGAAAATCCACATGGGTGTTTTTCTTGCGGCCATTGTGATAACAAGCTAGCTTTTAGCTACCATGCAAAGGCAAGAAATCACTCTCTCACAGACATGCAATTTTAAATGAAAACTATAGTATAGTATTCAAATTGTTGCAGTGTTCATGCTTGAGTTTTCATGGTTTGAATGTGAAATATCACCATAGATTCATATGTTTGAATACTTGGTCCCCAGCTGGTGGGGCTGTTTGGGGAGGTTTAGAACGTGGAAGAAATGGAGCTTTATAGGAGAAAGTAGGCCAGTGGGGATGGGGATCACAGCTTGGTCCTGTTTTCTGTCTGGTCTCTGCTTTCTAATCTGCAAAGACATGAGGAGGTGGGGAATCATAGCTACACCCTCTCATAGCCATGGAGATGATTGCCCCCATGCCTTCCCAAATGATGGCATATATTCCCTGAAATTATGAGCCAAGGCGGGGCATGAAGATGCAGGCCTCTTAGCCCAGCACTCAGGAGGCTGAGTCACATAGCTAGATCTTAGTGAGTTCAAATCAAGCCTGTTCTATACATTGCATTCCAGGCAGCCAGGGTTATAAGAATGCCATTTTCCCCACTTATCTTTGCTTTAAGGAATATGTGTGTGTGTATATGTGTGTGTGTGTATATATACATATATATATATATATATACTCTGTATATTCTGTATACATGGAATAAATAGGTACATAGGATATATATGAATCTATGTATCTCTATATAAAATACATTATATATAATATATTCCTCTAAAGTTTAATTTTAATATGCATATAATTTAATTTTATTTGTATATAATGTGATATATACATGTATATAATTTAATTTATATATACATATTTAATATGTGTATAAGATGTACATATTTCTCTAAAGTTTAATTTTAAAATTATTTCCTTGGTCATTCCTTTCCATGCAAGTATTTGTTATCTCTTACCCTTAATATATCTTGAAATTAACTCGTGGGTATAAACTCAAGAATATCTATGCAAATGCTCTGCAGTGCTCATGGAAGAAACATATGGATTTGACTATGCACACTCCTCAGCCAGACTTGGTGGAGCAGCAGTAAACAACATTCAAATACAAGGAACAGTAAGTTTTTGCTGTTCTGTAGGAGTAAAACTGTACATGTTTACTTTAGCGGTCTAACATAAAACTTAATATTTAAAATACAAAACACTATTTTTAAACTCAGTATAGTTTTTCTGAACACACAACTCATTCTCCATACATTTGTGTTTGTTGCCAGGAGCTATAATTTAGTTCTGCCCCCCTAAAAAATCTCTCCCTTCATATACCATACCTCTAAATCTATCCTACATGAGTTCAGGCTATTTATATAACATAGACCATTCTCTGTTTAATTTGCCAATCTAAGCCTTGCTTCATTTAAAAGAGGCACTGGAGGGAATAAATCACGGAAATGGAACTTGCTCCCCAATTTCATGTGTGGGCAGATAGAAAGACATCTGTGCAGCAGGGATCCGGGAACTGGGGCATTCCACTTGCTCTTGTTTTTCCAAGGGTGAAAGAAGAGACGAGTGTAACCATGGAAATGTTCCCTCCAAAAAAACACAGGTCTTAAACAAATCTCCATTGCCTAGAAAACACAGGAAGCCAGGAGTTCCCGCTTTCAGACAGAGAACTCAGCATCACCATGACAAACCGTAGCTGGCAGGGATTCCTCTCCAAGACAGAAAGACCTGTCTGTTTCTGACACAGCCTTTTGCTTTCAGTGTGGGCAAGATGCTTTTCTTCTACTCAATTAAATGTTTGTTAACAACTGTGAAAATGAACCAAATGTCTAAATTTTTCTTTTAAAATTATTGTCATTATCATTATTATTGATAATGCCATGCCATGGTACATGTGCAGGGGTCAGAGGTTAACTTTCAGGAATTGATTCTACCCTTCTACTGTGGGATCTGGGGTTCAAACTCAAGCCATCAGGCTTGTGAGACAAACACCTTTACCTGCTGAGTCATCTTGTTGGCCCTCAAATTTTCGTAAGTATTGTTCAATGTGTAGATTCAGTCCCTATCTGTTGGATACATTTAAATCCTAAATTTAGACTGGATAAGTCCTATGGTTGAAACAGGGCAAGTCCTACAATAGACATAGATCTTTTTTGGTCTAAATATAATGAAAACAATTAAGATTTGGAAAAATTCATGAAAAACCTAAAGCCACTTTAGTCAAAGAAGCTACAGTATTCTGAAACTAATAAAACAATTATTACCATATGCCTGTCATGCTAAGTACTGTCAAATGTTAGGGAAACAACTGTTGATAAAAATAGACAAGATCCAGGCCAGGCGGTGGTGGTGCACGCCTTTAATCCCAGCACTCGGGAGGCAGAGGCAGGCGGATCTCTGGGAGTTCGAGGCCATCTTGGTCTAGAAGAGCTAGTTCCAGGACAGGAACCAAAAGCTACCGAGAAACCCTGTCTTGAAAATCCAAAAATAAAAAAATAAAAAAAAAATAGACAAGATCCTTGATGTTTTACCACTTGTATCTATCTAATTTAGTAGAAGAAAGAATTATACAGGGAAGGTAGATAATCATAGGAGTATGAAAGTGTAATCATAAAACTCATTCTTCTGTACAAACTTGTAAAAACTTAATTTAAAAAGAAACCGTTATCTACAGTATTGTTTTAAGTGTGACAGGGAAATGGAACAGGGCAATAGGATGCTTGAAATTAGGAATGGGAAGTGACCTCAGACTGGATGGTCCCTGAAAATGGGTCCTTGAGCTAAGACCAAGGGCTAGAGGGGTGAACCATGTTAAAAAAGGAGGGCTCTGGAAAGAGGAACAAAAAACACAGTGGGTTTTGAAACAGGAGTAAGCTCCATGAATTTCTGGGGAAGATAGTGGCAAAGCAGACACATGTGAAGGAAACAGCTCTACAAACTTAAGGAACACAAAAGAAAACAATCACTTTCATTAGCATTTTATGATTTCTCATCTAAGATAGAGATGGTTGAACCAACTAATTTTCTGACTTCCACTTATAAAGCAGATATTTTAAAATAGAAAATGGATAGGATTAGATTTATTAATTGTGCTTCAGTAGATAGAAAGGTAAATGACTAGTAAAAATATAAGCACAACAGATTGAAAAAAAGAATCTAGTCAATAAAATTGTACATGTGAAGGAAACGATAGTAAAGTTTAACAAAGGTAATGTAGTAACTGTAAGGAGAAATATCAATTACCACAATCAAGCTGTGAGAATTAAAAGAAGGTAAAATAAAACTGAACATAGTGGTGGATGCTTTTAATGCCAGCATTTGGGAGGCAGAAGCAGAAGGATCTCTGGGATTTTACGGCCAGCCAGAGCTACATAGTGAGATCCTGTCTTGGAAAAGCAAAAACAAACAAACTCCTTAACCAGAGCAAAACAAGAGAAGGTGAAACAAACCTTCAATATTATTATTTTTCATTACTCATTTAGAAAGTTTTAAAATGTGCCCAAATTAAGATGTGGCAATTGAGATCAATTAATTAAGATTAATATAGTACTCATTTATTTTATGAACTTTAGGAGGCATATGAACAAATTGGTCAGTATATAAATGTATGCGACTTAGCTAAAAAACACAAGTCACCACTGAGTAATGGCCAATTCTTTGCAGAGACTTCCTAAAGTAAAACGTGTCCATCTAAGATTGACAGGCTCAGAAAGCACAAGTAATCTTTCCACGTTACAAAGCCCTTAAATCATTCTTCTACAATTCAAATACTGACTACTGACTCAGAACCAAACATTTAATCAACAGATTATCTCTGATATCTCAGTCCTCAGGAAATAATAAAACCTACAGTAGAGCATATAAGACAACCCAGGGATGAAGGAAAATGGTAAGTGTGTGCTATGTTTCCCGTCTTTGAATATTTCCATTTTCACAAGATAGGCCAATGGCTGCTGAGATTGATTACATGATAAGAACAAAATCATACTGGTCCTTTACTGCCCTCTGATGGAAGACGCACACAGATACACAGAAGTTTCCACCAGTAACTGTAGGTTCATTTGTTAGCCTTACATGTAGATGTTTTAGAACAATGCACTTAAGACATATACGGATTACAATGAGTGTTTGTAGAACTGAGCTGCAAACTTTACCGACAGTTGATGTTTACTTAAATGAGTAATCACTCTATAAGATAATCTTTGCAGAGGCTGGGTCAGCAGGTAAGAGCCTGAGCTGCTCCGGCAGAAGACTGAGGTTGGGTTCCTAGCATCCATGTGGCAGCTCACAACAATCTATAGCTCCATTTCCAGGGGAACTAATGCCCTCTTCTGGTCTCCACCAGCAACCCATAATCATTAACACACAGACATACATGAAGGCAGTAATTCATACACATGAAGTAGAAATAAATAAATCTTAAAAAATCTTTGTAGCATATAAAGTCATACATATCACATTATTTGATTTAATATTTATCAATATTAAATTATACATGTAGCTAACTTATACACTGTCTTATTTAAACAAAAGGGGGAGGTGCTGTAAGAACTCCTTCAGCCAGTAGCTTTTAAGATACCAACGCATTTGAGCGTGGCCTCTTATATTATGAATGCAGCCATAAAGTGCACGCTTGCTCTCTCTTCTAGCTGGCTGCTGGATTCAGTTCTTGTTCCCTGTTTGTGCAGAGGACTATGATCTGTGAGTCTACCCCTAAATAAATAACCCTCTGTTATACTCAATTCTGAGCTAGTGTGGGATTATTTTGTATCTTCCATCATCACTGAGGGCTCTCAACTTCATCAAATGATTAGCCTATTGATGGGTTCACAATTAGATGGGCTGGCTGGAGGCAACAGAAACTTAAGAGGCAAAGCCCAGGTGACAGAAGGGGACTTGAGGGCTACATCTTGTTCTTGCCCATCCCTTGCCTGTCTCTCCCCACTGCCTTTCTCTCCTACTTCTGACTACAGAGGGATAAGCAGCTTTGTTCTAGCATGTTTCCTCCACCCTCCATGTCCTGCCTCACTGCACACCCAGGAACAAGGAGCCAAGGACCGCATCCTGAAATCCATGAGATTCAATCAGAATAAATCTTTCCTACTGAATTAATTTCTTGACTTGTTTCTATGACAAAATATCTAACAAAAGTAACTTATGGAAAGGAGGAAGAAAGGAAGGAGGGAGGGAGGGAAGGAAAGAAGGGAAGGGTTGGTTGCAGCAAAGACATGGCAGCAGGAGTCTGAGGCAGCTGGTCAAATTGCATTATGCAGCCAGGAACCAGAGAGAGATAAATCTTTGTGCTTAGCTTGTTTTCTCATTTTTATTCGGTCCAGGACCTCCGCTCATAGAATGGTGTCACTCACATTTAGGGTGAGCTTTCCCACCTTTATTTACCTAGTCTAAACAATTCCTTATAGGCATGTCTTGAGACCTGTTTCTATAGTGATGGTAAATATTGTCCAGCTGCCAATCAAAATACACATTTCCTTTAACTGACTACCCCAGCTACAGTCCAGTGTTTTATTAGGAAAACAACAGATTGTTTTCAGGAAAGTACAGGAAAGATGAATTCACATGTATATCAGGACCAGAGGAAAGCTACCATTCGGATAAGAGGTCTCATGGAACTGATGCTGAAGACAGTGCCTGAAGAATGAGCTGTAGTCACGACGAAGAGAAATATGTGCAGGAGGAATAAGAAAAACTCTAGTCCTCCAGGGAAGAAAAAGTATAGCATATTTGAGGATTACCACGAACGCACACTCGTGCTTCACTGAATTGTGCCTGAAAGCAGAGACTGACATCAGCAGGGCTCAAATCGTCAAGGCCGTGACAAGGCATGTTAAAAAGTTTGAGTTTATTCGAAGTGTTCTTTTCCAGGCACATGGTTTGCAGCTAGAGAATGGCATTGTACTTTGACAGTGTATTCTGGTTTCTGGGTGGGAAAGAATTTGGAGCAAAGCAAAGACAGAAGTAGAAAAGTCAGAGGAGAGATAACTGCAGGAATGATTGAACCCTGTTTTAGGGTTCTCTAGAGGAGCAGAACAGATATACATGGGATGTACTAGAGTGGCTTACAGGCTATGGTCCAGCTAATTCAACAATGGCTGCCTACCAAAGGAAATTTAAGAATCCAGTAGTTGCTCAGTCCACGAGGCTGGGTGTCTCTAAAGGTCTTCAGTACACACCAGAATACTGAAGAAGTCGGCTGTACTGTCAGTGAAGAAATGGACTTGCCAGCAGGAGCACAAGAAGAACAAGCAGGCAAAGAGCAAGTGCTTCCTTCCTTCTTCCTCCTCCATCATGTCGGTTATCACCAGAGGTGCAGCCCAGGTTTATGGTGGACCTTCCCACCATAAATAATCTGGAATCTAGGGTGGGTCTTCCCACTTCTAATTATTTAATTGAGAAAAATTCCTCACAGGTGTACCCAGTCACTTGGGTTTTAGTTAATTCCAAATGTAGTCAAAGTGACAGCCAAAAACCTGTATGAGGTTCTCAACAAACTTTGGCCTGTTAATGTTCCCTCACTGTGGGATGGAGGTAGGGGTGTCATTGGACCTTCAACTGAGGTTCCATCCACTCCTTCCCTAATTGCCCCAAGTACTTCCTGCACAAAATTCTGCCCCAGAATTCCGTGTCCTTGGAGGAGATAGAGGGTAGAAGGTGAATAATGAAGAAAGGACTCCAACCTCGCAGCTTTCAGGAGAATGTCACCCATGCCCAGATGAGACTTGTCAGCATTTTGGGGGGTAATTCGCACTTATCACATATGCTCCAATAAGTAAACCCAATAAACTAATTGGTTTCCAAGCTAGACTTGGGTGGAATCATTTCTTTGCTTGGTTGTTGGTGCTCTATGTGGGGAAAACAGACACATTCTTTTCTCAGGAAAACTAACGGCAAAGATTCACAAGACCAAGGCGCTTAGATTGAGAATGCACTACTGGAATTTGGGGAGGCAGATAAATTCACTGTTTTGGTGGTAAAATGAATAGTGCTTGCTGATACTTGATGATAATCCTGAAGAACTTGATGATGACTTATTTAAACAGCTGATGAATGAAGCTGGAATGTACTGAGGTAAGGAAGACAGGAGACAATTCAGCAGAGAGAAAGAATAAAGTTTTAGCCAAGTTCCATGCAATCTTCCTTCCCTCTTGCTTCATTTATTTGATTTTTGAGATGGGTTTCTTTTGAGGACCAACCTCAACAAAAAACACTTCTTGCCAGGGTAGAGGCATGGGAAAATAAAGACACAAGACAGTATTGGGAGGGAGTTTCAGAAATTTTTCAGATCCTGAAAACCACCCGCATTTATTTTTCCACAGCTTTTATATGAAATGTAAACTGGGGGAGAAGGTAACAAAGGCTTCTTAACATGACAGCACGAGACTTCCCATCATCAGCATTCTGTTGCCTAGGTAGCAGGATGACTTAAGTCATGGTTTACTCATATACACTTGGTCCCATAGGCAGAAAACACCCCAGGTAATCTCATAGTTACAGTGGAAGGGGCAGAAGTATATTGGCATATCCTGATCACCTGTCAGGATGGTGCTGAGTTTTCTTAACTTCAAAAGAGCCAAGCAACCACCTCCTGAGTTATAAGGTGCAAATTACTCCTGTTAGTCTCTCAAGTTCTCTGACCACCAGACAATGCTGAGAAATGGGTCTGCATTTCTCGGCTCCCACAGGTTTCAGGTAGCCCAGGTTGGCCCCTAATTCACTCTGTAGCTTGGGATTATCTTGAGTTTCTGATTTTCCTACCTTCTTCTGCTAAGTGCTGGGCAAAGTGATATGTGCCACCATGTCAAGTTTCAGTAAAAGATTCCTATAAGTCAGTCAATAAATATATATAAAAAACCTCAACATATAGTTGACAAAAATAGTGGAAAGACATGTGTTGTGGGATTTCAACCCCTTTGTCCAATGGCTTTTGGGGATTATGACTCCTAGGGTGTGGTCTTGTCTGTGGACAGGACAATTTATAAGTTTAGGGAGAGGGTCTTATGCTCTCTTGTTCCCGCATTCTCTTGGGTGGTTGGAGCAGAGCAGGTGACTTGCTCTTCACCCCTGGACAGAATGACTGGGCGACTGGATTGGACGAAGGCAGCTGAATCAGCGACAATGTCTAAATCGTTCTGTATCAGTGAGTGGTTACCCCTATTTTATACCTAAATAAACTCTTGAGAGCCCTTAACAGGCTCTTGTGTCATCACGGTACAGGCGTGAGACTCTTTAAAAGAATGTGCAGAGTAAGAAGCTATGACTGAAGTGGCAAATACAAGAGGAAGAATCACTGAGACCTAGGTCAGAGGAAAGGCAAGAGCGCATCATGCTAGGTGCACACCTTTTGTAATCATCCCTTAAATACTAGCTCTTTTTCTGGGCAGTGATTTCAGCATCAATTTCTTGTTTTATTCCACATAGCAGTGGCCACTTAGTCCGTATGGCTTACTGGCAAGCTAGACCCACGTGGACCTCTCCCAGAGACTGTAACGCACTCTTTTATCCTTTAATGGTTTTCAAGGCATCTCCATATCACGTGGTTAATCCCATTCATCGAGTCATCGAGCAGGTGTGTCACTTCACAGCCCTGGATTCTCCTATGGACAACTCATTCTCGGCTCATCCACGGCTGCATGTCTTATTACCCATTATAGGGAGCACACAGACACTCCTGTAACAAAGGAAGCATACAATCCCAAGCCACAAAGGAAAAGACAGCCACATGGGGATTGCTCCCATGAATACTCCAGCCCACACAGATCAGCCACTTGAGCACGGCTCAGCACCTATGGCAAGGTCATCTAACCACTCCTTCCCAAGTCACCTTTGGGACGTGTCAGTCCTTGTTAAGAAGCCAGTTGTGTTGTGTGACCTTTCCTGAGGAGATGAGAACAAATGTTTACTCATCCCAGGTAGGGAACCAATAACAGAGCAAAGAAACAACTCCATCAAAACCCAATCTGGTAAACTGATAAATTGATCTACCTTTGATGGAGGAAGGTCATTGAAAGAAGCTGCTTGCCCTGATAGGTTAAAACATAGGTGGGAGGAGTAAACAGAACAGAATGCTGGGAGGAAGAGGAAGTAAGCTCAGAGACTCGACAGCTCTGCTGTGGAGCAGAGATGTCATGCTCCCGGCTCCTGGGCGGATGTGGGTATAGCTCTGCTCTCTGAGGCACACGCGATGAAGCTCTGACCCAGGATGGACATAGGCTAGAAGCTCCGTGGTAAGCCACCTCATGGGCTACAGCAGATTATAAGAAATGGGCTAGTCCAGGTGAGAGAATTAGCCTAGAAGAGGCTAGATAGAAATGGGCCAAGCAGTGTTTAAAAGAATACAGTGTCCGTGTAATTATTTCGGGTAAAGCTAGCTGGGTGGCGGGACACAGCCCACCGCTCCTTATTACTACATACCTTCAAGGCAGTATCTCTTTAACAGTTAATACCACTTGTTATGCCTTGGGTAAGAATGAAGCTTAAGAGTCTGGTAAAGTTTTTCCTTCCTGAGTTTTAAGAAGTCTTCCAAGTGCTTTAATTTGGAACTTGGTCTCTCTCTCTCTCTCTCTCTCTCTCTCTCTCTCTCTCTCTCTCTCTCTCTCTCTCTCAAAAGACTCACTATGCAGCCCCTGAAAGTCATAAAGATTCTCCTGCCTCTGCCTCCTAAACATTGACATTAAGGACTGGGCCCCACAACAGGGACTTTCTGAGTCTTAAGGACCCTCCAACTAGGATGAAATCACTACACAGCAGAGCAGAGCAAAGCTTTAGAAATTACCTCAGTCTTGAGGTAGGTTGTTTTCTAATTTTCTGAGAAATCGCCATACTAATATCTAAAGGGGCTGTACCAGCTTGCACTCCCACCAGCAATGCAGGAATGTTTTCTTTACCCCACAACCTTTCCAGCATAAATTGTCATCAGTGTTTTTGATCTTACAAGTACGAGATGGAATCTCAGTGTTACTTTGATTTTCTCTGATGACTAAGGATGTTAAGCATTTCCTTAAGTTACTCTTAGCCATTTTAGATTCCTCTGCTGAGAGTTCTTTGTTTAGTTCTGTACTTCATTTTTTTAATTGGATTATTTGTTCCTTTGATGGCTAATTTCTTGAGTTCTTTGTATATTTTAGAGATCAGACCTCTGTCTGATGTGGGGTTGGTGAAGATCTTTTCCTATTCTGTAGGCAGCATTTTGTCTTGTTGACTGTGTCCTTTGTTTTACAGAAGCTTTTCAGTTTCAGGAGGTCCCATTTATTAATTGTTTCTCCCAGCAATACCACTTTTGGGTATATACCCAAAGGATGCTCAATCATATCACAAGGACTTGTGCTCAACTATGTTCATAGCCTTGTCATAGCCAGAACCTGGAAACAACCTAATTGTCTCTCAACTGAAGAATGGATAAGGAAAATGTGGTACATTTACACAATGGAGTACTGTACAACAGAAAAAAAAATGGCATCTTGAAATTTGCAGGCAAAGTGATGGAGCTAGAAAACATCTATTGAGTGAGGTAACCTAGACCCAGAAAGACAATTATCATATGTACTCACTCATAAGTGGATTTTAGAGATAAAGCAAAGAAAACCAGCCTACAAATCACAATACCCAAGAACCTGGACAACAATGAGAACCCTACATGGGAAGTAGCACAAAGCTCTTATGAGCTAGGTACCTTGTAACAAGAACAGAAATGCTCACTGAAACTAAAATTAAGTAAAAATTATTGTTACATGAGAAAGCAAATCATTACAAATTATATATGTATAGGAAGTCTGCTTGTTCATCCTGGCTGCCCGGCCACCCAGAACCAAAATAATCACACAGAAATTGTATTAATTAAAACACTGCTCGGCCCATTAGCTCTAGCTTTTTATTGGCTAACTCTTACATATTAATTTAACCCATTTCTATTAATATGTATATCACCATAAGGTTGTGACCTAACAGCAAAGTTTCAGCACGTCTCTCTCTGGCAGTGGATCCATGGTGTCTCCCTGACTTTGCCTTCTTCCTCCCAGCATTCTGTTTAGTTTCCCCTGCCTACCCAAGTTCTGCCCTATCAACAGGCCACTGCAGTTTCTTTATTCATTAATGGTAACCACAGCACACAGAGGGGACATCCACATCATATATATTCCATACTGAGGGTATGAAACACTAGAACTAAATTTCCACCCCTCCACACATCTAGAATCAGCTCTTTTCTTTCATTGCTGTTAAATACTAAAGGCAACCACCCAAGCTAACACGTATTTTTTTAAAAATACGGTATTGAGGTTAGAACCCAGGGCCTTGTATAAGCTCCCCATGTGCTTTACCACTGTACTATCAATCCTCAAGCAAAAACTTCTAAGTGGCTTTCTTTTTCCCATATCCAATACATTAGTAAATCCTATAACCTGTCCCTTCACAACTTACCTTCATCTCACATTACCTCTCTTACAGCAATCTAAGCTACCACCATCTCAGTGAGATTCCTAGATTACTTCTTCACTGGGGCAACGCAGATCCCTAGAAATCTATTTCCACAAAGTAGCCAAGTAAATCTAGGACAAATTTAATCATGTAACCCTGTGATTTCCCCAACTTACTTCATGCAGTTAATTTGTAATGAAATCCAAATTCTACAGCTCTTTATGGCTTTATTCCCACACCTTCAACTCTCTCTCTCTCTGTCTATCTACACATTCTTGGAATTATGTAGACCAGGGTGACCTCAAACTCACAGATATCTGCCTCCTCTGCCTCTTGAGTGCTGGGATTAAAGGTTTGTACCATTACTCAATGGCTTCTGCCATAATTTCATCTTCACTATCCTTAGCAAATTACTAAACCAAATTCATAATATAATTCTATTTTGAAAAACACAATACACATATGCATAAATATGAGAAAGGATATTTCCAAACATGAATAATCATTGGTAAAAAGATTACAATTAATTTTTTCTTAATGTAAAAAAAGTTAATTTCTAATTCTAACAATTGTTATACCAAAACAGAAAAAGGCATTAAACCCTTTGCATCTAGTGTGGCAATAGAGTAACCATCCCCCAGATCTTAGCACAACCTATGCCATGTTGGAAGCACCATTTTTACCTTAGAACCTAGCACATAGGTCCCAACACCTGCTAAAACTGGAACATCAAACTAATCCATCAAAGACCTGGTCCATGATTCCAGGACCCAAGAAAGTCTTTAAACGGTCACTCTGCTTTTTGGCTTCTGTAGTTTTTCTCCCTTACTGTTCTTGCTAATCAAAGTGTGACAACCAGATGTGTTTTTTGTGCACAAAGGACAAAAAGAGATAAAGCTCGGGGCTGGATGATTTGGGTAAGCTCCCTACATAGTCACCAGTAGGCAGTACAGATTTTCTATGTGTTCTTTTTTGGAGTTTCCATGCAATGTTAGTACTTATACATAGAATATATAGAAAGAAATCATGTCACCAAAAATAAATCACACAAGAAATACTTAGTAAATACTATTTATTAATATAGACATTTTGGTCATTATTTCATTTTTATACAATAAGAACTACTATCCCCAAATTACTGATTGGTAAAACTAGAAAAATATAAAAGTGAGTTATTCTTAGCTACACCATAAATGAAGGAGCCTTTATTGACATAAATCCTAGGCTCTTTTAAAAATAGTTGTATTACATCTTATTTGTGTGTGCATGAATAGAGGTCATTAGACAATTCATGAGGGGGGTTGAATATTGAACCTAGCCTCAGGCCTCTTGGCAGGCATCTTTTCCCACTGAGCCACCCCACCAGCCAGCCCCCTTGTTTTTTCTAAACACTGTTCTGTTTTTCTTTATAGTTATAATAGAGGAAAAACTGCTACAATCTAGACACCTAATAACAAGAAAAACAATGCAGCTAGATGTTTGCCAAAGCAGAATGACATAAACATTGAGAGCTATCACATCAGAGAGCAAACTATGTCATAGTGAACACAAGTGTGAGAAAATTAAATATTTCACATAGGAAAAGACTAAAAATAAACCGACATATTCTTGTTTGTTCAATGTGGGTAATGGAGGGAGAGTTTTCTTTACTTTGCGTTTGCCCCGTTTTCATAAATGCACCAGAACTGCTTCAAAACAACAAAGAGCTAAATTAAGACAGGAGGCATGATCCCTCCTCATGCGTGTTAACATCAGTTTGGCGTCTTCCCACAAAACCCCAAATTCCAACTCTAAACTCTAGTGCTGTCCACTTGACTGGCGTTCTACATCCTTCAAAGACATCTGGAAACTACAAGAGTCAAAGGAGTTTACGACGTAATTTGTTGGTAGTCTGTCACAATGAGCCTATTAAGAACTTACTGGGATTGATGACCATCCGCCTTTTAGAAGGTACGAGTTTACTAGCTTTCCACGGGAATAAACTTAACTCAAAGATATTTTTCAATTATTTCAGGAATGTGCAACTCGTTAAGAATAATCCTAGAAGCAAGCACAGGTGGTAGGGAAAGATGAAGCATTCACAAAGATGCGCTTGCCTCCAAAGCCTCAACTTTTTGCACTGTCTACCCGCGGTGCCCCAAGCGTTGTTTCCAGTGTCACCGAACAGGACGGAGCTCTACTGGAGGGAACTTGGGGTCCGCATGGAAGCGCAGAGCGCAGAGGCAAGCTCCGCTGCCGCTCTGCTCACGTCGCAAGCCAGGAGGCGGAGACGCGCTGGGCAGGAGCCAGGAACTGGCACAGCCTTGCTAAACAAAACCGCTTCAGTACTGTGGCAGCAATGACCGCGGCTCGCTTTGAACACGCCCACGCGTTTCCCAGGACGCAGGCACGCCTGCGTCTTTCTAGGTGCCAAAGACTTCCGGGAAGCTGGTGCCGAGCCTTGGAGCGTTCACTTCCGCCCCGCTCCGTGGAAACTGTGGCTACGGGTTCGGGCGTTCCGATACCAGGGATCCCGAGGCGGAAAAAGTACTAGAAGGAATTGTTTGGTCTGTCCGTCACTTTGTAAACGTTTCCTGAATGATTAATGTTTGATTCACCTTTACTAACTGTTAACTGTAACAATATGGAATGTTTTAATCTTCTCTTTCGCTCCCAAACTTATAATAGCATGGAAATGAACTTTGTGAAAAAAAATCTTCAAAGGAAAAATTTTGCCAAAAGTTCCCTGACTGCTTTATTCTGCTCTTTTTGTTTTGTTCTAATTGTTTGTTTTCAAGACAGGGTTTCTCTGTAGCTTTGGAGCCTGTCCTACCCCACTAGATCTTTTTTTTTTTTTGATTTTAACATTTGCTTTTAATGGTTACATTTAATGTGATTTTAAAGAATAAAAAATAAAGAATAAATTTCAAAGAATAAAAAATAAAATTTAATATTATCATTTATTTCGAGTTCTTATTCATCTGTAAATCCATGTGAATTATCTTTTTCTTGAAGACTTTTTTCTTATCCCACAGACTATTTCTACAAGAAATAGACTCCAGGTTTTGCTTTTCTACAGAAACTATTTTATAATTAATCTTATCAAATAACTTTTTTAGTATAGAACAGTGTTTTGTTAGGCTTCCCCCACTAGATCTTGTAGACCAGGCTGGTCTTGAACTCACAGAGATCCACCTGCTTCTGCCTCCTGAGTGCTGCTGGGATTAAAGGCCACCTAGCTTTATTCTATTTTAAGAAAGGTTTACATAAATCTGAAATTGGTCACAGTTCGGTATCGGACAGCGTCCGTTATTTATCTTTTACTTATCCCTTCCAAAACCAGAAAGCTTAATTTTCATATAAAGCAAACCACAAAGAACATATGGTCAAAAGGGGACCTGGGGGAGATCCTGGCGCTTTAAAAGCTTTCGGCTAATCAATCAACAGCAGCAGGAGACACAGAGGTATTTTCACCCACTTCTGGCCTCCATCAAGAATCAGCTCCCAGAGATGCACGCCCAATAATACCAGCATCCCACCCCTTTGCTCCTTACTCTAAGTTTCTACACAGAAACGCTCAGCTTCCCTAAGGGGCGTCGCTCAAGTTAGAAAGGCCTTCGTCCCCGCTCGGCCCGCCCCCTAGCTCCGGAAGTGACGTCAAGACGCGCCTTGTCCCGCCGCCGGAAGTAGGGTTTTTCTATCCGGATTCTTAGCGCGGACTCGGAGCGCTGCTTTTCTCTACGTGCTTTGCACATGCGCGACTGCTTTTCCCTTCTTCCTCCGCTTCCACTGGCGTCCACGGTTCGCGGAGCCGCCGGGAGCGCGGCGGAGAAGTCGGGAAGTTCAAGATGGCCGCCGCAGAGCCCCCGTCGCTGCGGGAGCAAGCGGAGTAAGTGGACCGTACGGGGGGAGTGGGGGCGCCGGGCCTGGGGGCCGCCGGCCGGGAGGCAGTGGCGACCTGCGCGACGGGCGGGAAAGTTCAGGCCTAACGGCGACAGCCAAACTTTGCCTTTCCGCGCTCCCTGGGTGGTGCCGTGGGAGGCGTGGGAGCGGCCCCGGCTTTGCTGCCCTTGGGGCCGCGGCTGTTGGGGCGCTAGCAGCGCGGCCTGCTGCGCGTCGTTGCCCTGGGAGGCGGCGGCTCGAGCGGCCTCTACAGGTCCAGTTCGCGTGGCGGCTGCGGCTGCCCTGAGGTCGCGCCTTCGTGCTCCTCCCCCGGGGACGGTGGAGCTCCCTGGGATCGACCCTCGGCGACCTCTGCGTGGGGGAACCGAGGGACAGTGGCGGCAGGCAGACCAAGCCCTACTTTGCTAACGCGTCCCCTAACGCTGCGGTCCGAGACGGAGGTGCTAGGGTCGCACTTTCCGACTGTCTCGGAAATGGGCTATGCTAGCGAAGTCCTTCGCCCTCCCCTATTCAGCCACAGCCCGGTATTTCTCTGCCCATTGGCAGCTTATTTCCAGCTTCAAAACTTGAGGCAAAGTGAGGTACACTTCCTGGTTTTTGAGGCCTGACAGTTTGTGCCCTAGTTTTTTGCCTGTTCTGAAGACACAGAAGAGAAGTGTTGGGAATTGTTGCTACGTCTAAACCATTCTAGTCTGTGTTTGTAAGTAAGCTAACACAGAAGTTGTTGAGACCAAGTGAAAACACATCCTCGAATAGGCAAAGGCTAGCCGTTGCTTAAATAAGAGCAGTGGTTTTATTTTTTTCCTCGTATTTATGCTAGAAAATTTAACTTAAAGGAGAATGGCATTGAAGACAGTGTTGCAACAGAACCACCCCCACACACACCTGCATTATCTAGGGTTTCCAGCCTCTCTAGGAAAGCGTTTAATACCGTCTCCAGCAACTTGTGATAGAGGACGGCTTTGCTGCTAGATAAACTTGACTTCTTTGCTCAGAGTCTAGTCCTGGGTTCCCCTGTCATTTGCTTTACTCCACTTGACAGAGAAGTCAGCGTGGGTTTTTTTTTTGTTGTTTGTTTTGTTTCTTGTTTTTTTTTTTTTTATTAAGTGTGTTTTGTTGTGACAGTTTGGCTTAGCAGAGAACAGATAGGGTTTTAAGTAGACACAGCTTATTGTTTCCCATAGAGGTCCTGGTGTGGCAGTTACAGGATGTCAGGTCAGTACAATGGGTGTCTTCGGCTGTTCTGGTAATCTCAAAAGTTCCTAGTATTATGTCCGTTTATTTAATTTGAAGGTAGAGTTCATTTTGAAGATAATTGAGCCCTATGACATTTGCACGATTAAATAATACTATAGTTATAACATGCATTTGTTTTGGGCTCTGGCAACTGCACATAACACTGGGGGTAGTCTTTAATTTGCCCTCCCTTCCCCCACAGAAATTGTGTAAATGGAATATTTTTTTCTGTGCCCTATTTTCACTAATTTGAAAGTAATTAATGAAGAAAGTGACAGTTTGCTATGAAAACAGGCACTATGTGTGCTTCTGACCACAGTGCTCAGTGTCTGAATGGCTTCTAGTACACTGACTAGCTTGTAGTTACAGGGAAACTATTCAAATAGAAAATTAAGAAAGAATACATATGTTACATAGTTTAAAAATTCCTCAAAGAGCTTTTGTTGTAATTGCCTGTACATGTCTCAGTTTCTTTAGTTTAGCTTTTAAAAAAAAAATCTATTTGCGGTCACTAGCGACAAGGCACTATTCAAATCATTCAAATAGTAGCTCATTAATTCTTTTAACAATACTACTGAGGTAGATGCTGTTATTGCTGTTTCTTTTATGGGTGATGAAACTAACAGAAAGGTAGTTTGCTCAAGGTCACATTTAAATTTGTGCAGTCTGGTTTTAAAGACTCCTTTTTGACTGTTGTACTGTGACCCCTTTTCAGTTTTGCTTAAGGTTTGAAATAATTTTTTTGCTAGTGTCCCAGAAAGATCCTTGTAGGGGGCGAAGAGGAATTAAGGATCAAACTTGACCCTTTTTCACATGTTAATAAGCAAGTACTTTAATCCTGAGCCACATTCTCAGCCTGAGATTATTGAGAAGGGCCTGGTACTAGGAGTGAACTCAGCCTCACCTGTGCTAGCCTAAGTAAGCACTCTGTCTCAGAGATACACTCCACCCGCATGAGGGTTGGCATGAGGGTTGGCGGTGTCCTTCAAACCAGCCTCCCAAGCATGCCCTACCATTCCCAGCTAAGATGTGTTTTTGATGTAATTCATTAAAATTTAATCTCTAAAACACGATTTGGAAGCTAGATCTAAGACTAATTGGTCTTTGGGACCCATTCTAGCTGATATATACATCAGTTCTGTTTTTAAAGTATTTCAGTTTGTAAGAGAAGTCGTTTAACGACTTCCTTTACATTCACTCTGCTTAACATTAATATATATTTTTTTAAGAATTGTCTCTTTAAAAAACAATTGTCTAGCTTGCTTGTCTCTAATGGATAAGCTGAGTTCTTGCAATAATGATAAGACTATCCTAGCTGGGCAGTAGTGGTGTATGCCTTTAATTCCAGCACTCAGAAGGCAAAGGCAGGACCTCTGAGTTCAAGGCCAACCAGGGTTCACAGAAACTCTGTCTTGAAAAGCCACAAATTTTTAAAAAGGAAAAAAAGAATATCGATTGATAACAAGGCATGATGTTGTAAATATTTAATCCCAGCTCTATAGAGAGGCAGGTCTCTCCGAGTTGCAAGCCACCTAGGGCCATATAGTGAGACTCTGTCACAGACAGTCTGTCTTTGATCTGCTCATGGTGGTGCATGCTTATAATCCCAGTAAGGGGGTAGCTGAGGAGGGAGGAATGGCAGTCCCAAGCCAGCCTGGTTGCATTGTGATAACCCCACCCTACCCTGCCCCTGTTTCTGGGAGAAGTCTGTGAAAAACAAAGGTAAAATAACACTTGTGCTTGGTGATTAATGAACCTGCTTTGCTTTTTTTTTTTGATTTTCGAGACAGGGTTTCTCCGTAGCTTTTGGTTCCTATCCGGGAGCTAGCTCTTGTACACCAGGCTGGCCTCGAACTCACAGAGATCCGCCTGCCTCTGCCTCCCGAGTCCTGGGATTAATGGTGTGCGCCACCACTGCCTGGCATGAACCCGCTTTTGATACTTTATTTATATACCAATTTCTTGTACTTATTTATATACCAATTTCTTTTACTTATTTATATACCAATTGTTGTTGTTGTTGTTGTTGTTCCAAGATTTGACAAATGCCAGGCACTATACCACTAACGTGCCCCTGGAACCATAAACTGTGACACTTGTTTGTTTTGGAAGATCAACTGTAGAAGTTAGCAGTTTGCTGTCTGGGTGTATAGGATTATTTTAGTTAACACTGTCCCAAGGTAATGTTTGTTATCAGGAAATTATAATTTGTAAAATTGCAGATTTTTTTTAAGCTAGATAAAATGCCACTGTTTCTAATGGAACTTATTTCATACATAAAGTTAAAGGCTATATTTAACATTCTATTTCCACCATTGAAAAACAAAACAAAAAACCCAGGTGAATCACTTAGAGTATTGCATATTAAGTACCGAGGAGTAAGTACTATGTGTTCGCATAGAAATCTTCTCATGTAATTACTGTGACCACATTGCGTGTGAATTTAATCTAATTGTCCAAACAAGCCTATGATTTGTCTGTTACTGCTACCTAGATTTTATAGCTGGAGAAACAGCATTAGAGGAGCACCTTTCCCGAGGTTACAACACCTGGGTTGTGTTGGGGGCACTTTGAGTCAGGTAGCTTGATTCTAGAATCATTCCCTTTTGGTGGTATTCCTTCAGTGAATTAATAACCACCCAGTCATCTCCACAGAGTATGTTTGAATAGGTATATTTGTCTAATATGTGTACAATAATATCTAGCTGGGGGGCACTTCATGCTAAATACTGTTACAGATAAGCATTTAATATCTTTTTAGGTAGGTAGAGTTGTTTTCCCCTTCTGAACTTATAGATATTTAAATTTGCCAAATTGTAGTCCCAGCACTGGGCACACAGAAGCAGGTGGATCATTTGAGGCCAACCTGGTCTACTAAGCAAGTTCC
Organism: Microtus ochrogaster; assembly: GCF_000317375.1. Taxonomy (NCBI): domain Eukaryota; kingdom Metazoa; phylum Chordata; class Mammalia; order Rodentia; family Cricetidae; genus Microtus; species Microtus ochrogaster. Next base: position 39,392,736 of record NC_022018.1, read on the forward strand.
AGAACAGCCAGGGCTACACAGAGAAACCCCATTTCAGGGTTGGGGTGTGGGGGTCCTTGTCAAATCCTCACTATAGTACAGTAGTGGGACCAAGTTTTCACTGCAGCAATCTAGCTTGGGGATTGCTTGCTTTCATTTTAGAGCAATTTTATGTAGTATGATTTATAATTACTTTCATGACTAAAATTCTTTACTATGAATTTTATACTTGTATAAAGTAATTTTTTACTTATATTTTATACAAATTTAAAATGTGTATTAAATTACCTTTTAAAAGATTAGTGCAATTTTTCTTGGACCTTTCCCCCTTATCAAGAGTCAAGGAAAAAAAAATGCGATTCAGGGAACCATCCTATGTTTCTCCTGTATCATCTCATAGTCTACTAGTAAGAGATGAATACATACTAAAACTCGGCTCATCGCAGGACAGTGTCCTCTGCGTGTCTCTTCAGTACTTTAACAGAAATTGAAGTTGTACATTCAGGGTTCCTTTGTGCCTTCCATGCCTTTGTTGTTGTCGGCTGGTACCTTCTCACTCGGAAATACTCTTGTCTCCCTCGCCCCTACCAAGTTACTGAGAAGGGAGGCCTGCCAGAGGAAGAGACTGTGTCCCCATGTCCTGCTGCAGTCCCCAGAGTGGTGGTTCCTTTCTAGGTAGCTCAGCCATCCCATTAACCTCACAGTTCCTGTGCCTTTGGGTTCTCGTTCTATCTCAGTCTCTTCTAGAACCGCATACACTTTGTCTTCTAGGGTCTTCCACAGGGCTGGCGCATTGACCACAGGTATCTGTGGTTTTCTCTGTATGACTGCCTTGTGCTGCCTGCTTTCTCCGTTCCAAGTGCCATTTCTCCACTTTCTTTCCTCACTCTCTAGAATACTGTTACTGCACCTTTAGTTTTTAGCCCAGACTCCTTCTTAGTTACCATCTTTTCTTTACCATGCCCACTTAACAGATGGATTGGATTCTCGCCCTCCACTCACACACACCTCCCTACCCCTGTGATCTACAAAACACCCTTTTCGTCTATTCTTAAAAATAGGTTTAAGTGACCTTTCCATGTTCAACACCCCCTTGTTTGTGTCTTTTGTTACTGGTACTTCTCTAGTGTTTTGTGTGGTGCCCTTTCCTTGAGGGAGGCAAATGTGGCCTTGCACATTTTTATTTTCTGGTCACCTTGCTGAAAATCTGTTTATAGTAGTAGGTCATTTAGAAATGTTCAGGACTGACTAATAGATTCATGATTCTTCCTTTGCAAGAAACAAACAAAACCTTACCCAGAAGCATTAGGAATATATCATTGGAGGCACACAAACTGTACCTTCCTCCAAATTAGTGTAGTGGACGGAACCCAAGACTATCCTAAATTCACCCTTGGTCCCATCTTGTAGAAAGCAGTGGTGAATTGCTTTCAAAGGGAGATGATACATGCTTACTGGTTGTCAAAACTGTGACCTTTGGCAGGATTTAATATGTTATTTCATTTAGAATGTTTTGAATTTACAGTGGCTGTGCTGGGACACAACCCCATGTAAGTCGAGGAACATCTGCAGTGTTGTCGAGGCTGTATTTAATCTGGAATTACTGAACACCAAGCCTTTATAAGTTGAGAGTCAGACTCTTTCAATAAAACGCAAGCATTTAAATAAAATGTAGAACATGCCTTAGTTCATTCTTTTTTGCATCCACCTGTGAATATGAACATAATTTGGGATAACAGTTTCTATTGGAAATTCATAGAGAGCGAATAATTTGCTGAACAAATACTAGATCAAATCCTGCAACGTTTCTGGTATTAGACTACTATTGACCTCCAGAATGTCCTTCCATGTGATTGTTGTAGCTAGTCAGCTACAAGCCAGGAGTCCTTATTCTTGGCTAGTTCTCTGAACTCTTGGCCCATTGGGATTTGTTTATATTATTACTGTCATCTTGAGAAACTTCCAGTGCACAATGACTGCTTATTTGAGTTAGTCAGTAGTAGCCTTGAGATTTTTTTTTCTTTCAAGAGGGGATGATTTAGTGAGATGTTCACTAGTAAGCTGCTAGGCTTATTGTAGAACCAGCAAGTTCTCTGAGTGTCATGCTGACGAGATTAGCTTCCCAGTATGTCAGTACCTATGCTTTATGAAAACAAAGTGGGCCTTTTGTTTAAGTTTGTGTGAAAAATGCTTGTTGAAAATCAAATTACTGGAGTTTCTATGTAACTAAAATTCATGGGATTTTATTGTTGCTGGTTTGGATTTTGTTTCAGTTAAATGATTTTTTTCTTAAAGCCATACTCCATAATACTTTTAGTTTTTTAATTCAACTATTAAAAACAAATTGTTGTATCTCTACCATCTTAGCACTTTTCATACACCTCCTTTGAAATAAAATATCTCAAACTTAATAACTTTTAGTGACTAATGTGTTACATTGATAGATCATTTTATCTTTACCGTTGTTATAACTGAACACTGAATGAATATTGTGATTGTTAAATGTGTTTCATACATTTATAGAATGGATGATGGAGATAATTCTGAAAAGAGTGTAAATGAAGAAAATGGAGAAGTATCAGAAGACCAGTCTCAAAATAAACACAGTCGTCACAAAAAAAAGAAGCATAAACACAGAAGTAAACATAAGAAACATAAACATTCCTCAGAAGAAGATAGGGATAAAAAACATAAACATAAGCATAAGCATAAGAAACGTAAAAAAGGAGCTGTAGATGCCTCTGACAAAGAAGGCCTCTCCCCTGCAAAAAGAACTAAACTTGATGACTTAGCTTTGCTGGAAGACTTGGAAAAACAGAGAGCCTTGATTAAAGCTGAGCTTGACAATGAGTTAATGGAGGGAAAGGTCCAATCTGGAATGGGGCTCATTTTGCAAGGCTATGAGTCTGGCTCCGAAGAAGAAGGAGAGATTCATGAAAAGGCAAGAAATGGAAATAGGTCCAGTACCAGGTCTTCCAGTACACGGGGGAAACTTGAAATTACGGACAACAAAAATAGTGCAAAAAAACGAAGTAAAAGCAGATCCAAAGAAAGGACTAGACACAGGTCGGACAAAAGGAAAAGCAAGGGAGCTGTTGACATGGTGAGAGAGAAAGCAAATAGGAGCAAGTCCAAGGAGAGGAGAAAATCCATAAGTCCGTCCAAAAGAAGCAAATCCCAAGACCAAGCAAGAAAATCAAAGTCCCCTACCCTTAGGCGGCGGTCCCAAGAAAAGATTGGGAAGGCCAGATCTCCTGCTGATGAGAAGATTAAGATTGAAGATAAAGGTAAAATAAAAGATAGGAAGAAATCACCAATTGTAAATGAAAGAAGTCGAGATCGATCTAAAAAATCCAGGTCTCCAGTTGACCTAAGAGATAAATCCAAAGACAGAAGGTCAAGGTCCAAAGAGCGAAAGTCAAAGCGGTCTGAAATTGACAAAGAAAAGAAGCCAATTAAGTCTCCTTCAAAAGATGCCTCTTCAGGGAAGGAAAATAGGTCACCCAGTAGAAGACCTGGCCGGAGTCCCAAAAGAAGAAGTTTATCTCCAAAACAGCGAGACAAGTCAAGAAGAAGTAGGTCCCCACTTCTCAATGACAGACGGTCTAAGCAGAGTAAATCGCCTTCTCGAACTCTGTCTCCAGGTAGAAGGGCCAAGAGCCGATCCTTAGAAAGAAAGCGAAGAGAGCCAGAGAGGAGACGACTTTCTTCTCCAAGGTAACCTGCTTAGGAAACATTTCATGCTTTTTACTAGTGCTTTATATTTTAAAGGGAAAATAGAGTATGATGGTAATTTAAAATGAGATAGTGATTAGTTTCATAACTTTAGTGTAACTTAGTACATTAGTTATATTAACGCTGAAGTGTTTATAGTAATTTATGTGTTTTATGAATAGTTTGATGACCATTTCTTTCAAATTCTTGACTTAATTTAGCCTCAAATTTGTTCAGTCGACCATTTAAATCGAAGCAGTTTACTAAATCTGCATGGGATTATGTTAGCTCACTGAGGGGGGGTGGTCCTTCATAAACTCTTTTTAGGGGAGGGTGTTGAGGCATGGTCCCATGATGTAGATGTGACTGGCATCGAGCTTAGTGTGCTCACTTGAGTCTCCTAACTTCTGGGTTTACAGGTGTACCCCCTACGTTAGCCCTAAGCTAGTAGATTATACAACCAAAGGAATGATTTATTGGAACCATAGAATGAAATTTGGGGAAAATGGAAGAGGCTTTTTAGAAACTAGTTTATTGTGTATATAGGAATTGTGTATTTGAAATTATCTGATCTGCCAGCTTTTACTTAACTAAAAAGATGTTGGGTTCTAAAGATGGCATGAATTCTTAACTATTTATTCATTGCTATTAATATTAATATGTTCATGTAACTATAAGTTAATCTTAAAGTTAAATCATCACATTCTGAGAACTCTCAGGAGTGTTTTCAAGAGACTCATTATTCTTCACTTCTGAGTAGCCTTATGTTAAACATCTCCCCTTCCCTTCAGCATTCTGCTTGGATTGTCTTATCTGAAGTGTTTTAGTCGTCCCATTTTGCTTGGAGTTCAGTAGGAAATTCTGAAAGTTTTATAGAAGACCAAACTGATGTATTTGAAAAAACCCCCTTTTTAATCATGAAAAGGTCAAATAATACAGAAGCCTATTAAGTCCTTTGCCTCCCCATCCCTCTAAGCCTCTTCCAATAAATTTGTATTCTGCTAGCCCACGTCATAAGCACATTATAGTTGAATATAAATGCTTTCTTATAAATGGAGTCTGCAAATTATCTCAAAGTACAAATGGTATACTATTTTTTGAAACATGCTTTGGTGAAAGTATATAGGTCATTTTTTTATATTTTATAACCACAGTAAGTTACAGTGTAGCTGTTCTGTGTTTTGCTGATGAATGTTAGATGGGTTTGTTTTTCACTATTGGATACAGAGGTTCTGTTGGTTATATTTGAAGCTTCTTTGTAGAATATTCCCAAGTGAATTTGTCCAGTCTCTCTATATACAGTTGTATCTTAGAAAATTTTACTTAACTCTAAACTCTCACATGTCCCAAGGCACAAACACACACACACACACACATATATATATATAATAAATAAAATAAGATTTGACCACAGAAATACCAATATATAGACACTTCAAAATGAGGAAATAGATTATTATAAGCCAGTTAGGCAAATTTCCTTTGAGTTGTACATCTAAAATTAGAGTTTCTTTTTAACATGAATACCCTTTAATTCTTAAATTTTGAGGTCATGGGAAATACTTTCATTATATGCCTTCTGTAACACCACAATGCCAGTGGGGTCATCTGACTTTAAATGCTAATTCAGAGTAAATTAATCAGAGTTACTCTCTTTAAGTTTGTGAATCTTACACTCTTTACATGTTGAGAGGATTCTTTTAGTTTGTTCTATTTTTGTCTTAACCTCCATTTGTTTCCCTTAAGAACACGGCCTCGAGATGATATTCTCAGTAGATGCGAACGATCAAAAGATGCTAGCCCCATCAATAGGTGGTCTCCAACCCGAAGAAGAAGTAGGTCTCCCATTAGGAGGAGATCCCGTTCCCCGTTGAGACGCAGCAGGTCTCCCAGACGAAGAAGCAGGTCCCCTCGGAGAAGGTAAATATAAAGGACAAATGTTATTGTCTCTACTTGTTCACATTTGACTCTTTGAAATTTTAGTTAGCTGCATTGGCAGGTTTTCCCATAGACCATTTTTCTCTGAAACATTTTTGTTGATCCCATAGCCACTTCCTGCCAGCATGTGGTATTGCACACAGTTTTCTTTAGTGCAGTTTCCTTTGAAATTCATGCAAGCCATAGGTCTTCAAGAACTCAGTTACGGGGCTAGGGAGATGTCTCAGTTGCCTTTCCAGAAGACCCAAATTTGGGTCTCATCATTCATGTCATGTGACCAAAACCACTTGTAACTCCAGCTTTAAGGGATCCAGTGCCCACTTCTGGTTTTCCTGGACACGTACATACACATGGTATTCATGAATACAGGGACACATAATAAAAGGAGTCTTTAAAATTGATAATACCTAGTTTTTTGTTTTTTTTTTTTTTAAACTTGTAGCAAGACTTTTTTTTTAAAAGCAAGGTTGTATAAGTAACTTGATTTTTGGTTAGGATTTCTGACTAAAACATTTCAATTCATTATTTGAAAACATTTTATATAAAGTATATTTGCAGATTGATAAAAGACTTAAAATTCGTGCATACATTAACCTGAACATAAGCATAAATGAACATTCTTTTGTCAACCTTTAATGTCGTTTGAATATAGTTTAGGAAGACAGCATACTAAAGGCTTACATTAAAACCACCTTTTCATGTTTCTGATGATTTACTTCTTAAAACTATCTTCCTAGGTATGGGAGTGCATAAAAGTGCTTCTGCTCAGTGTAAGGTTTCTGCCTTTGCCAAGTTTGTGTGCGCCAGTGTATACAATTGTGATCTCCTTCCTACATAGACTCGGGCAGGTGGTTTTCCTGCTGCTGTCCTCTTGACCACTTTCTTTCTTCTCAGTTGTAGATCCATTTTCTGTTTGTAGTGTCATCTTTTCGTGTGTGCAGGTGTCCAAGATGCCCAGAGGGCATTGGATCTCTTGGAACTGGAGTTAGAGGCAATTGAGTCACAGCAAGTTGTGAGCTTCCTGATGTGGATGCTGAGAACTGGATCTAGGTCCTCTTTAAAGACAGTAAGCTGGGCTAGAGAGATGGTTCAGTGCTAAAGAGCCCTGACTACTTTTTCAGAAGACCTGGATTTGGTTCTTGGCACCCACATGGTGAATTACAACCCTCTCCTTCTCCCCCCTCCCATAAATAAATGGATTGATTAATATTATAAAATTTAAAAAGAAGGCCTTAGGTTTGTCTTTACTGTACCTAGTAAGCAGTAGTGTGCCTTTAAATTGATTTTATTAAAACATAGCTAGGCCAGTAGGGTGGAAATAGGTGCTTGCACAAAGCTTAAGTTTAACCGTCAGTCAGATGCTACAGGGTGTCAAATAAGAAGTACCTCTTGAGAGTTGTTTTCCACTCATGTGCCTGTTAGACTTGTACACATGAAGGTGTAAATAATGTTTAAGACTTCATAAAGTAGCATTCTCTGGGATATGAGGTGTGACAGGCACACCTAGTCACCACAGTCTAGAAAGAGAAGATTCTACCTCTTTGTTATCAGCATCTCCTTTGACTCTAGCGCCTAGTGACCATCTGTGTGTTCTGTCCTTGTAGTTTCAACTTAAGTTTTATAGAAACTATTTTATGCTCCTACTTTGGGAGTTTATGTAATTAGTAATACAGTTAAAATGCACAGCTGGCATAAACAGCTTAGAGAACAAATGTTGTTGAGACCCAAAGGAAACCTTATTTTTACTATATTAATAAATGTATGGCCAGAGAGATGGCTTAGTGGATAAGAACACTCTACAAGCATGAAAACCTGAGTTCAAATCTCCTGTGGTGATACTTTGTGTATGTTTTAACAAATAAAGCTTGCCTGAAGATCAGAGTGCAGAGCTAAGCCACTAGAGGCCAGGCAGTGGTGGTACACATCTTTCATTCCAGCACTTGGGATCATATGCCTTTAGTTCCAGCACTAGGGAGGCAGAGATAGAAGGGCAGTACAGTCTGAGGCTTGGTGGAGACAGCTGAAGTCAGAGGACGAAGTCTGCAGAAACAGTCTGAGGACAGGATAGCCCCTTTGGTGTGAACATTGGTAGAGGTAAAAGGTTTCCCTAGTGGCTGCCTGCGCTGCTTCTCTGATCGTCAGCATTAATCCCTATATCTGATTCTGGGTTTTTATTATTAATACCAGTTAGAATTCGTGCTGCATCCTCATAACTCAGATAAAAACTGAGCATGGCTATATAAGCGTATGACTCTGGCATTTAGGGGACAGACAGGTAAATCCTGAGTGCTGGCCACTCCAGCTAAAAAGGCAAGTTTCTCAGGTCATAATGAGACTCTGTCTCAAGAATTTAAGATGGAAGACAATAGAGAAAGACATCCTGCTCCCTTTTCTGCATTCTTACACTCTCACATGCGTCTACATAAGATAATATAACACATATATCTAGTATGGACCAGTACTGAGTCACAACTTTGGTGCTGGTAAATATTGGTAGTGTAGCTCAGTTGTAGAGTACTTGACTTGCGCACACACACTCTCCAGAACAACCAGAGAAACAAGAAACAAATATTTGTTTCCATTTAGCTTAACTCCATATTCATGAAGAAAAAAAAAAAGAATATGACAGGTTTTATTAACTATGTTTTAGTTGTTGAAATTTTTAAGTGAGGGGCCAGAGAGGTTCCTCTAGAGCACTTGGTGCTCTAGCAGAGGACCTGGATTTGGTTCCTAGCAACCACATGGTAGATCACTGTTGTATGTAACTCAAGTTCAGGAGATCAAATGCCCTTTTCAGGCCTCTGCAGGTATCAGTTGTACACATACATACATTTAGGCCCTCACAAACACAAATTTTTAATGACTCTGGGTCAGCCTTCTTCCAAGTGCTGGGATATATGTTGTGCCACCATGCCTGTGCACCTTTCTTCAATAGACTAGTTTTTGGAGATAGGTGGGTTCCCAGAAAAAGAAAGTCTCCCTTTATTCTTCCCTACGCATGTATGCCCTTTGCTTACCTTTATTGATACTTTTACAAACACTTATTTGTTCCTTTTTTTTCCTTCAAATAGAGATAGGGGTCGAAGGAGCAGGTCTCGCTTGAGAAGAAGATCTCGGTCACGTGGTGGTCATAGGAGAAGGAGCAGAAGCAAAGTAAAGGAAGATAAATTTAAAGGAAGTCTTTCTGAAGGGATGAAAGTTGAGCAAGAGTCTTCATCTGATGATAAGTAAGACTGGAACTACCCCATTTCATGTGTCTAGTACAGGAAATGTACTGGGTGATGTAGATGCACAAGAGATCTTTAATTTCTACCTGAGTGACATGAGTGAATCCCTAATTTCATGTAGAATTTACAAGCTAACCTTTTGTGGTCATTAGGTAGGCTTATGGCATAGATAACACTCTGATTTTAGGGGTTCTGATTTGTCTAGACTGAGTTGAATGTTGGGCCATCATTTTAATGAGTCTTCCTTTTGTTTTTATTAGAACAGACAAATTTAGGGGAAGACTTCTACAAAGTTCAGACTTTTCGGCTTGTCAGATGTTATGTGGTTTTCAGTTGGATAGTTGTTAGTATGTCAGTGGTGTTTCTCAAGTGTTAGAAATGTTTTAAAGTTTCTATAAGCACTATCTCCAAATCAAAGCTAATTTAGTTGGGTATTTCTCACTAGCACTTCTTGCCCTCATTGGAGACATTTTGTTGGTGTCTGAAGACGTTTGATTGTTACCTTGTGTTAGAAGGCCAAGAATACTAGATCTTGCAATACCCAGGCTAATTTCACCTCACAAAACAACCCATCCCCCTAAATCAGTAGTGCTTGGGTTAAGAAACCCCAACTGGTTCTGTGACTGAGGAAGATGGGAAAGAGAAGAGTTCTGCATCGAGCCTGACACAGTCACAGTGCACTTCTTAGTGTCATGAACTACTACTGAGCAGACGCTAAGCATTCAAAGGACAGCTATGCTTAGGAGGCCCTAAAGTTTGGGGGTACCATTGAAGAACATGTGGGTGGATATTCAGAATATGGACATTTCGGAATAGTGTGTTGGATAGTGAACCTTATTGCCCTTCTGAAAGAGTCAAGTGTTTGCATGAATACTTTTTTTTTTCTTTTTGTGGTTTTTTGAGACAGGATTTTTCTGTGTGGCACTGGCTATCCTGGAACTCATTTTGTAGACCAGGATGGCCTTGAACTCAGAGATTTGTCTGCCTCTTCTGGGATTAAAGGTGTGTGCCACCACCACTATCCAGCAGACCATGAGCGTTCTGTGATCTAGAAAAAAATAACAGCTTACTTGTTTCAACTTTTCTTTAGAGGTGAGAAAACTCAGATCAAAGCAAGAAAAGAACTCTTTTCTATGTTTATGTGGAGATCCTTGTTTTCTAGTTTGGTGCCATGAACAAGGTGAGGATAAAGTTTGCTAGGCTTCCGTCAGGCAGCTGAGAGTCGGACCAGCAGTGATGGCTCAGACAGTGGCTCCAACTTTAATTTTTAAATATTCGAGTGAACAGTTTGGGAATCTGCAAAAATGTATGAAAACATTTTTTTTAAAGCCTTGAAGATTTTGATGTAGAGGAAGAAGATGAAGAGGCGCTAATAGAACAGAGGAGGATACAGAGGCAGGCGATTGTACAGGTATGTGATGTGTAAATGGACGTTTCCCGTTCAAGGAGTCACTTCCTGGTTACTACATAGAGCCTTATATTAATTGTAAATGCTCAGCCAGTAGCTCAGGCTTGTTACTAGCTTTTACACTTAAATTAACCCATAAATCTTGCCTATGTTTAGCCATGTGGCTTGGTAACTTTTCTCAGTATGGCATTCTCATTTTGCTTCTCTGCATTTGCCGGTGATTCCACCCTTCATCTTCCCAGAATTCTCCTAGTCTGGTTCTGGTGCTCAATCTCTTCCTGCCCAGCTACCGGCCAGTCTGCTTTTTATTAGCCAATGAGAGTAATACATATTCACAGTGTAGGAAAAGATTGTTCCACAGCAGTGGTGTTCCTTCTAATGCCCGGTACTCAGAGGAAAATAGATTTTTAGGTTGAGCACAGAAGGGGAATAGTGACAGTAACCAGATCACTAGAAGAGCTTCTACATTTGTGACACTTGCATTTCTTCAGTTACTAGAGCTGACTGTTTGGTTTTACATAGAATTGTGATATATGTAAAACATGAAAATTTGAAAAATTTGAATTATTCTTTTTTTTAACAAACATGAAAATTCTTATAGGATATATTGTAAATTCATTTAGCAAAATCAATGATCTGTTACTATACAAAAAGCACTTTAGTATCTAAAAAAATAATGGCAAGGTTTGTAATTGGAAAATTTATTTTTTTGCACGTATGTTGTGTACATATACACGCGTCATGACATGAGTATGGTGTATGGTGGTGCTGTGGATTATTTGGAAGGACTTGGTTCTGTGTGTGTGTGTGTTTTCTTGGAATTGAACTTCGGTTGCCAGGCTTGGTGGCAATTAACTTTTACCCACTGTGCCTTAGTTGCCAACCCATAATTGGGCTTTATATGAAAGTTGAGTAAGAAAGGCATTCTGTTCAGGTCTTAGCAGTCACAAAGTAATAAAATTTGCTGCTTTGAAAGAAAGGCAAACCACATATCTTTTGCGGTCCTGAGACAAAATCCTGGTACAGCTTTTGGGGCCATTGGTGACAACAATCCTCATAAAGTGTCTCAGAGGACAAAGACAAGAGCAGCCATGGCAGCTCACATGTAGCAAACAGTAAGTCAGGAAACCAAGGGAAGAATCAAATGCAGAAGAAGCAAGATAGACCTGGGAAGTTTTTGATGGCATTCTGGTAAAGTGTTTATTAAGCCGATATCCCTGAAAACTTGGTTGAGCCTGTTTTGTTCTTGGCCAGATTCAAGATCCCTTATCTGCAACCCTTGCCAGATGAGATTCAAAACTTAGACACTTTTGAATGTTAAACAGTATTATGGGGTGTATTTGTCTACATCACTTAGAGCCACCTGAGGAATCTAAAATAGATCCTGTGATCAGCACATTAATATTTCTAAAATGAGATACGTGAGTAGTCAAACCAGTGGGTAAAGAGCAATGAAAAATATAAACTCATATAGTCAGGTCAGGTTTACCACCTGGTGAATGTACACCAAACACAAATACTTTTCAGACTTGGTGAAATTTGGAATTTTGTAAGGATTGTGCACCTGATGCAAGCCAGGTATGAATGCTTTGTTGTTTTAGCATTTGCATGACTCCCAGTGTCTAATGCAGCAACTTTTGAAAGTCATATATTTAGATAATTTATGAAGCTCATATATCTATTGTTATTACAGAAATATAAATACCTTGCTGAAGATAGCAATATATCTGTGCCGTCTGAGCCAAGCAGCCCCCAGAGCAGCACGAGGTCACGATCGCCTTCTCCAGATGACATCTTGGAGCGAGTAGCTGCTGATGTAAAAGAATATGAGCGAGAGAATGTTGACACCTTTGAGGCCTCAGTAAAAGCCAAGCATAATCTAATGACGGTTGAACAAAATAATGGTCAGTTAGTGTCTTAATGATGCTTTTCTCTGGTTTTAGCTGTATAACCTTATAATGATTAGATTTGAGGGAAACTAAACGGGAGTAAGAATATTGTGCTTACATGCTTTTTAGCTTATTTTGTGTATATGTGTGTCTGTATGGTATGGGTTTCATGTGCAGGCCAGGAGACAACCCCAGGTTTTATTTCTCCTGCTTCATTCATCTTTTCTTGAGACAGATCCTCTACTGTCTTAGAACTTGCTGCGTAGGCCAGGCTGGCTCACCAGGGCATCCACCTGTGTTTGTCTTCCTAGTGTTGGGATCACAAGTGCTATGACGCCCTGCTTTTTTATACAGGCTCTGGCAAAGCAAGGACTCCATTGATTCTCATTTCTTGTTAAGGGTGTCTGTGTTTTATTCAGTCATCTCACAGATGTGTGTGGATTATGTCCAGTTGTGGTTACCCATTGGATACTAATTTAGTAACACTGTATATCAGGTTGTTTTCAGAGCTAATCCACAGAGTTTTGGAATAGTTTCCTAGAAAGCCAATGTGTAAGAAGTAAAAAAAGTTTGATTAATACTACTGATTGTTTTGTTGACTTAGGTTTTAGTTTCTATTTTCATTTCTCAAGTATTAATGTGATCCCTGGATCAGAAGTGGATTCTTTGCATGTGCTCTTGTTGTATATTGTCAGATTCTCTTCTTTCAAGTTATGTCATCTTGCCATTCCATACACCTAAGTACTTACTTAGCCAAAGTCTTATTAATATAGTATTGTCTTCTAAATAAGATTTTAAGGGTAACTACATTTTAATCCAAGATTATTATGTAGTTGCTGTTAACTTATTTATTTAAACTGACAGTGGCTAAAGTTGATGTTAGTCTTTCTGACGTGTACTTGTAGGTTTTTAGATCAAGTATTATGTGCTGCTTTTCAAATACTGGTTGAAAGTCAGTGTGAAAAAGGAAAAGATTTGATTAATACTACTGATTTTTCTGTTGACTTAGATTTTAATTTGATTTTATTTCTCAAGTATTAATGTATATTTCATTTAAGGTTCATCTCAGAAGAAGCTTTTGGCACCTGATATGTTTACAGAATCTGATGATATGTTTGCTGCTTATTTTGATGTGAGTAGTTTTAAGTTAGTACTTAGGAAAAATTCTGTTTAACTAGTGTATATGAGCAGTTACATAGAGAAATGAGGTTCTCATTGACAAAGTAAGAAAACATCTGAACAGGCTATGTGAATAGCATTTCAAAACCAAAGTGTACTAATTTTGTACCTCCCAGAGGCCTAAACTGTTAGTTGTTAAAAGGTAAGGTGTACAACAGAAGTATTAGAGAACTTTACCAGAGTTCTCTATCCAGAAGCCTAAATGTGCAGTACTTGTCTGCATGTATGTACATACCCCACCTCACCACGTGAACAGGAATATATGCATGTGTTAGATACCATGGGGAGTTAGTTAACTGACCTTAGTCACTAGTTGGTTGTGTGTATGTGTATTTGTTTTTGTTTTGCTGTAATGTTTAACAATGCCATTTTATTGGAAGTCTTGACTACAAATACAGCTGAAAGTCTGGGGCCATTTTCAGTTTATATTTAAAGGATCATAAGAAATTCAAGGCCTTAGTAAGAAGAAATAGAGAGGATATAACAGGAAATAAAAATAAGGTAGAATAAACAGTGTGTGAGACCCTGAAGACTCGATAGGCCTAAGTAATCTGCAGTGCATCACATGAACCACAACAGGCACACTAGAAGAACATGAGATGAATATTGTTGTCATTGAACTATCAGCACCTATCATTTGCCTAGATGATACTTTGTGTTCCCATTCTATTACTATAATGAAATACTTGGACAATTAATCGTAAAGAGAAAAGATTTATTTGGGTTCCGATCTGTAATCATTTAGCAGCACATCATGGCAGAAGTGATGGTCAAGAAGGGGAAGAATACAAGAAGAATTTTGTGTCTCAAAATCTTTGAACTTATGCTAGGTGATGACTCTTTAAAAGATTCCACTGCCTTCTGACAGTGCCACTTGGGGAAACCAAAGCCTTTGTCACAAAGACTTGGGAGTGTGGGTTGGGGTGTCTAATAACCAAACTATGACATCATTGCAGGACCTTCTGGGTACCATGGAGAATAATATAGACTAGGGTTCTTCACAAATACTAGATAGATATTGTTATTTTTAATTTTCCACACAGACTCAACCTAGAGCAGCCATTGAATGTTAGTATATTTCATGCCCGTGTGGTAAGGGTACAAATGTCTCTGGACAAGGAGGCAGAGAAAGGAATGTTGGGAATCAATAGGCATAATCATACCCTGAAAACTTGGAAATCTTGAATATTTTTCCTGGTATTAAGATATAAGACATTTGGTAATTATTTTCTGGCTACTTAATGAAATGTTAGTTTTGCCATTTCTTGTTACTAAGGAGGTTTGCAGTCACCCAGCAAGCACTCATGTTGCCTCCCTCATTTCAGAGTGCTCGTCTCCGTGCTGCTGGCATCGGGAAAGATTTCAAAGAGAATCCCAACCTTAGAGATAATTGGACAGATGCAGAAGGCTATTACCGTAAGTTTGCATTTCTCATCAGCTTTAAAATTCATTGTACAGTTCCATAAAAGCACACTGTTTGGTGTAATCACACATTGTTTAAGTCTCAGTAGAAAAGTGTGGCACAGCTAGTCGTGGCATAATGAAGTTTTGTTATATTCCAGTCAGCAGCCCAGAAGAAGCATTACATGTTAATTAAAGTAAAGCTAAGTTTGTGTGTAGATAATTTCAGCCTTTAGAGGAGACGTCTATCACGTGACAATCTTTACATTGTAAGTCAAGAGAACAACATGCAGAGGAACTCAGGTGCAGTCACAGTGTTTGTCATGCAGTGTTACAGCTGAAGACACTTCGGTGAGCATGTTTATAAAGTTGCCAGCAGTTGATGGGAACTAGAATTGTCTAAAATAGGCATGCAGCTTCTTTCACATTTTGAAAAGATGACCAGCAGAGACCGTGACTGATTTTCCATTGTGTATTGGAAACTGGAGATTTGATCCAATTTTTAAATAACTTCAATGTGTTAATAACTTTTTGATTTTGTTTTTATAATCAAACTTTTAACTTTTAAATTTGGTTTTAGGTGTGAACATTGGGGAAGTCCTAGATAAGCGTTATAATGTGTATGGCTACACTGGGCAGGGTGTGTTTAGCAATGTTGTACGTGCCAGGGATAATGCAAGAGCCAATCAGGAAGTGGCGGTAAAGATCATCAGAAACAACGAACTCATGTAAGTAACTGAACCCAAAACAACAGGAAAACACCCAAACATGAATCTTTGGGGGGAAAAAATGAAATTTATGTCCTGGCAATGTGGAAGAGATGTATGGGCAGCCCATATATGGCAGTTCTGTTGAACTTGTCAATCAATACTGGGTTTCATGGTCTAAGTTGATGAGGATGACTAACCAGGCAGGTCTCTTGCTCAAGAGGGCATTAGATCGAGCCACCATGTCGTTGCTAAGAATTGAACTCAGGATCTTGGGAAGAGCAGACAGTAACTGCTAAGCCATCTCTCCAGCCCATGAATCTTAGTTAAATAAAATTTTTAGAAGAGTTTTTTTTACTGTATATTTTAATTTACAGCCATATGTTACATGTGATGATCTAGAACCATAGATTATGTTGAACTCATTTCAGTACCTACTCTGTACCAATATATCCTTAGTTCTCCTGCCTTACGTAATGCCGTGTCCTATTGTGACAACCTTAATCTAGAAGGAAGATATCAAAGTATATTGATTGCTGCTGACAGGAATTATTTGTCTTTCATCTCTTGACTTTTTTCTTTCATGAGCAGAAGTAATTGCTGTACCCATATATTTAAATTTGTACCACACACTGAGCTGGTAACAGAACCAGATTTTCACCGGCTTTTAAATGTTAGAAGTCTTAGATTTTTATTCAAGTCTTTGATTAAACTTAGAAAGATGTGTTTGGTTTGGAAGGTCTGGCCTGTACTGTAGACGCTAAGATGTAGCTTATGACAGTTTACTGTCAGATTTTCATTAGCAAAGTTATACTTAGGAAGACATGCCCAATAGTTACGTTCTGAGAAGAACCAAAATAATTATATCAAGGTATTTTGAGATTTCTTTTTAAGTTTTTATCTTATGTGCACTGGTGTTTTGCCTGCATTTATGTCTGTATGAGGTGTCAGATCCCTTGGAGCTGGATCACAGACAGTAAGTTGCCATGTGGCTGTGAACCCTGGTCCTCTGTAAGAACAGCCAGGGCTCTTAACCACTGAGCCATTTCTCCAGCCCCAAGATTTAAAAAAAAAAATTAGTAAGTTAAATATAACACTTAGTGTTACATGTATTACAAATGGCATATCAGGCTGTATCTGAAAGATGTTACTCCTAAGTTCTTGTACCCTAATTTTCTTTTTCATTGCAGGCAAAAGACTGGTTTAAAAGAACTAGAATTCTTGAAAAAACTTAATGATGCTGATCCTGATGACAAATTTCATTGCCTGCGCCTCTTCAGACACTTTTACCATAAGCAGCACCTCTGTCTTGTATTCGAGCCTCTCAGGTAAAGTGTCAAACTGAGCAATCAAGTACACATGTAGTTATCTGCCTACCAGCCTCATCCTGGGTAAATGCAGGGGAGATTTTGGGACTGCTTAGGGTTTTCCTGTTGGTTCTTTTGGTTAACCATATTCTCCTGAAAATCATCAGTGTATAAAACATGAACTGATTGCCGTATCGTGTGGCAGACAGTAAGTAACCTCAGATACCATGCAGGTCAGCAGTAATGTGGCTTCCAAGTTGTGTTTTCAAGGGGGCCTTTCTTGAGTAAAGGAGGAATTACTATGTAGTATTTCTTTTTTTATGTTGAAAATTGAACTTTGTTGGGAAGCTGTACTATGGATATATTGTTATTCTCTCAAATAATTTAGCAAACATTGGGGATAAGCTTTCTTAAACAATTATATAAACTGTATTTTGCACTTGATTCTTTTTATTTTTTTAAATAA
Organism: Microtus ochrogaster; assembly: GCF_000317375.1. Classification (NCBI taxonomy): domain Eukaryota; kingdom Metazoa; phylum Chordata; class Mammalia; order Rodentia; family Cricetidae; genus Microtus; species Microtus ochrogaster. Next base: position 39,409,951 of record NC_022018.1, read on the forward strand.
AACAAAAACAAACTTTTTTTCATTTTACATAGCAATTCCAATTCCCACTCCCTCCTTTCCCATTTCCTTCACCTTTCCCCCACCCCATTCAATTCTTTTTTTTTTTTATGCTTGAAAATATTTTTGCCTTTTGTATTTGATTTTTGACCCTATTTTCTTTGATTTTCTCTCCTTAAAGTATGAACTTGCGAGAGGTATTAAAAAAGTATGGTAAGGATGTCGGTCTCCATATTAAAGCTGTGAGATCCTACAGTCAGCAATTGTTCCTGGCGTTGAAACTCCTTAAAAGATGCAACATCCTGCATGCAGATATCAAACCAGACAATATTCTGGTAAGTCAAACAACTAAAGTAGGTCAGCTTTGGTGTATGTACACATCTCTTACTGCTAATAACAGGACTACTGTTATATTGCAGAATAACATATTTTAACAGTATAATTCTATGTATTAATAGCCCATTATGACCAATTTGCCAAATTTTATCTTTTTTGAAATTGAACCATGAATTTCATAGAAAACTCTTGAGAGAAGAGGAAAGGAATCGTCCCTTTTTAAAAATGTATTGAATGGATTTATAGTGTGCAGTGGTCCTAAGAATGATGGCAGTCATTTCCTTGAATAGCTGAAGACGACTGTGTAGTTTTGCTGTGTTGAAGTGTGCTCTGATCCTGTGAACACTAAAGAAATTGCTCTCTACTGAGCAGCTATTTGGAGTTCAGTTTTTAAGGTGCATGTTTGGTTTTGTTTTCCCAACTTCCCAAATCTCATGCTGAGATTACAGGCACATCCTACCACATTTGGTTCCTGTCTTTTTTTTTTTTTTTTTATTGCCTTTGAAGCTGACTTCTGGGACCCAAGCAGTGAGGCTCAGCTCCAGCTAGGTGCTATTGTTGAAAGGTCTTTCTTTGAAGTCATACCATCTCTTATTAGTGATTTCTGCTGTAGTACAACCAGATTTCTCAGTGACTGGTGATTTTGCAATCTGGAGACAACGTCATCATGGTGACAGCATTAATGCACAAGCACACACGTGCCTTTCTGTAGCAGTCAGAGTTTGAATCATATTCACAACTTGATGAATTGCTTCATTGTTTGCCAGTGATATGATCTGCAACATGTGTTTTCTTTTGTAATTTTTTCCCTTTAAATCTTACTTTATGAATGTGTTTACCTGCATGTATGTACATATACTAGGTGAGTGCAGTACCCACAGAGGGCAGAAGAAGGTGTCACATCCCCTAGGACTGACATAATAGACAGTTGTAGGCACCATGCATGTTCTAAGAATCAACCTCTCTCTGGAAGTGAAAGTCAGTGCTCTGAGCAGCTGGACTATCTCTCTAGTCTTAGCACCCCCAGTTTTTTCATTGTTTTGTTTGTTTTTTGTTTGTTTTGTATTGCATTGTTTATTTTTGTTTGTTTTGTATTACATGCTTTTTTCTTTTTTAGTTCCTTCTGGAATAATGCCATAGAGGAAAAACCATATATGTTAGGTTTTCTTTACTGAGATCATGTTTGAACTGAGACAAACCAAATTCTTAAAGAGATTGTGATTGGGCAAGGGGCTATTGTAGCTCAGAGGTAGAGTGCTTGCCAGCATGCCTGAGACTCTGGGTTCAATCTCCATCCAGTGCCATACCCCAAAACTGCGATCTCATAAAGTTTAATGACTCCCAAGGCTCTAATTTTGAGTACACAGTTATTTTGTGTAGTTATATGTATGTGGTACACGTGTACATAAGGGTGCTTGTGCCCATGTGTTAGCATGTAGAGGCCAAAAGTCAGCATAGAATGTCTTTCCTCTTGTTCTCCATCTTAATTTTTCCCCATCTTAATTTTTCGAGGCAGAGACTCTCACTGATTTTGGAGCTTACTCATTAGCTATGTTAGCCAGCCAGTGAGCCCCTGGGAGTGTCCTGTGTCTGACAATACAGTTCTCCCACCACTCCCATCTTGAGTGTGTGCTTGGGACCTGAGCTCTGGTTCTCTTACTTGTAAAGCCAGCATTTCACCCACTGAAACCACACATACCATCTGTCTTAAAGTAATTCCTTCCAGTCTGTGACATTAATGATGCACATTCTATCTTGATGCTTGGTTTGTGTTTATTGTATTGTACTGTGTGTCTACTATAACTTAGGGGTAGGATTACTGAGAAATTAGTGAAATGGTAGGTATGCTCTAAGTGGATTAAGAAATTGATAGCCAACTTTATACTTGTTTTTTACTTCAGATTGGTCATTTTAAAAATTGTGAAATACAGCATATATATCAAACACCTGCAGTTTAAAAGATACGAAGATGTTTGGCAGTAGCTCCTCTTTTTTCCTTTTAATGTTAGTTTAGATTTTGGGAACCACGAAAAGGGGGGAAAAACAATCTTAGAGAACACCTAGAACTGATTTCATTCCTGTCAATCTAATGCTTTTAGCCTAGTTCTAGCTGCAGTGTGATTCATGTGCAGCATTCCCCATGGGGAATAAAAGTCACTTAGCAAACTAAAGAGAGGCATTGCTGAGGGTATGGTGCATTGGTGTATTTTTAGCCTACATGAGGGCCCTGCACTGTACCCAATACCAGGTAAAACACCATCTGAGTGAGTGTAGGGCTCTGCCAACATTGAATGCATTGTGACCAGCTCACAAGTTCCCCTGGTGCATGGTTCCATGTGTTTTCTGGGTCTTACCTTTTTAAGTAGCTAGATTCATTTTTTGTTGTTGTTTTGTTTTGATCACAAAAAATGTTTACCATTTTAAGATAACTTTCTGCTGGTCTCCAAAGTAAAGAAAAAAATCAGTGTTGGTATTGTGTTATAGTTTAAAATAATTTGTGTTTGGCTGAGCTTCCTGGCTTAGGCCTTTAATCTTAGCACTTAGAGGCAGTCAGACTTTGTGAGTTCAAGGCTAGCCTGGTCTACATAAATAAGTTCCAGGCCAGCCTGAGCTGCATAGAAAGGCTCTCTCTGGGACTGTGGGGAAGAAACTATTATAGCTCAATTCTGTGGATACAGTCCAGCCTGTTCCACTAGTTTCACCTTGTGGTGATAACTCCCCTCAAAAAGAGAGTTCTAGAGTCAGCTAAACTAAATTGTCACGGGGCTGGGATTAATGGGCCGAGTTCAAGTCCCACCTTGGCATTTGTATGTGTCTCTTGGGGGGGGGGTGGCTCTGGAATATGAATTAACTTCACTTGTTAATCCTGAACATGTTTCTGATGGTGAATGGCAGCAATGGTGGAGCAGCTCCAGCCTTTCTCAGCAGATGTCACTGTTACTGTATACGTGGGAGTACTTACCAAGGAAACAAGGACAGATGGCTAATAGAGTTCATGTCTGTCAGTTCTCTCACATACATTTAAATTTTTCAGATTTAAAGTGATTACAGTGGATAGAAACCAGGTACCTAGATGAAGAATCATTTAGTGTTAGGTGTCATCTTTCCTTTGCCATTGTATTTTTCTGGCAACTGGTAGTTGACTTTAGTCAATTTTTTTTTTATTGATAAACATTCTCATGCTCTTTTTAGAGAGTAATTTGACTTTAGGCATTCAAGGAAATCTTAGAAATGCTTTGCCTCATGAAATGAGATTTTTATTTCATTATTCAAATCCATTTTAAATACCGTTAAGTAAAATTAAATAGGCCTGATGTTCCCCCATGCTGCCTTACTAGACAAAAAAGTCTTACTAGTTGTAATAAAATATTTTAAGAGCACTTTTTTTATAATTAGGAACTTGTATAATAGAAAAGGAAATTTTTAAATGTGTGATTTTTTTGTATTGAGTTTAATATAAATTTTTAAAGGACAGTTTTGATTTGCCTAATTATTTCTGGCATGAATTGAATTTCCTTGAAAAATGTTTTGCAGGTCAATGAATCAAAAACAATTTTAAAGCTTTGCGATTTTGGATCGGCTTCGCATGTTGCAGATAATGACATAACGCCTTATCTTGTCAGTAGATTTTATCGTGCTCCGGAGATCAGTAAGTTTCTTAGAGTGTTGTTGTACCTGGGCCATCCTCTGTGGTGGCGGCAGCGTGTGTAATGTCTAAGCACTGTTTTCCATCGCACTTCAGCAGCTGCACCAGTTCATTCATGAGGAAGGGAACCGTAGCAAGTTCATCCTCCTCAGGTGGAATGAAGGTAGTTGTGGCAGGAGTCTTGATCATGTCGAGCAAGAGTAGCAAAACAGTTGTGGAAAACCCTCGACTTTAGAAGACTGCTCTTGATTGTTCAAGGTCTGATTATCACGTTTATGGATTGTGTGGGACCTTTGGTTTACTCTTCCTGTTGCCTGGGTTGAGGTGGACTAGCGCCTCCAGCAAAGGTGAACGGAGAGAGAGAAGGAAGGCAGCACCTGTGCTTGTCCCTCTAGTTTTCTCCTCTCGTTGTTAAACCTGTTGCCGTTTTTTGTTTTTCTTTTTTTCTTTTTTATTTTTTTTTTTCAGTATATCTCTTAAGAGTTAGTGGGAAAGAACATGAAACTAAACTGAGACATGGATGTGGCTATAGCTCAAGCTCAGGTAGTCCCCATTGCTGGAAATAAAAGTTAAGGAGTTGTCCATTCTTATTCTCATGAATAAACCTCCATTTTGTTTTCAGTTATAGGTAAAAGCTATGACTATGGTATCGATATGTGGTCTGTAGGTTGCACCTTATATGAACTCTATACTGGAAAAATCTTATTTCCTGGCAAAACTAATAACCATATGTTGAAGCTCGCCATGGACCTCAAAGGAAAGATGCCAAATAAGGTAGGATAAGTTCCTTCCTGTAGACTTAAAGACTCCTAACACTTTATCATCTAGACTGCAGCTTGTAAAATAAAGCTCTCAAAGGCATGGGTAGGTGGCTGTTGTGAGGCCTTAGCTCCTTTCTTGTTAGGGTTCCAGTTAATGATTCTAATCAGCCAAAAGCTATGAAATCATGAGAACTCCCTGGTCAGTAGCAGAAGAAGGGGGGCACCCTTGTTGTTGATGAGAAAGAATTGCAACCATGAGACAGTAAATGAAAGACAGAATGGAGAGCGGCACATGCGTTAGTTACCATGTGAGGGAGTGCACTGGTCAGAAGAGAAGGCAGCTAAGCATGGCAGACTTACTGGATAGCACTCTTGGTTCTGCGTACAAGGGCTTCTGGGCCCTAGCAAGAGAGTCTTAAATAATGTTTGCATGAATTATTGCATAGAATTGGTAGTGTGCCAGGCTGCTTTATAGTAATTTTAAAGCCCTTTCCCCACTGTTTTGTAGATGATTCGGAAAGGTGTATTCAAAGACCAACATTTTGACCAAAATCTGAACTTCATGTACATAGAGGTTGATAAAGTAACAGAGAGGGTAAGTCTGGCTTGAGTGTGCCACAGTGGTGGTTGCTATTTGTCTTTTTCAGTGTGGGGACTGAGGTGGGGTTTCACATATATTCGGTCAGTGCTCCTGCCACTGCACTAAGTCCCCATGCTGTATGCTTCATGTCCATGAATTGAGTTCTGTGTGCCATGTGCATTTGTGATTATTTTTAAAATGACAACAAAATATGCAATTTCTTTTTGCTATTAATTACTGAACAAAGCACATCAGGCCATGAAAGCAGTGAAGGGAGTGAAAATGTTTCTCTATGATCATAATAGTCCCTAGTTAGGCCCTTGCCACCTCACTTAGATCCCTTGATCTGACTTTCCATATTCTTCTATATTGCTATTGGAGGATGTTGTCTATATTTTGAGTTTTGCAGAGTCACAAGCCAAGTTCTCCATAAACTCTGCCTTATTTAGCATTTTTCTCCTCCCTGCAAAGCCACTCTTGTCTAAGAAACACACTGGTTCAGGCATACTTGGGCTTGGTGCCTTTGCTCACAGACTTCCATGAGCTGAATCATATCCTGAGTTACCTCCTCTCCTGAACACATTTATCCAGCATTGCTGAAATACACATTCCGTATCAGCCTTTCTAAAACCTACAGGATGAAGTAATAATTTGCTAATTTTTGATCTGTAATACCAAACCCTTGCTTTGTTAGAGCACTGGGTAACTTGTTCTGGTACTGGCCTGGTTCAGACTGTCTCTTGCCACTGAAGAATAAGACCAGAGAAAGCATAGTTCAGGCAGCAGATGCTCATTTGGCTAATTGGGGGTTTTTCTATTTAAGTTCCTTGCTTGTTGTTTGAAAAGCTGTGGAGGATAAAACTACATAAAAACCGTGATTGGTCATCATAAGTATTCTTGTTTATATATTAATATAGACAAACAAAGTTTGGTTTACATTTACATACATGTAACCTATTTAGAGCCATGCATTGTAAAAATTATTTTTAGGAGAAAGTTACTGTCATGAGCACCATTAACCCAACTAAGGACCTGTTGGCTGACTTGATTGGGTGCCAGCGACTTCCTGAAGATCAACGTAAAAAAGTGCACCAGCTAAAGGACTTGTTGGACCAGATCCTAATGTTGGACCCGGCTAAGCGAATTAGCATCAACCAGGCCCTGCAGCATGCATTCATCCAGGAAAAAATTTAAACGAGATGAAGAAACTCCAAGGGTTTGAGTAACTAAATACAAAGACTGAAGAAATTTCACAGCAGTTTATTATTAATGTATATAAACTTATAAATATTTCTGCAGCAAATTTGAGGAAGCATGATATATTTGAATTAACACCAAGGGTGATATTTCTTTTAGAAATGTTAGTTAAACTGTTTTGTGTCTTATGTGAAATTTCACTGTAGAAATGTTTTAATTGCCAAGACTGCACAAAATTAAAGTGCTAATGTATATGGTTGCAGTTCACATAAAAGACAAAAGCATCTGTTATGAGTAGCAGTGCTGGGTGGTTGATTTGTTTTTAGCAGACTTGGCTTCATTTTGGTCTTCAGATACAATGGCCAGCATAAATGCTGTTTATATTCACGTTTTCCTAGGTGTGTGTGTGCAGGCCACAGCAGCATGCCCTTGGTGTAGTCAGTGCCGAAGGGAGTCTGTTCCTTCTTGAGCCTGCCTGCAGGGATGTCTCCTCTTTTAAAGCAGGTTGTGTACAACATTCAGTACACTGAAGGTAAGCTAAACCATCAACATCACCAGTGTTTTAAGATGTTATTTTATTGGAATAATTGAAAATGAGGGATAGCTGTGTGGCAGAATTTCCTGCATGTGTGATAATTGATCTTGTTTTATTTTTCTGGCATCGCGACTGTGGCATAGTTACAGTTTCTGTTCTGTTCATCACATTTAAAATTTGAAGCATATGCGCTTGATGGATAGAGCGCCTTCAGTGTACTGTTTCTTATTAACTTTACTTTTTTTTAAAATCAACTTGCTATAGACTTTATATACATTTTGTTAAATATAGTTCTTAGTGACATAGAAACTGCATAGTTCTCATTTACTAATTAAAATGTTGAGGCCTACTTCTGAAAGTCCTCATATTTAAAAGATAGACAGCATAATGAGATTTTTAACTATTTGTATGTCATTTTGAAAGTGTACTGCTTTATGGTAAAAGTGTTTTTCATTTGTTCATTGTTTGCATTATTTGTGATCATGTTGTCTTTCAATACAGGCATAAACCTCCCACTCTTGAACAAAGCAGCTGCTTTTTAAAAGCGGTAATTGCTTCTTTACCTTTTATTTCTTTTGTAAATGAAGCTTTTTCTTTAAAAATGTGACTTTAAAGTGTTGTCTATTGCATAAACAGTTGACACTCACTTACTGTAAAGTGAACATTGTTCTCCTGCATGGGAAGTGGACCATGCAGAATTCTGTATGTTCTCAGTATGCATCACTAGATAATAAAGTCTTTTGTGAACAAGGCATTTGTAGCCATTTTTAAAAGATTTTGTCTTCAGTGCTGGTAAGTCAGGTAACCTGTAAATAGTTAAAAACAGTCTTTGTTTTTCTCCTGAAAGTATTACCTGCTAAAGATATAACTCAGCCTAGCCTGAGTTTTAATTTTTTTTTAATTATTAGGGTCTTAATTATTTCCCCCAGATAAAAAGTTTTGTCAGCTTTCAGTGTAGTGAGGTTATTCCTGTAGGTTATGGGGTATAACTCAGGATTTAACTAATGTTTCTGCTATTTTCTCACTTTTCCTTTTGATGGTGCGGAAAGAGAAAAAGGAAAACGGGGCACAGGCCATTCGACGCCTTCTCCAAGGGGTCTGATTTGCTGAGACACCAGCTTCACCTTCTTAACAAGGTTATTTCTGACAGCATGTGTAGATAAACATTTAGCAACAATTTAAAACAAAATCATGTAAATCAGCTTGGTTTTGTAACACAAAGGAATTTGTATTTTTAATATGGTATAAGAGAATTTTCAGAATCCTGTGTAATCTTTTCTGTTTGGGAGTGGGTAAACTTACTGCTTGTCTCCCTGAGGATTATGAGAACAATAAAATTTTGGGGTTTAAATAATATTTTTACATTGTAAATGGGATTTTTTTATTCACCCAGGCACCTAATTACAACAAGCATGCACATTTTGGTGCATTCAAGAATGGAGTATCAGAGTAGCAGCATCCTCCTGGTGGGTTATGCTCCATTTAAAGACATGAAATGAACTACACAGCCAGGAAGGTGATAGATGAGATAATAAACCACCTATGAACCTACACCCCGTCTCTTCATGGTTAGACTTACTAAAATAAGTACAAGGTGATTTTCATCTACGGGTAGTGAGGCCTTTAAACAAGGTGTCACAGGTGCAGCGCCCACCATAATGATCTGAGTAGCGAGTTTCCCACCGTGACTGACTTTATTTTGGTGCTGGTATGCTGCATAGTCAAGTATTTTGTAGTTGTTTTCACTCAGTAGTTAATGCTTTGGCTTCTGGTGGTTTTCATGGCTTCATTTTATAGTTAATAAGTTAATTTCCACTAGAAACCATTCATCTTATGCCTTCAAAGCTGTTGCCTACTCTTTAAAAAAAAAACAAAACAAACAACAACAAAAAAAAAAAACAAAGTTGCTTGTTACTTGTTCTTTGTGTTTTAGGTGCGGCTAAGTGGAAGATGACGGCAGCCAGAAGACATGAGCCAAGGCTTCTGTCCCATAAAAGACCTTTTCAGTTCGCATTTTTAGTTTCAGCGTTATAATTTGGGTGTCATTGCTGTGGTAGTTAGAGTAGTGGTGCTGTTGTGCTCGTCTGTAAAGTGTTTGTTTTTATCACATTTGCTGCAGCTACACCCTTCTAAAGTGAAAATCAGCTTAGTCATAGAAAAAGCCCACACTCATGGTCATCAGAGTCACTGAGAAAGCAATAGCTGCCAAGTCAGTGTACATTTGAAAGTAATCTGCAAGTTGGGTTTATTGACCACACCGGGCAAGTGGAGGCAGTAAGAGTTTGAGATCAAGGCCTACTCAGCCTATGTGAACCCTCTCCTTTTGTTTTTGTCTTCTTTTTACAATAATTCTTTAGCGTTAAACAGGCACCTAAATTGTATGAGTAGAAAAATTTTAATAAACTGTTTGACTCTCTTAATAGCTCTTCTTTCTCTTAGTCCTTCATGACCAGCTTTTTAGTGCCAGAGACAAGGGGGAGTGAACCATGGTACTGTACTATTACGTTTCCCAAAGGGACTCTGTAAACTGTGTTAGTGTGCTCCATTCTATGTGGTGGGTGACTTCTCTGAGGAAGTCTGGAGGTGTGTGAGACCTCTGTTAGGTTGGGGTCATTTGGCTAATGACCCTATTTATCAAACCTGTGTTTGTGTTTCTGAGTGGCTGAGCCGTTTCCACATAAAATTGTCATGAGCTTTAAACTTTCATACCTTATGGGAAAATGACAAGTGATTATCAGACTTGAGGTTAATAAAACTATTCTGTCTTTTAGAAAAATTTTAAAGCCAAGTTTTGTTCTTAAGAAATAAAGATACATGGGTATCCATGTAGTCATTATACACATGGGCAGTTAATCCAAAGATCTTCTGATGTTAAAACCATTATTCAGGGCAGTACGTTCACACACCTCGAAGAGTGCTCAGAAAACTCTTAAGCATAACTCTCAGACATTTGATTATCTGAGATTAGAGGAGGAAAGGACATTCAGGAAGCATCCGTTGTAGATGTTAGCCTCTTGGCAGACTTGGTTCTCGGGGACCATCAGAAATGAGGGAGTGTGGCGGTTCTGAACAGGAGCAGCTTATTGGTATAAACAGCAACCTCTCAGTATTTGTGTTTATACTGAAGTCCTGATTGAAAACCTTCTGGGTCTTTATTCCCGGTGGCTACTTTCTCAGCTATTTTGTTGAAGAATAATAATGTGATTTATATCTTACCATTGCAGTTACCATCTTTTTTCCTAATGAAACTAAATACTCAGGACAGTTTTGGAATAGAAAATACATATTTTATTGTGTGTAGCAGACTTAGTAAAATGTAGTTTTCTCATTTTAGCCCCAGGTTTGCATTTATCCTAGTCTACCTGCATAGGCACAAATAGACTGAAATGAAACAAAGGAATTACGTGTATTCAAATTTAGGTTAGACATTTAGGAAATGAATGTATTTATTTTGGCAATGAGATTATATAGTGAAATGTGATATGTAGTATGCTTCCTTTCTTATGATACTATTAGCAGTTGGACTCTATAAGAAAGTATTGTTCTGTGGCCATAGTATATGCAACATGAATTTATTCTCCTACATGAAATGTTCTTATACAAATGTTCACTGCAAATTCATTGTACTTTTTACATGTTGATGCTGTATACAAAGTTGACTATAAAATGTGTTCTGTTTTTCTTTTGTTGGTTACATTGAGATACCACTGTGGTATCCTTACTTTCTCCTGTATATAAGGTAAGGGACTGTTCTTCTGAAGAACCATTCCATTTAGTGATCAAGATACAGTAGCTGCTCTCAGAAAATGCTTGATGTGTATCCTAATTGTTCACCATACCATTTGAGTTGTAACTTGCATTGTAGCAGCAAATGATCCCCAACAACCTAATAGGAAGCTTAATAAAGTATGCCTCTTGCTACCATATTGTCTGTTGGTATTTTCTCTATAGACACCATTTATCACCTGATATTTCTGAGTTTATTTCACTAGTGGCAGATGTATTTTGAAAAGAACCTCTGCTCAAACATTCATTAAAGTCAAATGGGAGTCTGTCTAACAGACTCTGAGAAAAGGAGCCCAGGGAAATGGCTCAATCACTAAAGTGTTTGCCTTGGAAGCATGAGGACCTGGGTTCACATTCCCAGCAGTCACATAAAAGCTGGGCATTGTGGTTTGTGCCTATAACCCAGTGCTGAGAGGGCAGAAACAGGGTATTCTGGACTTGCTGGCCAGACTTTCTTACAGAATCAGATGCTGCCTCAGAAATAGAGTGACACAGGAAAACACCCAGCATCAGCCTTCACATGTGTGTGCACACATGAACCATACATACAAAGAGTGCCTTGAGAAGGCCTGAAGGGGAATGTCCGACTTAAAAACCTGGAGGCTTGGAAAATAGGATGATTTTACTCAAACATCAAAATGTTTTCAAAGCATTAGGTACAGAATTCCACAGTATTATATTCATGTTCCTTCTCTGATTTTTCTCTTGGCACATTGCAGTGTGAAAGGTAGGCCTATTGGATTTTTCTTAACCCCTCAATTTTACTCATTTAAGGAACTGTTGACAGCTTTAAAAACAACAGATATGAGTCTATAGCACAGAAAACAGGATTGGAAGTGCAGAAGAGTAAGTGTTGATCTTAGGCCATCTCCTCAGGCCCCAAATAACAACTCGCAGAGCCAAACAAATGCTGAAAGACTAGAAAGATAGATTTATGGAGATGAGGAAGGAAAAAGGAAAGGTGCTAAAGTAGGAAGGTGTAAGCCCCCTGAGGTGTAAGCGAGTACCCAGACTCTGCCCCCCAACTGCCAGGCCTCACCCCCCAGAATACTCTAACCTCAGTAACAGCCTGATCCAGCTCCTTCAGATGCAGGTAGCCAAGTGTGACTTGAAATCCTACCAATCCCTGAGTTCTCCCCACAATCAGGCCATGCTAGAAAGCTCTGCTCTCAAGAAACCCTATATAAAGCCTGCCTCCTGCTCTTTTCTGAGCTGCTTCTCTCCTGAGCTAAGGCAGCCACCCTCCTGTTTGTGTGGGGTTTCTTGTGTGGTGTGACTTTGTCATAATCTTGGCTCCTGTCAGGATACCTTTCCCTTCAGAGCTGTAGCACATTGATGCTGTGACCAGATAGACTCTCCTAGTGCCTGTGCATCCCCCTTGTGGTCCGAGCCACACTGGGACCCCATCTCTCATCTCCATTACAGCGGCGACAGACTCACCTTGTGGTCCGAGCCACACTGGGACCCCATCTCTCATCTCCATTACAGCGGCGACAGACTCACCTTGTGGTCCGAGCCACACTGGGACCCCATCTCTCATCTCCATTACAGCGGCGACAGACTCACCTTGTGGTCCGAGCCACACTGGGACCCCATCTCTCATCTCCATTACAGCGGCGACAGACTCACCCATCTCTTGGCACTCCATCCACCTAACTAGGTGATTTCCCCTTTGGTAGGCCTAAATACTTACCTGAGTCCGAGAAAGTGACCATTGAGGTCCAGCACCCTTGGGGTACTCTTGGAGGCAGAGGTACTTCAAACCAAGGTCTTAAAAGTGTATGCTGGCCTTTTTCACCTGACCCTGTCCCCGCACCTTTAGAGCTGCAATCCTATAGTTCTTTTAGGCCCAGTGGGCTATTGTGCCTCTTCTGCCCTTTTTCCTGCCTTCCCTTTGGAGCGGCCTGTAATCCTACAGCTCCTCTAGGCCCTTGTGGATTTTGTGACTCTGTTTCCCAACGCTTTCTCCATGGATGAGATCCTGTTCCTGAGATTGGTTTTCTTGTCACTTTCTGGCAAGCCTGCAGGTCTCATCAAAAGCCCTGGTACCAGGATCTCCTGGCTGCCAGGCTATTAACTCTGACCCCCATTGAATACGGTGATGACCCACTAAATGGCTTGGTCCTCATTGGTCCTCTCTGAGTCCTAGGGACACCTGCAACTACAGACTGCAGTGATAATTCTTCCTGCTTATCCTCCCCCCAGCCATGGGAATGGTGTCTTTCATACCCTCCCATTCTCCCTTGAGATGCCCTTACAAAACCTTCATCTTCTACACCTGGTACCTTACCCGAAGAAACCTAAACTTGTTCACTTTTGCAATCAAATATGCCCTCAGTATCCCTTAGATAACCAATCCAAATGATTGCCTAATAGTACTATAGATTCCAACATTATTCGGATTTTACAAATACTTCAAGCAATTGGGGAAACGCAAAGAGATTCCCCATTCCCCAAGTTCAAACTTTCTTTTTTCTCCACTCCAAGCCGTGTTTGTTTTAGTCCCCCCCCCAACACACACGCACACTACACACAGTTTAAACATTCTGTCTTATAACTTACCATTGATGGATCTCTAAGTTTGTTACAAAGACAAAGCCATGAGCCTGACAGATCAGGATGGGGAGAAAGCAAAGCGGTAGACCAGCTGCAGTACGCACACACCCAAAACACACTCCTCCTTGCTGGCTGCTGTGTCTTTTACCTCCCTCCTGCAGCATCCGCTGTCTATAGCTAGGGGTCAGAAATTTCCTACCTCTAGGCCTTCTTTTGGTTTCAGCTTATGGGATTCAGTTTTACAGGGATCAGGTGTCCTTTAGGTACGGGTGGCATTAGACTGTTTTTTATGCTGTCCTGTTTCAATTAAAAGGTGGCTTTGGGACTGACATGGCTTCCCCTCCTCTAGACCCAAGCATGCTTGTTTAAAGGTTTAGTACAAAATATTACTGCCCCATATTAACTGAGCCACCTGACCATGTAAGAGAAAGGAGAGCAAAGAAAAAATGGGGGGACAGACCACTCCCAGTGGGTCTGTCGCCACTCATCTCATACTCTTTTGGTTTTGGTTTAACTCTTAATTGTTGCTAAGGTATAAATCTTATCTCAAGATTTTTAAGACTGAACTTTTGGGCTCTTACCTCACCACTTATTAACTACTCCGAGGCAAATGCCACTACCACCCCTTGTTTCTCCCGCATCTCACTTCTTGCTATCACAGACTGTAGCATGAATTCTAATTGGTCTTAATAATAAACACCCAGAGTCAGACATTAGGAGGTTAAAGCTGAAAGATCGGAAAAGCAGAACAACCAGCCACTAGCAGTGCGCTCAGCCGCCTCTTACAAAATCCTCAGACTGAATAAGAGATCCTGTCTTAAGAAATGAGACTGAATGCCTTCTCTATGAAACCTCAGGCTGAATCCTGAGCTCCTGTCTCCACCCGCCTTATATTCTTTTTTCTGACCAACCATATCATTTCCTATCTCCACCTCCTGGGTGGGATTCAAGGTGTGAGCCACCACCAGTAGGCTCTGTTTCTCTTGTAGACTGATTCAACCTCGTGTAGCCCAGGGTGGCCTTGAACTCACAGAGACCCGCCCGCCTGTTTCCTGAGTGCCGGGATTAAAGGCGTGTGCTATCACTGCCTGGCCACTTTGGCTAACTAGTGTGCCTAGCTCCACACTCAGATCTTCAGACAATCTTTATTTGTTAAAGCACACACACACACACACACACACAAAATATCACCACACAGACGGCTTTAAGTCCTCAGAAACATGCTTTGTGGGCACCCTGAATTCCGTGGACTGCAACAATATCTTAATCTTTTAGTCTGCCGTGCAGCCCAAACAGTTCCAGTGCCTCGATTCTCTGAGACACTCAAGTTTACCACTGCCTACCTGCTGGGTGGTTGGAGACTTGTGGTCTGGTGTTTCTAAAACTAGGGATGGTACTAAGTGAAGAACCCTTACTGGATCTCATCACAGGTTATAGAAGCACAGCATGACTAACGAGTGGTCCAGGTGCTAGCAGTTCGGGGCATAGTCACGGGCAATACCGCTGAAACAGTGGGGCTGACTACTTCCATAGCTGTTTGCCACCAGTCTTCCTCTGAGTCCATCCAAGATCTGCAATGGGTGAGTTAGACCATCCTTACCCTCCAGGGCCAAATGGACTCACTGGCCCACCCGGTACTACAAAATTGGCAGGGATTAGATGTACTAATAACATAGAGAGGGGCTCTTGTTTCTTTCTCAGGTGAGGTTTGTTGTGCAGTGTGACTTTGTGGTATTCCTTGACCACTACCACCCCCCCCCCAACTGCCAGGATACCTTTCCTTTCAGAGCTGTAACACAGGAAGGACTAAGACAATCACTTCAGAGAACTGCAACTCTTACCTGGCTGTATATTAGAATAAGACAATAACTGCAACAGAATAAGCCAACTGTACCATTTATTGATGATGGAATCATATTGGAAAACAATCACAAAAAAAACCCCAGTCTTCTGAATAATTTGCTTTACTAAGTGAGACATTTCTTGGAAGTACAACATACAAAGGATTGTCAGTATGTCAGTGAGGAAGCCCTTGACTACCTATAGAGATGGCAGTGACGTCACAAGTTCTACCCCATAGCATATTGAGAAGTCATTTTGTAAGGGTGGGGTGGTTTTTATTTCTAGTACCTGTTTCTCAATGATGAACCATATTTTTGACGGGTTTCACAGAATAGATTTACTCACACTGAGATGTACGGAAGCTATTTTTGGTCAGTGGGTGAGCACTTGCCTCTGGCTATAAGAGAAGGCGATAGGCAGTTTTGCTTCTGAGTGTGGAAAGCTTTATTCAGTAGTATGCTTTTCCTGTGAAGTTTCCTTTTGGCTTTTGGCGCCTTACTTTCTTCCTTTGGATTTTCTGGAAAAGACAGGGGTATGGGAGAAACTGCAACTGGGGACCTTGGTGGGAGACATTTTGTTGAAACCATTTTGGCCAGTGGTTGAGTTGCCTGGGCAGTAGTAGGCTTGGGTGGGAGTTCCTGGTAAGGGTTTAGAAGGGCGCTTTTGGCATTCTTGAAGTCATCGAGAGCAGCAGCGCACTGTTTCACAGAGGATGAGCATTTTAGCAGTGATCTGGAGCTCGACTTACATTTGCTGGTCCATTTAGAGACATTTTGTTCTGGCTTTCCGGAACAGGAATTGTTTTTTCTCTTGTCTCGACTTCTGTCTCCACTAGAGGTCTGTAGAGTCAATGTGTCAGGAAACTTAGGTGGCCTGGCTTTCAGTGCAGTGGTTTTAGAGGAAGAAGGTCGTTCTGCCATGGGAAATATTGAGAACGTGCTCTGTAGCCTTGGCTTCTCTCTTTGTATGGTCATATGTTGTAATCTTTCCAGTTCCAATAAACGAATTATTAACCGCTCAATGGAGCTTTCCGGAGGGTGTACTGAGGCCTTCCAGCTCTCACATTTTGACATGGCAAATCTGTGCAAGTCCAGAGTGTTGAAAGGAGCAGGGAGAAAGTCAGCGTAGACAGACGCTTCGTTTGCTTCCTCTGAGAAGGATCTCTCCACGTGTTCTATTGTTTCTGGCTTTAAGTTCAGGTCCATCTTTTTAAAATAGCTGAGCAAGGAGTCATTCCGTTTCTCACTTTCTGATAAGTCACTTTCATCTGTGACATTTTCTTCCACACTGAGGTTTCTGTATTTCAAATTCCAATTTACAGCAGATATAGAGTCACTATTGCTGTTTCCCATAGTGGAGTATGAGCTAAGATGAAACTCACTTCTATCCTTAAGGAAGTCTCCTTCAGCATAGGGCCAGCAGAGACCTGCTGGCATGAACTGACCAGGATGAGCACTGACTTGCTTGCTGTCTGTCAAACCCGGACCACTTGTTAACGAGTGGTTTAGAGAGAAGAGCCTGGCACTGTTGGCTACACTGAAGCCAGTTTCTGCTGAAGATTTTTTTAATTCCCTTAAAAAAAAAAGAATTAACTAGAGGCTTCTTGAGTAGAATTAGAATACTATTAAATAACGAGGCTGGAGAGATGATTCAGCAATTAAGAGTACTTGCTCTTGTAGAGGATCTGAGTTCTCAGTTTCCAGTTCCCACATGGTGGCTCACAAGCATTGATAATTCTAGTTCCAGTGGACCCAATGCCCTCTTCTTACCTTCATGGGCACCAGGCATACAATACATACATGAAGGCAAAATACTCATAGATGTAAAAAAAATACTCTAAAATAATATTAGTAACCTTTATCAAAGATAGGTTAATGTTTAGTTTTCAATAGCATTCATGCACATAGCTACCTCTAAAATGTTAGTTTCCAAGTATACTTGAATTAGATGCAGCTACATAAATGTCTTAAGGTATACTCTAAAAAACTGATGGGCAACTCTTTGTGAAAGCACAATTAAGTCCATGGTGATGACTTAAAATGATTAACTGTTGCTATGTGTATGCACTGAAAGTAGCTAAGTGTCTAAGAACAGGACGCCAGAGAATGACTACCTGTAGCTTTGAGTAGCATTGAAATTACAGTGAAATACTTGTGGACCTCGAAGTACATGAAACTTTGAAAGAATAGTTTAAAATTATTAAACTATAATAATTTGAGGGGCTGGAGAGATGGCTCAGTGGTTAAGAGCATTGCCTGCTCTTCCAAAGGTCCTGAGTTCAATTCCCGGCAACCACATGGTGGCTCCCAACCATCTGTAATGAGATCTGGTACCCTCTTCTGGCCTGCAGACATACACACAGACAGACTATTGTATACATAACAAATAAATAAATAAATATTTTTAAAAAAGAATATATATATGCGTTACTTGTGATAAAGACTTCAAAGTTAAACTCTGTGATTTTTAAAAAATTATTTTAGCAAATAATGAACTCAACAGTATCTGTCAAATAAAATTTATCTCAGATGTAGCCCCTGATAATTGTCTAGGCATTAGATTAAAACGATACTGGAAAAATAATATAGAAAACAGGAGTTGGGAGAGCCAGACCAAAGAACAGTGGGTTTCTAATTAGGTTTTGTTCTGTGTTTGGATGTTTGCCTGTTTTAAAGCTAACTAGAGAGCAGGTAGCAACAATGCCCACCTGTAGACCTAGCTATGTGGGAAATTCAGGCATTCAGACAGCTTGAGCCTGGGCATTTGAGTCTAGCCTGGACAGCAGTGACAGACACACATACACAACCTGGGCAGGGGTGGGAGATAATTAGAAATAGTAATATTGGAAAGGTTTGATGCACCTACTTGACATGTAGTCTCAAAGGCTTCTTAGTTCTTTTAGGTTCAACATTTAATAAAAATAACAATCTAAGTCTTTGAAAAAGACTTTCATTTGTAGCAAAAGTGATTGAAACGGTCACTTAGCTAAGGCCTGGGAATGCCACCTGGCCTATGAAACACCACAGGACAATTTAGGTTACTAACAGGCAGGAGCCCGCGCAGTACAGTAGGAGAGGAACACCAGAAGGAAAGGCCTTCTGCACCACTGAGACAACAGCCTGGAGAGGCTATCTTCTCAGAGTGCATCTCAGGGCCGCTCTGAGGAGCAGGACTTTCTCAAGGCTGAACTCTAAACGCTTCTGCAAACTACAGCTTAGTTATTGCTGCTTCGCCACTTTCTTTACTTGTTGCTAGGCCGAGGAGAAAACTACTTAGAACTACTTAGAAGGCTGCTTAAACTGCTCTAAAATCCTTCCCTGATACCGAACTCCTGTCTCGACAGCAAAAGCCTACACAGTATCTACAAGTATCTACAACATGGCTACTAGCCACATCCTCTGGTTACGCCTCATCGCACTCACTGGTGGAGAGGGGCGGAGTCACACCTCCGTGAGAGGTGTGCTCTGTCTCAACCTTCGCGGTGCGCTCCCACACTGGGCACTTGCTCTGCTGAAATGCAGTACCCTTCATTTGACCTTTAACCTGACATTCTTGTTCCCAGAAGAGTTCTTTCTGGTAGAAGTAGGTTTGCCCATCTCCTTCAGCTCTGCCGTTCCATTAGGACTAGTCCCTATGATTCCGTGTCATCTTGGTTGTAGCCACATTGCCTTGCCTTCCATTAAGAGGCCCAGTTGGCTCCATCTAAGTCTCACTGGAAGGGTTCAGTACACGTACACTGAGCTTTTTTTAGAGTGACTTTCTGTAATTCCCTATTATTTGCACAGGCTATCTTTCTTCCTGATTGTGTTTGATCTTTCTATCTCAAGCAGTTAACAAGTATATTTAAATTGATTTCAGTGGAATATTAAGAGTCTATTTTCTGCTAGGTTTGGTAGTACATGCCTTTAATCCCAGCACTTGGGGTTAATCCTCTGGGCAGCCAGGCCTACACAGTAAGACCCTTTCTCAAAAAAAAAAAAAAAAAAAAAAAACACACACAATATGTTGACACTTTTCTTACCTGCTATCCAAGGTACTTCCTTTTTTGACAGGAGAACTCCATAGCTGAAATACCCCTTGGTTACTGTTCTGCTAATACAAAAAGCACACACAGTGTTTAAGAGCTCTGAGAACGTCCCCAGCAGCAACCGAAGGGTGCAGGGAAGAAATCGCACCTGCACTCTACTGTGAGCATGCTCCGACACAGTCAGCTGCAGCACCAGCTGTTCTGCTGGGGTGCCCAGGTGGTTCTGCAAGGCAGCAGGAGACTTGACTACAACACAGCCCTGCTTGCAAGTCACGCTCTAACAAAGTCCAACGTCCTCCCAACTCTCTGCTGTTTCTGCACTGTTAATTAATGAGACTTAGATACCACTAATATTACTTTTACAGTTAAATGTTTCACACGTTGATATACAAGGGTACACGGAAAGATTATTTTCACCACGAAGGAGGACAGTGAACATTTCAAATGCTTCAAGACATTTTAAGGGCACACATGACTCTCCTTTTGACAATGACTAGAAAGCTGTATTTAGTTTATTACTGCCAAGTTCGGTTCACATCGCCATACTGAGAAAAGTTAAAGTGGAATCCTTAGTTTTCTTTCTTTCGTGATACTGGGGGCTGACACTTAGCCCGTGCATGCTAAGCAAGCACTCTCCCTCTCAGCTGAATCTTCAGTCCTGTTTTCCTTTCACTCGGTGGATATAACACAAGGATATAACACAAACAAATCCTGGTCTAATTGTGCTGCAGAGGTCCCTCTGTGCCCCCACCTCCCAAGTCCCTGGATCTCAGGCCTGTATGACCAGACCCCTCCAAAACTGTAGTTGAATCACCAATTTATAACCCTGTAAAATGGCAACGATTTTAACTCTCCAGAAATAAAATTTCAAGTTTAGACTTGAGAAAGAGAGAAATGCAAATCATTTTCCAGTAGTATGCTTTATGAGTTACTTTAAGCCAAACATCCTTACCTTGTTCGTTTTGCCTGAAAGAATGTATAAGAAAAAATGTCAATTAATAGTTATATAAAGTAGGTTAAGATTTTAAATCCTTTGATCTGTGCAATTCTTGCGGTATGACATACACATCCAGGGCTTCCCCACTACCTGCCACACCATCCTTCCCAGGTAACTGGCCTTCATTGTCAGCAAAGGTCTCTTCTGAATCCAAGTTCCACGGAGAGAGATTCTAAAACAATATTCATTTTAAAGGATAAAGTTTGTATTGGTATTTCAAAGCCCTACTACACCACTTTATACATTCTCGGGTAAAGGCTGAAGGAGAGTAAGCACCCTCTGCCTTCTCTGCAGAGGCAATCAGCACATCTCTGTGGAGCACGCGGCCACCTCTTACTCAACTATTACCAGCTTGTTTGGGGGGAAAACGGAAAGGCGTTTACAATGCATGGTTTTGTTATGAAGAGTGGCACGTGGGTTTTCAATACTGACTTCTAAAATACAATGAAACGCCCTAGTCAGTGTTTCACTCGTGCGTGATGGTGCATGCGTCAAGCATTGTGCATCGAGTGCACAGCCTACAGCGTTGATCATCGGCCACGGAAAAGGTCCCATCCTTGTGTTATATTCAGTGCTAAGCAGCTCACTACTTATTCTGGATTGCAGGTGTTAGGGAACACGTGGAAAATATTGCAAAGAAAGCCAGAAAAAGGTGGAAAGTGCCAATATCTACTACGGGGCAGATGTCCGGGAGAAAACTAGGGTGTGTGTGGAAGGTGACTCCAATAAAAGTGGAAAAGACTGGCGAGGCGCTCCGGCCGAGACAAGCCTTTGTGGCTGAATCTCTAAGCAAATGCACTGCTGGGTATTACAGGCAGCGCCTCTGGGCTGCAGAAGAAGAAATACACCTCATTCCGTGTGAGGATTTAATGTGCCCACAGAGAGGTTTCTCTGGGTACTTGCGTGTGTAAAGGAGGCTACAGACTATCCATCTTTAAAGATTTTGAAAACAAAATTGATACTTTTTATGAGGCTGGAGTAATATAAATAAGGCCAATCTCCGTGAGAATCATCTGAAGGGGGCTTTCAGAAAAGTAATTGAGGGTTGAGGGTGTAACTCAGTATTAGAGCACTTTGGGTATCATGCTTAAGGTTTGTGTTTGGCCTTAAGCACTGGGGGAAATCCTACAGATTCTAACTTAGGAAGATGAGGGTGAGAGACCCATGAGTTGATTCAGGGTTAAGAACACTGACTGCTCTCCTGGAAAACCTGGGTTTAACTCTTAACTCACTATTGTCTGTTTCCCGATTTCTGGGGATCTGACACCCTCTTCCGACCTCCATAGGCACTGCATGCATGTGCACAGACATACATGCAGGCAACATACACATATTCATACAAATAAAGAATACAATTTCCCTTTAAAAAGACAGAGGTGAGAACCAGCTATTGGGATTTTGAAAAGAGTCTAGGGGATGCTCAAGCTTCTTTGGGCTATGTATTCTTGGGACTGTGGTATCTGAAATGTCACATGTGAGAAAAACATATCCTTATGTTGCAATGAGAAAGACCTGCTTATACACAGAACCAACTGTACCAAATGGTAAAGAAGACTGGACTGCCAGTTTCTCCAGGGTTGGGGGCTTGGCTCTATGTTTTTGGTATCCCAAACACCTTTACTGATGTATAACAAACGGACAGTGGAGAAAATAAGGCGAATATTGCTGAGTTGGCAACATAGTGCCATCCTCAATGAGATTGTTTCCATTTGTTAAAAACAGGGGTTTGTTCTGTTTTTCATCTGGTAATCAAGACAGGCTAAGGGGAAAGCTCAGCAGACACTGCTCACAGAGCGGTTAGTAGCAGAGCGTTATTCTCATAGGAGGACTCTCTGGAGCTCTGTTCCTGCGGTCCAAAGTCGCAATCTCAAGAGCACTGCTGTACCTCTGGAGAGATGCTCGACACATGCTGGTTGGTGCCACAGCTCTCATTGCTTCTTCTTCCCATTTTGCTGGAGCTGCTTGTCTGTCCCCTTGAAGTCCTACACGTAGAACAGGCACACTTAGGGGAAGGTTTTTCATTTTTGTACAAAGAAGTTTTGTTAAGAAAATTGCTTAGAAGGGCTAGAAGTATAGCTCAATGTCAGAACTCTTGGGTTCTAGTCCCAGGAGCAGCAGCATCCTACCAACCACAAACAAGTCTAGAAAGCAGAGACGGCAACCATGTAACATTAGAGACGATGGCAAGCCAGATGGACACCAGGCAGACAAAACTAAATGTCAAGATCTAGTTGGTGGGATATTAGGAAATGAAAGCCAGAGGTCTGAGGTCAGATAAGACGATGTAGACAATTTGGAGAAAAACAAATACAGTGAGTTATCTCAAATTTAAAAACATACCCCAAGCCTGCTTTTAATCATTCAAAACGGAATGTGCCCACCTGAAAGCAAAACTAACCTTAACACATAGGTAGGGCCACCTTTACACATAGGCAGGGCAAGAATCTCATGCATATCATATTTCCCTAAAAAGCTCAGAGAGCCAGGTATTTTCCAATCCCAAACTATTTGGTCTAAAATCCCCCAGTAGTATTTAAGATGAACATATTCGATAGAGAGTTATACATTAATGCAATCACTGGAATAAGTAAGGTCTGGACAATTAGAAAAATTACAAACCACTGTAGTAGCCAGTAGATCTACTAATGGTTTACAAAGTACTATCTCCAGGGAATATTTATAGCTCAGGTAGTTTAAGAACCAACAAACTACCTGATCCATTGCTATACACATCCAGGACTCTGGGGCTGTAAAGTAGCAGACTGCTAAGAAGCAGGGGCACCATTGGGATTACTCAGATGTGTGCCCCCCCCCCCCAGTAAGGCACCACACCCGGAGGAAGGGCTGGAAACAAGGACACCTTCTGTGACCTCCATTCCAGGGTCTGCAGCCTTAGCTTCCCGTGAGTAGGGAGGCGGGTCACCCTCCACTCCTGACTGTACCAGGCTTAGTGGCCCAGGACGTCGGGGAGACCCTGGGGGTGGCTTGGGCTCTTACTCATCCGCCTCGAAGACCCACGTGTCCTGGCCGGCGTCTTCTTCCTCGCCTTCTGTCCGGGGCGCGGGTTCCTCCTCGTGATGCGTCAACAGCTCGGCGGGCGCCGGCTGGGCCTCGGCTTTCCTGCGGCGGGAGGACAGGGAGAGAGGCGGCTGCGGGCCGCGGGCGCCCCCGGCGGGGTCGCACCCGGGCCAGGCCGGGCGGCGGGAGGACGCGTCGCCCAGCAACTACCTCGGAGCTCGGAGCGCGGCTGTCCCCGCCACTCCACGTTCCACCCAGCCCCGAGCCTCTTGGGGGACGCCAGGCCCGCGGGGGCGCTGCCCCAAGCCCCAGCTGCCCTGCAGGCGGTTCAGCCAATCTGACATCCCCAGTGCCCTACCCCTGTGGGGCCCCTGCTCCCCACTGCCTTCCGCAAGATCCTCCCTGGCCTTACTAGGCCTTCTTAGCTCTCTGGGAAACTCCTGGAGTCTTGGTCCTTCCCGGACCCCCAATTTTGGGGATGTTTTAGGCTCTTTAGGGCTTTCCTGGGCATTCCTTCGTTACTTTCCTTTCCTAGGTTCTGGGCTTCCTAGTGACCTGTGGGTCTTCTTGGCCCTGGTGAGGCTCCACAGGCCTTCTCTGGGTGTGGCTGAGGACTCTTGAAGTGGCCAGTAGGCCTGTGGTACCCAGATCCTGGCTCACAGACATCTATTCCAATATACCTAGCCTGTCTAGGATATATTTATAAGAGTCCAGTTTTGTAACCCCGAATGAGCATCTCCTGCCACCTCTACAAATTAAATGGAAAAGAGGTAAATTATATATATATATATATAATTTTATATAGTATAATTAGAACTTATACACATATAAGTAAGTGCCTTTTCTCAGAACAGTTTGGTATAGAGAAAAAATTTTAAGAGCCACTCTCTATATAAGTAAATGACTATTAAAAATGCCAGTATAATACAGTAATGACATTTGAGGGGTTTTGTTTATTTTGGTTTTGAGACAGGGTTTCCTCTCTGTAGCCCTGGGTAGTCTGGAACCTGCTGTGTAGACCAGGCTGGCCTCGAACTCAGAGACATCTCTGCCTTCCAAGCTGCTGAGTGCTTGGATTAAAGAGTTGTGGCACCATGTCCAGCTTTGAGGAGATTTTTAAAAATTGTTTGTTGATAATACTTTGTCTGATGAACACCAGGCTCTAGTCTCAAATTCCAAAAGGTTCAACAAATACACTGGCTCTGTAAGAGTTGGGAGCACTGCCCTTTTATCTTCTAGAAAAATACATACCTAACAAACACTGAACATAATTTCAAGAGCTTTGAAGATCTTTGATTCCCCAGCCCCGCCAAATAGATGTCTGTCTCCTTCCTCTGCACTTGGTCTGTTTCCCTAGAAAGGTTTAGAGAAGCCCTTCCTGCCCACCTTACCCCATTTCATAACCTCTTATGTTTACCCCTTTGTACAACTCGCAAGTCTTGTTTATGAGCCTGCTTACTTGTTGATCTTAAAAATCATCTGTTTATGCACAGCAGTGAGGGAAAGAAAGGGCCTCGTTTGCTCAGTCCCATTATGTGACCAAACCTACTTAAAACTGCTTGGAACCCATAGTGGGGGCACAATCAAGTGATGAAGAGAAAGACTCATTCCCCGCAGGCTTCTGGGAGGTCTAGCCTCCTCCAGGCTGTTTCCTGTCTCCCATAGTAGCTCTGACATATAGCTCATCAGATGCTCTCCCAAGGCTTGAAGAAGGAAATGTTAATTCTCCAGTGCAGCTTGAAGTGGTTGTTTCCACCTTTCCTCTCTAACTCCTTATCATATCAGTCACCTTAGATAATTTCACTATTTTGCACAACTCTCCCTTTTACCAGTTCCCCTGTTCTGTTCTAACCTGCAGGTTTGAACTGGAGTCAACTGCTGAGGAAGAATGAACAGCTAACTATTCACCTGAGATTGCTAGTCTGGGTTGTATTATAGTGGCTTGCTTAAGTCATTGATTAATGTGGAAATTTTTCATCAAAAGATATAAAATGTATCTTTTCTACATTTTGAAGACAAAATCTACCCTTAGTCAATCTAGCAGAATATCTGGCATACAGTAGGCACCCCTAAAATGCTTGGGTTAACTGAATTACCGTCAAACAATAATTGCCGGCAAGCACGGTATATTAAGGGTACCAACCATACCGCTGAACATTTTATATGAATTACCTATTTAATATTCAACTCAATGAAGCAGTTACTTCTAGTTGTCCTAATTTGTAACTGAGAAATATGAGCTGTAAATATATTAAGTGGCTGTTTTCAATTTACAATTACTTTGAAAAATTGTGAATTGGGGGCCATCACTCCCAGCCAATCTCTCCTAGGGTATATGTAGCTGGGAAGTTTTCTTCTGTCTCCTCTGGAAACAGAAATTATATGTGCACCGTTGTGTGTTGTGCATATGCCACATTCATGTATCTGGCTTACTTGGTCTCAACTTTCTTGTTTAATGTCTCTGGTTTTGCCTTTTCTTTTCGTCTTCCAGGTTCCTAATAATCACTCTGAGGTCTGTACACCCTCTGAGATTCTCTGTTATTCTCTGTGGCACAGGCTAATCTCAACAGCCTCTCTTTCCCATTATCATCCCTACTCAAAGGCTTTTCCTTCCATGCTTTGATGACATCAAAATCATGGCTCTCTTTTCCTTTGTCACTAAATGTGAACGACTATAGGTAAGTATAAGCAGTTAAGTATAAGAAAGCAACTAAAAGTATGGTACCTTCTCCAATCCCTTGGTTCTGATTTGACTCTAGTCCACACTGGGGAAGTTAGATAGTAGGCCATTTTCTTAGTAGATCAGACCTAGCATTAGTATCCACAATTGGCCAAAAAGAATGCAACTTTCTTCAATGTCATGGCCAGCATTCAGTTCTTAGACATGGTTTCAAGATGGCTTTAGTTTAAATTTGCACCTTTCTACTTAATACAGAGGGAAAGGTGTTTTTGAAACTGAACTAGAATAAGGTGAATGTTCTCTATCCCATAGTATTTGTCAATCTTTTCTACAAACTACAGAAGAGAAGGCTTGTTATTAATTTACTTATGTCTCTGAAGAGGTCAAAGGACTGTCAGATTCCCTGTAGTTGGAGTTACAAGGGGCTGTGAGCTTCCTGATGTGGGTGCTGGAAATAGAACTTAGGTCCTCTTGGAGAACACATGCTCTTAACCGCTGAGCCATCTCTCCAGTCCCCAGCAGAGGTTTGAATCAGAGGGAATGATAGCAAACCTTGGGTTAGGAGTTTAAGAGTGCTCAGTAAGCCCACCTTAGCTTCTCCTCTTATGGCAGAGATACCAATGACCACAGAAGAATACTATTGTGGAAAGCACCTCAACATTTCTTAGTTATTCTTTGTGGAAAAGATTTCCATTTCTGCCTGTCTCTCGGTGCCTTTCATATTTGGGTACTCATCTTTCAGGTATACATGACCTCAGAATCTCCTTCAGAAGGATTGTGTAAACAAATTTCACAAAGTTGGTCAGTATTTTCTAATTAACAATATGCATTTTTGAGGTGCGTAAATAAGAAACTTGATCAGGGGTTAGAGGACCCAGGTTTGATTCCCAGCACCCACATGGCAGCTCAGGACTGTCTGTAACTACAGTCCCAGGGGATTTGATGCCTTCTTCTGGCCTCTTTTAGTACCAGACATACGGGTGGTTCACAGACATACTTGCAGGCAAAACACCTGTACACACACACAAAAAAAGAATACATAATTTAAAAAATATATTTGACCAGTGGGAAACAACTCACATCACTGGTAGACAGATGCTATTAGTATATGCTTTGGATTAATAACTTGATTTTATTTCACACCCCTATCTATGCCTTTTGGTAGTAGCTGATTCTCTTCCTCCCAACTTCAGGTTTTGCTTTTATGATTATTAATCATGAGTATCCTAGCTTTCTTGAGTCTGTATGGCTTCTTTTAAAAAAAAACATGAGTAAAATGTTTTCACTTTGAAGGATTTCTTTTTTCACTTTCTACTTTAAAGTTTTATTTCAAAACTCAACCTTTGCCTGGAGTAGTGCCGCAGGCCTTTAATCCTGGCAGAGGAAGGTGGATTTCTGTGCCGTCAAAGCCAGCCCAGTCTAAAGAGTGAGTTCCAGGACAGCCAGAGCCACAGAGTGAGACCCTGTCTGGGAAAAATACAACAAAACAAGCAACGACAACAAAATGAACCTTTAATGTTTACCCCCTTAACAACACGATCCTACTTGGGAAGCTACCATTTTATTCCAAAAAAAATACAAGAAATTTTCTTTCAAATTTACTTGTTCCTAAGGTGGATGGGAGTGAGGTGCCAAAACATTTTTCAAACAAGAGAAGCACACACATCGGTGAAGCCCACATCCTGTGCCAGTGTTACAGCTGGTGCTTGGAACACGTTCTCTGTCGCGTGTTTCCTATTTTATTTCACTGTTACAGCTGGACTTGACCCCTGGGATTGCCTTTCTGCCTAAGCCTTCTGGTTCTTTGGATGCTGGTATAGAGCTGTTTTCCTGACTGTTTGGGATAAGCTTACTTTGAGTTTGGGTCTACTTTTTAATAGGGACTTACTTTCTGGCACTAGGACAAGCTGAGCTGGGATCCTCTTTCTGGGAGTTGGGGCCCTCCCACCTCAGCTGCTGCGAGCCAAATACTCTCTTCAGGACGCTTCCTTTGAGAAACCTGGAGATGATCTTCTCTCTCTGAACGTTGCTGAACACTCTGCCTTCTGGGAGCCAGCTGGCCTTGTCAAATGCACAGCTGTGGTTTGCTGGCAGTGGAAGGTGCTCAGAAGACACAGGAGCCATCTTTGAAACAACAAAAAAACAAAGGAAATTGCCTGTTACCTAAGAGCTAGTTGTAAGAGAAGAAAAAACGACCCTGGGGGCTGCCCTGCCCTGCCCTGCCCCGTGCTGCGGTATCAATTTATTTATTAAGTCTGGCGGCAAGGCAACTCACCCCCATGCAGCAAGGCAAGAGCACTGGGCACAGCAGAATTCTCATGGCATTGTTCATTGGAGAAAAGAATTGGAAATAAGATTAAAAACACAAACATTGGCTGCATCTGGACTCAGAAATGCAGGCTGGACTCTGCCTAGGAGCATGAGACCAAGGCCATCATGCAAGCAGTCTGCAGTGTGTGGCTAGTCTTCCAGCCTCACTGAGCTCTCATCCCAAAGTTCCATCTACCACAGTATGCTTAGAAAAAAGCAAATGACAATGGCTCCTACAAGTCTTACTTATTGTAGAAAATCAGAACCAGGCTAAAAAGAAAAATTCATCGGACGGTCTGTTTCACACAAAGTGGCTGAAACAGAATTCTAGTGTGCATACGGACAGTTCTTTTTCTTTTTGACACACGTCTCTCTAGGTAGATCAGGCTGGCCTTGAACTCACAGTGGTCTGCCTGCTTCTGCTTCTTGAATGCAGGGGTTAAAGGCCACCAGGCTCCGCCTATGTACTCTTTCTTTATCCATTTATCCGTTGATGGATGGCCAGCTGGGCTTCCTCCCCATATGCTAGCTATTGTCACAACATTTTTTTTTTTTTTTTTTTGGTTTTTCGAGACAGGGTTTCTCTGTAGCTTTGGAGCCTGTCCTGGAACTAGCTCTGTAGACCAGGCTGGTCTCGAACTAAGAACACGGGTATGCAGGTGTCTCGTCATCATAAGAATCGTATTTCCTTTGGATTACCCAGAATTGGAATGGTTGGTTTTGGATGAACCTCAGTATTGCTTTTCTCAATGGCTGTTGTCCCCGTTACCATTTTTACTCACAACAAAAGGGGATTTTAAAGTTCCCATCTCTCTGCCCTCTTGTCAGCACTTTATATTGTCTTCTGTTTTTAGGGTTTTATTCTATTTAATTTTTTTATTATTTTATATACATGAGTGTTTTGCCTGCATGTGTCTATATTCACGTGCCATGCCTGGAGCCCGAAGAGGCTCGAAGAGCGTGTGGGAACTCCCGGGACTCGAACTAGAAATGGTTCTAGCTACCACATGAGTGCTGAGAACCAAGCCTGGGTCCTCTGCAAGAGCAGCAAATGAAGTGCTCGTGATGACTTGGTCATCTTTCCAGCTCCTATTTTGTTTTCTTCATAATCAATAGTCAATTTTTTTCAAGGATAACTTTTAATCATGACCTACTTTTGTTTCCAGTCAATGTCCATAGCTTCAGTTAACTATGAACATTCCACCAAGTGCTACGTAGAGTGACACTTCAGAGCATATTGTCAGTCAGGCATAGCTCTGCACACCTTTAATCCTAGCGCTCATGAGGAAGAGGCAAGCAGATCTCTGCAAGGTTGAGGCCATCCTTTCTGGTCTACATATAAAATTCCAGGCCAGCCAGGGCTACATAATAAAACCCTGTCTAAAAAACAAACAAAGCATTGCTAGTCACTATCCTCAGGCAATCTTTGGGAACAAATTCGTATATCAACACAGCTTCAACATGCCATTTCCTTTATTATGAGCCCAAAGTTTATGAGGCGTCATGCCCAGATGCATTCTTGTTCACAATTTTAACCTTTCAAGCATGTGTTCCACAACTTTGAGCTGAGCAAATGTGCCTGTCATCTTTCCTTCCTGAATTATAACCTTAAATGATGTTACAAGGAGAGAGTCCCTTGTTTGTTCCGGCCACCGAACTAGCTCACACCCAAAATAACCACACAGAAACTGTATTCATTAAAACACTGCTTGGCCCATTAGCTCTAGTTTCTTATTGGCTAATTCTTACATCTTAATTTAACCCATTTCTACTAATCTGTGTATTGCCACATGACTGTGGCTTACCAGCAAGATTCTAACCAGCATCCGTCTCAAGTAGAAGATCCATGGTGTCTCTCTGACTCTGCCCTTATTCCGTCCAGCATGTAGTTCTGTCTTCTCCGCCTACCTAAGTTCTGCCCTATCAGGCCCAAAGCTTCTTTATTCATTAGCCAATGAAAGCAACACATGAACAGAAGAACCTCCTACACCATTTCCCCTTTTCTGTTTAAACAAAAAGGAAGGCTTTAACTTTAATATAGTAAAGTTACATATAACAAAACAGGTATCAAATAACAATTATAGTTATAATACTTATATTTACTTTATCTTTTTATCATAACTAAGGAGAACTATAACTATGACTATAAATTCTTCAACTCCATCAAAGACTCCAAAAGGATATAATATTACCTAAGTAAACAGAAAGTGCATTGTAAGCAACTTCCAAAACTCTAGAAATGACAGAGATATCTCGCTGTTCTTTTGTACTGTTGGGGCATCCATCTTTGGCCTTCAGGCCCATAGTATCTAGCAGATTTTTCCACGAAGCAGGAAATTTCAAAGACAGTTCAATCACTTTCTTCTGTGTCCTGCAGAACATCTGGCAGACACTTTCATGAAGCAGGAACCCTGAAGGACCATCTCACCTTTAGGCAAGTTCAGCAGTCATCTCTCTGTGGGTACTGCATGTCTAGTGAAGCAGTCCAGGCAAGAGCAGTTTCTTGCCCAAATGGCTAAGGAGCCTCTTCAATACCCATCTTCCTCTTGAAGTAGCTCGTGCTGCCAGGAGCAGATCGTCTCATTGTCATGAAAAGTCCTCAGTTATTAAAACATTTTAAATGCCATATTCTATAGTCTTTGAAAGATATGAAGAATGCCTATCCATCTGAAATATATCTATGAACATCTAGAAAATCTAACTAACATGATTACAAACTTGACTAATATAGATGATTATCTATTTATCTGTGTTTCTTAATTATACATTACATTTTTAAATGAACTATACAATCACAATACCTTAATCAAGATCAGAAATATATATACATATAACAAAATTCACCTTAAATTTGCATCAATAAAGCAAGATCCATACCAATGCAAATTATTTATATCTATATCACATCCCCCTTTAAATATAAATAGTTATAAACAATATTTAGAAATATGGGGCACAGTTTTTTTCTCTCCAAACTACTTTGTGCTGTATGGGGGTGCTGCTAATCAGGTCTTTCATGGTGTATCCTGTGTGCTAGGTTCATCTCAGTCAGCAGTTGAGCAAAGTAATTTTTTGAGGGTGTTCACAGCAACCTTTCAGGGGGACATGGTCTATCAAACCATATTGGTCTAGAAGCAATCCAGGGTCTCATCTTCTGTGAAAACAAAAGAAGAACCTCTTTTCTAAAAGCATCATATCCTTAGACCCAAATTCTGAAGTCAAGATATATTTATAATATACATGTTGGTTTAGTTTAGCAGTCCATACAATGAAATGTCTCTCTGTACTTAGCTCCTTTACAGTCAAAAATTTTAAAGAAAACACAATAATACACAAAATCCAGACTCTCTGTGAATTTTCCATTTTCATGTGGCTTATTGTTCCTTACTTTCTTTAATCTATGATTATCTGTACTGTCTCTTTAAAGACTTTATCCTTTTTTTTAAGCATTAACTTTATTTTTATGACTCTCTATACTCTTCTTCTTCTCTCTCCCAAGCCTACGTACATTTATTCAACTCTGTGAACCATTTAGAGGTTGTTTATGTCTGAATCTGTGCTGTTGTGAATCTGTAATTCTTTACTGTCCAGGAGCACTTCTTAAAATGCTAAGCACTTCTTAAAAGCTTAAATGGTGCCATTAGTAAGGGTAATATAACACCTGTTTGCCTGCCCAGTCTAACAGCTGCGCTATTATTATGGCAAATACGGGAGTTCCTGCCCACATTCCACACATTTCAGCATGGCGGAGCTGCTTGCATCTCTGAGCCATGCACACTGACCAACTTCCAGGCACAAAGCTGGTCCACGTTGCCATCAAGCAAGCTGCACCAATCTTCTCAGAAACCCCATCCAGATGTTCTGTCTCCCGCAAGAGACATAGGTTGTGCTGGTGGCACAGCCCAGAAAACTGGTATTTTAAAACCTCCACTTTTTTCCTGTTTAGGCTGCTGAGCTAGGAAAATCTCTCTGCGATATGCTGCCAGCAAACAGCAAAAAGCTGTGTTAAACTCTACATTTGTGTCTATAATTCCTTTTCAAACCCTCTCAGGTTTTATGTGGAGTTAGTTGACCATGTTGAAGCACCAATTGTTACAAGGAGAGGGTCCCTTATTTGTCCACACTACCCGGCTAGCTTATACCTGAAATAACCACACAGAAACTGTATTCATTAAAACACTGCTTGGCCCATTAGCTCTAGTTTCTTATTGGCTAATTTTTACATCTTAATTTAACCCATTTCTATTAATCTGTGTATTGCCACGTGACTGTGGCTTACTGGCAAGATTCTAACCAGTGTCCATCTCAGGTAGAAGATTCATGGTGTCTCTCTGACTCTGCTCTTCTTCCTCCCAGCATTCAGTTCTGTCTTCTCTGCCTACCAAAGTTCTGCCCTATCAGGCCCAAAGCAGTTTCTTTATTCATTAGTCAATGAAAGCAACACATGAACAAAAGAACCTCCTACACCAAAACAGAGCTTGCTCAAGAATGTGCCCATTCTTAAAGTGCTTTTCTATATGAATATGTATCAGCTTTTCCAATGAAATCCATGCGTTTTGTTTTGCTATAGGGGGATGGTGCTTTGGAAATAACCCATATTGTCCTGCAGTGGGTAGTAAGTCTTTCTCCATTCTTTTATTTCTTGGCCTTATGGTTCCCCAAATACAGACCCATATATTTCATTACAATATAGGTCAATTTACACAGTGTATATAGAAGACATTTAAAAATACTTTCTTCCTTTTCTATTTATGAAAATGAAGACTTAGAGTTATGCGTTCAACTTTGCTTAGAAGAAAGAAGCCAGGGTGTATGTGTTCAGCTGCCATCATATTCTGTCCACTTTCTCTGTCAATTCTTTTTTTCAGCCAAAAATACTTATGCAATATTGAGAAACACATTGCATTCAAGTGGTTCTTGTTAGTTCTATACAACATTTTAAATGAGTTTATATGGGTTTGGTTTTGTTTTTAAGTCTTTACTTTTTTAGTTTGAAAATTGAAGATAAAAAAGTGGAATTTCTTATTTTCTGCTCTGAACATAAATGATCTATAGAGTACAGCCATGTTATTTTAAGGTTTTTGCCTAAGGCTTTGCAGTGCAGCTAAAAAGCTGACCAACATGAGCTGCTTAGGCTACCGAGAGTGTATGGCACATGGTCTCACTATTGCACTGTGGCTTGCATTCCAGTTCAACAAGCATTGAGTAGTCATAGGGAACCCTGGTGCCCTGTCTGGCTAGTGGGCTGACAACCAAGGGGGTGACTCTAACTATGCTATTATTTATATTTTCATTGCAAACTGGGGAGTGGTTCGTTCTTGGTTGCTTCTCATTTGCTCCAGCTGAGCTATGAAGTTTGGGGCTTTGTTGTTATTTAGTACTTGTTTTACCCACTTCTCCTTGGCCTACAGTGAGAAAAAACTAACAAAGTTTTATTTGTTTGTTTCTTTTGGCAATCTGGGAATAAAAAAGAGTGAAAAGCAGACAAGTCCCCTTACCTGTATTAATCTGGACATTTCCTTAGTTTAGGACCATAAAGCTCTTCCTCGGGTCTACAGGGAGCAGAGCTGATGTAAACACTCTCTTTGGGGCCTCCAAGGTCTATGAAGTCTTTATGCACACACCAGGTTCAAGACCTCTAAAAGGGGAGGATAGCACGGGCTATGTGCACACCAAATTGATTTCCTTTCAGGAAAGCTCGCTTTTTCTCCTCAGAACTCATCCATATCCAGACAGGACACTGGAATTTCTGTGGAAAATCTCTAAATTATTTGGTAAGATACCTTCCCTAGGCAGCTTTTCTCTGCTTTGAAGATGCAGAACAAGTTCAGAGGGTTCCAGGCCAATACTTGGGCCATTGTGATGCTCAGAATGCAAATCAGTCAGAGACCAGAAAGCCTCTTCCATCACCTCCTCCTGGAGATGGTAGTAAGCTGAGGCAAAGACCAGTCACAAGACACACTGGCACATTTCGTGTCTTCTGCTTGGTTTTCTCTTTAACTTAACGAGCCATCATGGGAACAATCAACAACAATCCTTCATTCTTAAACGTCTATGAGAAGATGAAAAATTATACCCAACCCGACACCCTGTGTCACACATTCGACCTTCTCTCTAACCTTCACAAGTTGCTTCCGAATCACTTGGTGGAAGTGCTTCATTCCTATAGAAGTGAAAGTGACAAAATCAAATGTAAGTGAGTAGGGGGCGGATGAGAATGCGTATGTTTGCATGACATTATGAACCCTCTTCTGTTAGCTGTGAGCATCAACTTCTTGACATTGCAGGTACCATCAGTTCATGAGATACATGCCACATCATGGCTTGCTAAATCTGTGTTCTCAGAACAGGCTGTGAATTTGCCCATGGATAGGGGCCTCTCTCTCCTCTCTCTCTCTCTC
Organism: Microtus ochrogaster; assembly: GCF_000317375.1. Taxonomy (NCBI): domain Eukaryota; kingdom Metazoa; phylum Chordata; class Mammalia; order Rodentia; family Cricetidae; genus Microtus; species Microtus ochrogaster. Next base: position 39,444,620 of record NC_022018.1, read on the forward strand.
TCTCTCTCTCTCTCTCTCTCTCTCTCTCTCTCGATGTTTTGAGACAGAGTTTCTCTGTGTAACTTTGGAGCCTGTCCTGGAACTCGCTCTGTAGACCAGGTTGTCCTCGAACTCACAGAGATCCACCTGCTTCCTAAGTGCTGGGGCTAAAGGTATGCGCCACCACTGCCCGCCAAAAGTACACCTGTGGAAAGATGACCATGAGCCATGTACAGGTGTCCTCATTATAAATTGAGATTAGTGGCCAGAACTTTCAAGGTGAGGGTCAGATTACGAACTTCATTCCTTGCTTCAGTTCTCTACTATTCCCTTCATCTTTTGCTAGGAAGACTTGGTTATTCTCCTTCAAGTAATTTTAAGTATATATTTTTTATTATTTAGTATTACTATTTTGAGATTGAGTCTTGATAGGTTGCCCAAGATGGTCTGAAATTTCTGGATTCAAGTCATCCTCCTGCTTCAGCCTCCTGGGTAGCTGAGACTATAGGCATGTGCCACTCCATATAGCGAGTAGTCTCTAGCTTTTGCAGTTTGGAGTGGCCTGGTGGTCTGAAATTGGGTCAGGATGGTTGAGAATTTGATTTGTAGCATTTAATGAACCCCAACCTTGAACTGTTTGACTAACTGTAAGATACTGGTAGATGGCAGCCACCTGTGCCCCAAAACTTGGAAGACAAAATAAAAACTTACACACTGATTCAAATAAGGCAAGGGCTGATACATGTTTACCTGTTGGAACTAAATTGGTTGTATTCAAGTTAATCCCTTCTTCATAATCCACAGCATTATGAATAAGCCCATATATCCAAGTTACATTATACATTCCACATTACATAAGGAATACACACAGAATTTAAGGCACTTAGCACAGAACTTCCCAAAGCAGCTACTTTTTTACTCCGTCCGTACCTTAGTTCTTCCTTTCGCTCCATTCTATTGACTTTTGTTGCTACCTTTAGGTGAATTACAGGCGAACTGCATAGCTTTGGGGAATTATATTGCAAAGGAAATATCAGTTCTGATAGAAGCTTTGAAATCCACTCTATCTATATATAATTTTATGTTTAGATTCTTCCCACCTCCCTCTGCTCTGGTGGACTGAGACTCTGAAGCCAGGGGAAGGCAATGGTGATGTGCTGAGTCTGCCTTTTTCTCTCTCAGCTTTTCCCTTGGGGAAAGAAAATGGAACAGGAATTGCTCATGTGAAGGGCAGGCATATGTAAGCGGTTCTGGATTCTTCCGTTGTGTCGGTGTACGATCTGTGGATCTAAAGCCCTCCATAGACTGATGATTCGAATGCTCGGTCCCAGATGGTGGCACTATTTCGAGTGACTCCAGAGACCTAGCAAGTGGAATCAAACCGGAAGAAGTAGGTCACTTAGGGACACATTATTACTGGCAACTTTCTGATGTGCTTTTTGGTTCCTGGTTAGCTATGATGGAGACAGCTCTCTTATGGCACTTATTTCTACAGCCATGATGTTCTGCCCAAGCTTGTGGGATCCAGCGATCGTGTATCCAGACCTCTAAACCATGTGCCGGAATAATCAATCCTTCTTTTAGTTGTGTCTGTCAGTTCTGATAACAGGGTGTAAACCTTACCCTCTCAAGGCAAGTCCACCTTCTGCCATCCTCACTGCTGTGACCACCCAAAGAGCTCTAGCAGTAAGAGACAAAGGTCTAAATCTCAAGTCTCTGTTATTGGAGCTCCAAATGCAGAACACTTCTTACGCAAAACAGCAGGAAGATGATGCTCCAGATTAAAAGCAAGACTATAATCTCCACTCATTTCATTTCCTCTGGGAAGTTTCAAAATGCATGATAATAATAAAATAATAATCATAACAATGGTGTTACAACTTACTATTAGTCTGCAAACTGTACTTAAGGAACCAACAATATTATCACTGGTCTTGGCACACTTAATGCATGCATTTTAGCAAATGCATCTCTTAGACTAAGATGATAAGAAATTTTGCTGGGATAAAGGGGTGGCAGAGCTGAGAGGTAATTACCAAATTGCCAAAGTACAGCTGGGGGAAATACCTAACATGTGAGATCCTGGGTTCTGTCCTTGGTGCCCGGTACACACACAAAGACTTTAAAGAATCTTGCTGTGAAGAGGTAGAAATGAACACTGAATCATGTTAATACTTATTCTACCACCAGGTGAGAATTCTGAATTCTCTGGCATGGAAAAGGTCCTAGCAAGACATCAGTTGCCAAGGGAGGTTAGTCTATCTCCGAAGCCAAGCAAAATGCCCTTGTGGAAAAGAAAAATTATCAACAATATCAGTGGCAACTGGAAGAAATGCCATATGTGGAATAAAAACATATATGAACCACCCATGTGCACGATCATTGCCAGGTAGGTTCTTGGGCTTTTGTCTCCTGCTTATGTTTAAAGAAACACAGAATGGTCCCAGAAACTCTTCATCCCCACCCCTCCAATAAAAGATTTAATTTGGTCTTTATGAAACATGGAGGCTATGGAAATGGGCCTTACCCTCATAAGAATACACAGCTTCTGCTTTCCCACATCCCAAGTTACTGAAGAAGCCCTCAGTGCAAGCAGACTCATGGAGGTGGGAATAGTGGTGTGTCACGGTCACCTGTGCCTGCGGCCTCCTGGTCAAGTGCGCAGAGATCTGCAGGACTGCTGCAGGATTGCTGGAGAGGGACCCCTCCACTCAGCACCACCATTAGCATGACCAAGAACCAGACCCTTGGCTTTATCCCCAGTCTGCCAGGTTTTTACACTGGGAAAGGAGCGAGTCATTGTAAGGATGGAACATGTCATTGTAAGGAAGGACTGAAGTACTCTCTGGCCTTCATGGAGATAGGTGGCAACTGGAGCCCTGCTGGGAGCTTTTGTCATTAATACCAGTGAGGAATAGCCGGTCTCAGGCTAGGTGAGAAAGCCAAGTCTTAAGCTCTGGTTACTCAGCAAGCCACCTTACTTTGAACATTTCGCTGCCCATGACTTCTATTTGCTGCTTTCCTATTGCTAACTGTACTGTACAAACTGTCACCTGTGCTTTGCACCTAGTAGGCATTCACAGACTGTTAGTAGGCTGACAGGATAAAGCAGAGCCCTCTCGGATCTTAACAGATGTTAGGATGCTAACATACAGAGGTGCAGCCCTTGAAGTTGCTGTACTAGAAGCATCCTCTGAGCCCATCATCCTAGTTAACAAATCGCCTTGTCTACTTGTCCCCTGGTGTCCCCAGTGTCAGACCTTGACAGACAGATTTAAAATTCCACAGCTAGAGACTGGGTCTCCTAGCCATAGCAGAAGCTATACCCATAAAGTCGCACCAACATGGCTGCCCAAATGTGAGCCGAACAAGGATGATACAAGTGGACATGCCAAGGTGGACAGAGGAAAGCACACAAGGCCTCAACCCTGTACAGAGAATACAGGCAACTGGGGAAAGCTGGGAGTGGGAGAAGTGGTCTTCTCCAGGGAAGAGCGCACCAACTGGTTGTCCAATGCCAAATGGTCAAGCCTGAAAACACACACACACACACACACACAAACACACACACACACACACACACACACACAAACACAAACACACACACACACACAAACACACACAAACACACACACAAACACAC
>NC_022018.1:39448341-39457294 GCF_000317375.1 Microtus ochrogaster
ACACACACACACACACACACACACACAAACACAAACACACACACACACACAAACACACACAAACACACACACAAACACACACACAAACACACACACACAAACACACACACACAAACACACACACACAAACACACACACACACAAACACACATATGCAACATTATACAGACAGAACAAGTTACATTTGGAAATACATGTATGTATGCAATAACAATTAGTAAAAAGAGACCTTGATTTTAAAGGAGAATGGAAAGGATTTTGAGGGAGGAAAAGAAAGATAGAAATAATATAATTAATTAAACTATAATCTCAAAAAAAAACTAACCTATAGCTAAAGAAACTAACGTTATATTTTAAGGGGACAGTGGTCATTAGAACCATGGCATTTTCAGGGTAATACAGCAACACTAAACTTTTAAAGGGTGAAAGTTATTTTAAAATATTCAAATTAAGATTATGTGACTATTTTTGGAGGCCTGTTTTTTAAATCAAGTTTCAACATCATTAGAAGGCTGTTTGGGGTATGTTGCCTACAAATGGAGTGACATGTCTTATTTAACATCCTAGCATGACCTATGGGAATGTGGCTTGACTATCAGCACCCAAGAGTGGATAGTTATCTTCACATATTTCCTTCTACAAACACACATCTGCTGTCCATGAAAGTGCAGTCTGTTTTGTTCATTTGTGGGTTTCATTTGTTGTTTAGGGTCTCTGAGCTCATATAGAAATAAGAGCACAAAAAATCAGCTGGTGGCCGGTAACTTGACCTTCTAGACACTTGAAACTCTATCATCCTTACTCTCTTGTGACTTAACTGGTACCCTCACGAGCATCCATTCTTGAAGGCAAGCCTAGGTGTCCCTGAAGAATATTATCAAGAAGAACAACGTCCTTGTCTAAATGTTGCTTGTAACACTGATGGCTTTCTTGCCCTTGGTCGTCTGTAAAATGACAAGATCTTATGTAGTGGGGAAAAATGGCAGGCACAATTTTGGCAGGTATAACTTTCAGTGAGAATGCGCACTTTAATTTGTGTAAATGTTAGACTGAGCCAACCACAGTAACCTTGAACTTAACACTGGTGATTGTGTTTAGTATTTAGAATCTGTATCTTCACTTGTAGAGAGGACAAGGCCTTTCCCTAACGAGGATTGAATCCATTTTCTATTGCTTTTGCAGAGTACTTGAGATTGGGTAAGTTATAAAGAAAAGAACTCCATTTAGGCTCATGGCTCTAGATGATAGAAAGTCCAAGATAAGAGCCCAGCACTGCTTGAAAACATGGCAGAAGCTGGAAGGACAAATAAGGAAACATGGAAGACAGCGAGGAAGCAAGCAGGGTAGCTGTAAACAGGGTGGCCTTTCTTAGTAACAATCTTCTCTGTGTGTGTGTCTCTCTGTGTCTCCGTCTGTCTGTGTATATGTGTGTGTCTGTGTATATGTGTGTGTGTGTGTGCAAACCAGAAGCCAAGGTTAGATGTCTTCCTCATTCACTCTCCAGCTTATTTTATTATTATTATTATTATTATTATTTTTGGATTTTCGAGACAGGGTTTCTCCGTAGCTTTTTGGTTCCTGTCCTGGAACTAGCTCTTGTAGACCAGGCTGGCCTCGAACTCACAGAGATCCGCCTGACTCTGCCTCCCGAGTGCTGAGATTAAAGGTGTGCGTGCTCCAGCTTATTTTTGAGATAGAGTCTCTCACACACCTGTAACTCTCTATCTTAGCCAGATTGACTGACCCAGGGACCTGCCTGTCTTCATCTCCCCAGCACTGGGACTACAGGCATTTGCCACACCCAAGTTTTATGTGGGTGCTGGGAATTGAACTTGGGTCTCCGTATTTGCAGAGCAAACACTATATTGACGGAGAAATCTTCCCAAGCTGTAATGAAACTAGTTTTGCCTGGTTAGGATGAGAGTTAACATAGTCCCATCACATGGGCATGAATCTCTCTTACTAAAACCTCCACCACAATAGCATGAAGAATCAAGGTTCTAATTTATGACTTTCTAGGGAACACAGTCAAACTATAGCACGTAGGGATGGTAGTCATTGGGTCACACACTACGTCACATCGGCTTTTGACAAAGATCTTCCATTTTGTTACATAAACAAATCAGTAATCCCCAAAGCCATAGCATGCTATAAAATAGATTTTCAAAGAATCTAGACTCAAAGATGGTGGTGTATTATCCATGCTGGAGAACTTGGCAGGATGCCAGAACTCACTTTTTTTATAATATTGTAAATCCTTTCTGGAAACTGCATGTAAATTATAATTGTAAACGACATTCCTTGGCTCACTGTGTCGTAGTCATGGGCTCTGGGGCTCCTTTTCTTTTTCTTTTGAAAAGTGTGGCAAAGTAGTCTTGAATACAAGATGGCTGAATGATCCACACAGGGACTCTAGCTTAGATTCTAAAATATCTTTTTTATTAAAACAGCACCATAGTAATTAGAGACAAAGGTAGGTGAATCTCTGTTGAGTTTGAGACCAGATTGGTCTGCATAGGAAGCTCCAGGACAGTCAGGGTTACATAGTAAGAGCCTGTCTCAAAAGACAAAAAAGCGAGCATGATCAAAGTGATTATATGCTCATATGAAAACACCACAAAGTTGTTAGTATACTTAGTATGCAATTAATTAAGCACCCTAGCCAGAAAGACATAGGAAGCACAATATTATGAGACTGCTACTGGTGTTGCATAGCAGCAGATCTACAGCAATGTTTTTAATAAGTAAAAGCACACTCTAGCCCAATGGTAAAAATATACCATTGTAAATACATAAGCTAACAACATATCATTGTGAGGTATTATGTACTGAACATAATTTTATGTGCTATGTATCACTGGTTGCATAGTAGGTTTGTTGGCACCTACCTCAACACAAACTCATGGTGCATTTATTACAACTTTAGAATGTCTAAAAAAACAAAGACTCACTGGGAACTTTCCAGTTCCATAGTGATCCTAGCATCATTGTGCCTATGGTCCTTCATGGACCATTATTAGTTGATAACTATGTATATCTATGTATAGGTACTAGATACAGACATAGATGGATGTCACTCTCTATTTTTATAAAGAACCCTATCCCATTCCATAAACTCATTGTTTGTGTAGTTATAACTGTGCTTAAGTGGATTTAATTTTATAGTCTAATAGAAATGGTCTCACTATGGAAATTAAGAGATTAAGCAGAATTATCTAACGAGTGGGGACTGAGCATTGCTTAAATAAAGAAGGCAAGAATTTGTTACCATGCTGTCCTTCTCTCATTGTAAAGAGTTGCTGGGTGTGATGCTGGGGTGAGCAGTAGCTAAAGCTCTGGCAGAGTGGCACAAGGTTGGGATCTGAGTCACATATTTCTAGGTCCTTGGCCTCTTATTCAAGAAATTGAAATAAAGGCTCACACAGATTTTATTCAGAGAAAAGCTATAGAATAAGTCGGAACACACTGCAAAAGAGCAACACACACACACACACACGAGCAACAGGCCATGAGTGAAGATAGTCAAGGACTTTGGTTATTGTTTGCATCTCTTCTTTTTTAGGGTTCAAGAGGAGGAGTTTGGTTACTAAGGGCTGTACCAAGGGTGTTTATTATGACTGATAGATTAGGTCATATGATTGTTTTTCTACTGCGCATGTCCCTGCCTATAGTGCATCTGATTTTAATTATATGCACACCCAATTATGCACAGACATTGGATAATATAGGAGATTCTTCCTATAAATTTACTTGAGGATACAGTTTTGCCTTACTGCATACACAATATTAATTCATGCTGGACCAGCCTACTCATCCTTTGTAACTAAATACATTGGGAATATATTTGAATAGAAACTATTTGATTGTTGTTAGGGGAGGAGAAACCTATTCTACTGTTTTGAGAGAAGTGTACATGTAGCCTGATGCAGGTAGGGGTTCAAGGTTGCTAGATGTATTGTTTGGAGAGGGTGCATGTATACAGTATGTGTGGCATTATTAGAAGAAGTGGGGTGGTTTGGAGAGATGGCCCAGTGGTTAAGAGCAGGATATGCTCTTGCAGAGGACCCAGCTTCAGTTCTCAGTACCCAACTATTATGATTACTTACAACTCCAGTCTCAGGGGCTCCAATACCCTTCTTGTATCCCAGGCATACACATGGGGAAAACACTTGCCCACATAAATAAAATAAATACACCTTCAAAAAGAAGGGGGAGGAGGAAGAGAAGGTGTGCATAACCCAAGCCAGGTAGAGTCCCAGGTCATTATTCCTTTTGCTTGCCTGCACACACAGTCACTCTGTGCCTGCTGGAGCCTCAAGAGACTACGTGCATTGCCATCTCAGGAGTGGAGCCCAGGTCCTGCCGTTCTTAGAATGTTCTCTTGGTGAATAGAATTTGCAAGCAGGAATGATAACCATTGAAGCCCTCCTAGCCATTTCCTTGTGCTGTGTAGAGTTTGCTATTTTCAACATTCCAAAAGCAATCACATAGCATTCGGCAGATGCTAGCTACCTGGCTGCAGAAAAGGCAGGTCCTGAAAAAATGCCTTTCTGCTCTCAAAGTCACTGAGGAGAACAAAACTGTCCTGCAGAAAAGGGGAATAATCCAGGAAAAAACCTAGAAATGGAGCCCAGACCCTAAGGAAACAAACTTGTAGCCAAAAGTTTCTGGGAAAAGAAAATCCATAAGAGCAAAATAGTCTTCAAAGATCAGACCTTAAGAAAGAGAGCTCAAAAAATACAATTGAAATTGTTGTTAATTACATTTAAAAAGCCATAGAAAAGTTTATGTCAGAAGTCAAGAGAATGGTCCACATCTTGTTTCTTTTTGTTGTTTTGTGTGTGTGTACGAACAATATCACATTTCACACAGGACTAGAATATAGAATCCAGATAGGTAGTGATAACTGATTTCATTTCTTTTGGATAAATACTCACAATTGGTATTCCTGGATCAGATAATTTCTCTGGCATCATTTTCAAGGGATAAAATATGATGGGCAGCAGGCACCAGCAACTTGTTCACATTTTCATAAAACTGAATGCTTCAGACTAAGATTATTGTGATAAAAAAATTAAGACAGAAAAATGTATAGGCCTTAATAAGTTAGCTAATTGGAAACTACTGAATGAAAAAATGAATGGTATTTAAATTTTTATTATTTTTTGAGACAATATAATTATATCATTTCCCCCTTCCCTCTCCTCCTTTCGAACCCTCCCTTATACGACTCTACTCTCTTTCAAATTCATGGCATGGATCTAATAGGCAGGGGCCTCTGAGACCATCACAGTCAGCAGAGCAACAATCTAGGGGAGGCCGGAAGATAGTTCAGTTCAGCACGACTAAGCAGCAAGTGTTGGTTCTAACTTCTGAAGTCTGACTCCAAGTAGTCTATTTTTAGGCATAGTTAAGCATAGCACAATATGAAAAAGTTTCCCCGTGATAATTATTGCAATTCTATGTGCACAACAAAGCTTTATGACATTACTATGTACAAACTCTTTTTAAAGTACAAGTGACATCTTCCATAAAGATGGATTCTATAAAGTGGCCGAGACAAGCAAGATCAAGATGAGGCTCTAGGGAGGACCTGATGTGGCCTTGGCCACACAGATATCACAAGGGCAGAAAAAAAAAAGTTATACGTCTCTGCCTTTGAAGAGACAACCCTGTGTGTTAACATTCCTGCTTACTGTAGTTCTTTGTCTTGGGCTGAGATCTCCTGAGCTGTCTGTCCCCTTCTGTGTTAGTATGTCTATGGTGGTGTCATTGTTCAGATGTTTCGGCAGACATCATTGTGAAATGTCACAGGTATGTGTATCTTCTGACATTTCAAGGAAAGACAACCTCACAGCAAATTCCCCGTTTCTCCGGTTCTTACAGTCTTTCTGCCCCCTCTTCCGCCATGATGCCTGAGCCTTCAGTGCAGGGTACTGTTGTAGATGTGTCATTTGGGACTGGACCTCGCAACTCTGCATTTTTGTCAGTGGTGGTTTTCTGTAATGGTCTCCATCAGAAATATTACTTTAGAAGGCAAAACTCCATGCCAGTTTTTGTGGGCTTCAAATAGCTCGTGAAAGGCCTTGTCAAGTCAGAAGGTTAGGCAGCTTACAGATGCCTCACAAAACACTGCCCCGGGAACATTGCGTTTCCAGTGAAACAATCCACTGTCCCCTGCTTGGGTAGGTGTGTACTGGGAGAGAGGTGGCAATGAATATTCTTATTTGTTTTCCTCCCATTTGCTCCATTTCCAGGTGGGCGAAAAAGAACATGCAACCTGCGGAGGACCTCAAGTCGGGGATCCAAAGACTGTCCGTACTAGGCCCAATTGTCTCAGTCACTCCTTGTGGGCGCCAAAGTGCTGTCGTGGTGTTCAAAGACACGACCTCAGCTTGCAAGGCTGTGAGTGCTTTTCCGACCATGTCCGCAGGCACTATGTTCCAGTGCTCATGGCAGCATTGTTTCATGTCAAAAAATGTAAGACTTTCTATTGAATGTGTAACTACAACCCATTCAGTCTGTATCATGTTACCCATATGTATATGATACCAGGGCTGACTACTTGACATTGGATAACCAATGTCTCCCACTCTCAACATTCCCCCAGTTGCCTATAGTTCTGTCTAGGGTTGAGGCTCCATAAGCTGTTCCCCTTCTATCTCAGCATGTTCATTGGTGTTCATGTCTTTTTTAGGTAGCCATGTTGATAAGACTTCATGGGCATAGCCTATCTTGACATTGTTAGGAGGCATGATCTTACAGCAAAAGTTTCTTTTCCTCTGTCTCTTATAGTCTTTCCACCTCCTTTTCTGCAACTGTCCCTGAGCTTTAAAAACAAGAATTGTTGGGCTGGAGAGATGGCTCAGTTGTTAAGAGCACTGACTGCTCTTCTGAAGGTCCTGAGTTCAATTCCCAGCAACCCACGTGGTGGCTCACAACCATCTGTGATGAGACCTGGCGCCCTCTTCTGGCCTTCAGGCATACATGGAGGCTGAATACTGTGTACATAATAAATAAATAAATCTTAAAAAAAAACAGGAATTGTTTTGTGGATGTGTGACTTCAGCAATAGGGGGAGTATCAGCTACTAAGTACCACAGGACCTCTTGTTCTCTGTATTTTCATCAGTTGAAGTTTTCTGTGATGGTGTCTGTCTGTTGCAAAGACAACTTTCTCTGATGAGGTGTGAGGGCTATATGTATCTATGAATATAAGGGTAAGTATTTAGGATGTTCTTAGTAGTTATACTGGTTAGTAAGCTGTCCAATAGTAGGTTCACCTCTGAGATCTATGACTTCACCAGCCCTTGATAGACGGCTAGGTTTCCAGCACCAGTCACGGTTTTTCTCTTGTTGAGTGGACCCCAAGCCCAACCAGAGAGTTGTTGATTACTGCCAAGGTATCTCTACTACTCTTAAGAGTGCCAACTCTGCTTTTAGTGTTATCATGACATTCTGGTCTTTGTTATGGTTCATAGGCATCAGAGCTGGGTAGGAATATTGGCTGCACCCCTCTCTTGGAAGCTTTCATGGCATCTTTTGGTACCATGATAGCTGGTCCTCAGGGAGGCAGCTTTCAGGTTAAGTGCAGTTTGGATCCTCGGTGCCCTGTATCTTAAGTACATGGTGTCTTCGGCAATAGGGACTCACCTTCTGCTTCTGGGAAAATACCAAGGGCAACCACAATCGTGTATAACATTTTTCAAGTCTCTTGGACATCTCAAAAGGAGGTTCTTTAGGCTTATTTTGGGGGCTTTGTTAAGTAATTTACAGCTCTTTGGAGGAACATGCATTGTCAGTTTAGATGTAAAAGTTTCATTTAAACTATGTTCATATACCTAGACTCACATGTGTTCTGGGTCTTTTTAGGCAACTAAATAATAACAAATAAATAAATAACATAGCTCCTTACAACAACTTTTTCAGACATTCTTTCTGCTACTCTACTCTCCCCTCTCCTTCTTTGGAATTTTTATTCTTCCCCTTCCCTAATTAGAGACCCCCATTTTTTTTTCATTTTCCCATTCAAATCACTTGCACCCTAATATACTCCCATTGGTCCAGTGGTCCCCTTTCAGTTTCCTGGTTTCTATGGTTACTCTAAACGATATATTCACATTCGAAGACTTGGAGCTAGGAATCACAGACTAGAGAGAACATATGATGCTTGTCTCTCTGGGTCTGGTTTACCTCACGAAATGACCTTTTCTAGTTCCATTACTTTGCATGAAAAGTTTGATTTTGTGTTTCTTTATGGATGAATAGTACTCCATAGTATGTGTGTACCACATTTTCATTATCCACTGCTGTTTGAAGGATGTTTAGACTGTTTTATGGTTTGAATGAAAATGGCTCTCAAGGGCTCATATATTAGAATAAATGGTTCACATTTGGTGGAACTGTTCTGGAAGATTACAAGTGTGACCTTGTTGGAAGATGGGCTTTGAATTCTCTCTCTTCTCCCCCCCCCTTCCCCCCCCCTTTCCAACTTGAAGATCAGGATATAACTCTTAGCTACACCTGCAGCATAATGCCTGCTTATCTATTGTCATGCAACCCACCATGATGATCATAGACCCACCCTCTCAAACTGTAAGCAAGCCCCCAATTAAATTCTTTTATACTTTGCTCTAGTTAGTCATAGCGTCTCTTCACAGCAGCAGAAAAGCAACTAAGACAGGTTGTTCCCATTTCCTAGACATTGTGAACAAAGTAGCAATAAACATGGCTGAGTGTATGTGAAACAGGCTGTCAAGTCTCTTGGGCATACTCTGAGGAGTTGGTAAAGCTGTATCATATGGTAGACTTATTTTTAGCCTCTGAGGGTTCTCCACACTGGTTTCCAGATTGTTTGAACTGGTTGGGGTCTTTCTTTCTTTCTTTCTTTCTTTCTTTCTTTCTTTCTTTCTTTCTTTCTTTCTTTCTTTCTTTCTTTCTTTCTTTCTTTCTTT
>NC_022018.1:39457394-39459833 GCF_000317375.1 Microtus ochrogaster
TTTCTTTCTTTCTTTCTTTCTTTCTTTCTTTCTTTCTTTCTTTCTTTCTTTCTTTCTTTCTTTCTTTCTTTCTTTCTTTTTGTTGTTGTTGTTTGGTATTTTGAGACATGGTTTCTTTGTGTAACAGCCCTGGCTGGCTCTGTAACCAGGCTGGGCTCAAAATCAGACATCGGCCTGCCTCTGCTTCCTGAGTACTGGGATTAAAGGTGAGTGCCGCCATCACCACTCAGTGTGTTTGAACTAGTTTTACAGGGCCCCATTTGTCAATTTTTTTTTTACCTCAATTCCGAGTTAAATGGGGTCTGATTTCAAAAGTCCTTCCCTACATTTATATCGCGTATGGCACTGCCTGTATTTTCTTCTAGCGGTTCCAGTGTTTCAGGTTCCACATTCAGGTCTGTGGTCCATTTGGAGTTAGTTTTTGTGCGAAGTGACGGGTGCAGGTCCAATGTCAGTCTTCTACAAGTGGGCATTCAGTTTTTCCAGCGCCATTTTTTGAAGACACTGTCTTTTCTCCAGTGTATATTTTTGATACATTTGTCAAATGTTAGATGGCTACAGTTACAGTTATAGTTCTTATTGTGCCCACATTATATTGTTTTTATTACTTTGGCTTTGTGATATACACTGAGGTCTGAAATGGTAATTCAATAGCATTTCTCTTTTTGCTCTGGCTCATACTGAGGTCTTTTTTGGCTCCATATGAATTTTAGAGCAATTTTTTTTCTATTTCTATGAGTAACCAATGGGAATTTTGACTGGGTAACATTGAATCTATAAATGGCTTTTGGTGGAATAGTCGTTTTTAAAATATCATTCTACCAATTCATGACCATCGTTTCCCTTTCCATTTTCTAGTGCTTTTCTCTCTTTTTGGTCAGACATTTAAAGTTTCCATTGTAGAGGTCTGTGACCTCCTAGCTTAGATTTATTCCTGGATAGCCTCCGTAAATTCCTAAGGCTTGTTTTATGGAAGTTTTTATTTGTCACGACCGAGGCATTCTCACCATAACTTCTATGTTACTTAAGAAAAAAAAACACCATGACACGTGTGCTGTTCAAGCTCCCAAAACGGGAGCTCGCGGCACACCCTTCCTCTGAGAGGTCTAGTTGCTGCAGTGGACTTTACAGTTTTACTTTCCTGGACATGAACTTCAAGAGTGCGTTCGAGCATTCTTCTGATGTGAGCCTTTCTTGGATGATAGTGCTCTCTTCAGCATTAACAGCGTGCAGCTTTTGCTTCTCATTTTTTTCTCATTAACTCTTTGGAAATTTTCATACCCTGTTGCAATGAAACCAAGAATAAGAGTTATTCAAACAGGAATAGTATTATAGGATTATTTTTTGTTTGTTTATTTGTTTGTTGGAGGCAGGGTCTCTCTACATGGCCTTGGCTTGTCTAGAGCACAATATATAGACCAGGCTGGCCCCCAAATCATAAAATCCACCTTCTGCAGCTTCTTGAGTGTAGGAATTAAAGGAGTACACCACTATTCCTGGCTATTTCTAGTTTTACAAATTGTTTATTTGAGTGTATGTCTGTTTTGACTATTTGCATGTGTACGTACCATGTGCATGCAGTGATTACAGTGGCCACAAAAGGGTGCTAGATCCCCTTGGACTGGGGTTACAGATGGTGAGCCACTATGTGGGTGCTAAAAATTAAACCTGGGCTCTCTGGAATAGCAGCAAGTGATCTTGGCTGCTAGGCCATGTCTCCATCCCCCTTTCTGCCTTTTCTTCTTTTCATTTTTTTCTTTCTTTTTTCCTTTCTTTCGTTTTTTTTGTTTGCTTTTTGAGGCAGTGTTTTTCTGTGTAGCTTTGGAGCCTGTCTTAGAACTAATTCTGTGGACCAGGCTGGCCTGAAACTCAATGAGATCCACCTGCCTCTGACTCCCAGGTGCTGGGATTACAGGCATGAGCTCCCACCACTTAGCTACTGTTAAATCTTTCTAAGATGTACAGGCTTCCCTAGCCTGACTGTGTAAAGATGAACACAGTGAATGTGAGGCAGCTCTGTTACTATACATTTCTAAACAACCCTAGATGGATACAAATCTTCTGGTTCCAGGATCACACACTCAACAGTAAGAATGTAAGAACAATCAGCCACGAGCTACTACCTATACAAACTGATGTGCTATAGAGTGGGGTCCCCCAAATATACTCAACCTCCTCACTTCCCACCTGAATTCCAAAGTAAAAAAAGCTGGGTGTCTACTGGCATCCTCCTGGAGTCATCCCCATGAAGAATGTCCCATTTGGCCTTGTAACACGGAAATGTCTATCTGGTAAGTTCTCTTTAAAAACATCACTTAATAGACGTGATTATAGCATCTTTGGTTAACTGCTAACACGTTTCTCCATTTTTTTTTTTTTTTTGGTTTTTCGAGACAGGGTTTCTCTGTGGCATTGGAGCCTGTCCTGGAACTAGCTTTG
>NC_022018.1:39459933-39468169 GCF_000317375.1 Microtus ochrogaster
TCTCTGTGGCATTGGAGCCTGTCCTGGAACTAGCTTTGTAGACCAGGCTGGCCTTGAACTCACAGAGATCCGCCTGCCTCTGCCTCCCAAATGCTGGGATTAAAGGCGTGCGCCACCACCGCCCGGCGTTTCTCCATATTTTTAAAGTTAAATTATTTGCCTTAGCTGTGAATTATAAGAATTATTTATAGACACAGGTTACAAGTAAATAGCATGCAAAGATTTTTTTTATTGATCTGTGGCTTATCATTACTTTTAAATAAAAATAATGGTTCTTGCTACGTAGCACAGGCTGGCCTCAAACTTAAAGCAGTTCTCTGCTCGGCCTCACAGAAGAGTGCTGGGCTCACAAGCATGAACTATCACACCCTGCTGGCTGGTGTGTGTGTGTGTGTGTGTGTGTATGTGTGTGTGTGTGTGTGTGTGTGTGTGTGTGTAGGGGTAGTGGTGAGGAAGAGTGTAGGAGAGGGTCTCGTGTAGCTCAGGGTGGACTTCAATTTGCTGTGTGGCCAGAGATGACCAACTTCTGACCTGTCCTCTCTGCTTCCTAAGCACTAGGAATACTCCCACATATCACTGCACACACATCTCCATCCATTTCAATTTCAGTACGCCTACTTATCTGTGAGTCTGTGTGTGTGTGTGTGAGAATTGGTTCTCTCCTACCATGTGGGTCTCAGGCTCTGAACTTAGACCATCATACTCAATGACAAACGCCTTTGCTAGAGCAGCTGTCTTGCCCGCTCCACAGAGTTCTCTCTCTCTTGTTAATGTTCTCTCTCGTGGTTTAAAGAGCCCTTATGTTTCATTTCTTGTGTCTTTTTTATTTCTCCTCACTGCCAATTTTTACATGGATTTTTGATTGATTGCTTTATAAACATGTTCTTTTTTTCTATACTTAAGAAAAAATTTTCATGAGACAAGGTCTTACTCTATAGCTCAGACAGGCTGGCTTCAAACTCATGACAATCTTCCTGCCTCAGCTTTCCAAGTGTTGGTATTACAGGTAAAAGCCAACACATTGTTTATTTATATAGTTTTGTTGAATAATAAATATTATTAAAAGAGTCACTGATATAAGTAGACAAATACTTAAACTTAATTTTTAATGGTAAGACATAGTAGTTATTTTAATGCATATTTGTGAGAATATATGATTTATGTAGCATATAAATAAAAACATAAAATACTCTCATTAATGTCACTTTTCTTTTTCACCCCAGAAACTTTGGTCAAGAAAACACCCTTCAAGAATATAATAGACAACGTAGCTTCAAGAATATAATCAGAAAAGAAACCACAGCTAAGTTGACATAAACAGGTACACATGAGCACGGCAAGGAGTAGTTACTGCAATGCTATTTCCAAAGATGGAATGGTGGATGCAGTTAAGGGCTAAGATTCTAGCGATGAACTGATTAAAAGTTTTGGGACAGTCCCTTACCCTCTCTGTGACAGTTTCCTCTATCTGTAAACCTAGTATGACCTCATAGGGCGGCTGTGTGTATTGTGTAAAATGTGTATATGTATTAACAGAGTACCTGCGCACTGTGGGCATGCAAACAACTATTTGAACAAATTTAAAACTCACATGGAAATGGTGCATTTGCTGGTAGAGAAGCTACTAGCATATTTAGTTAAGATCAGTATTCATCAAAGACAACAGCACAGTGATAGGCATTTTCATAGGGTTGAACGTGAGCTTTTGTTCAATACAGTATTTGTTTATGAAGTCAATAAAAACCCAGGGAATGTCTTCAGTGGTTAGCCAGGAAACTTTGGCCCCTCCCAAAGAGAAGGCAGCAGAAGAACCTGGGGGCTGCTGGTCTATGATTCTGGGGTAACCACTAAGATAACTGTCATCACATCTGTGTTTACAACAACAAAACTCAGAAACAGCCTAGGGTTTCAGAAGCCAGGCACTGGTGAGATTGGCTAAGTTATAGAAACCAAATACTAGCACTGGTTTCCATCTAGGTGAGTTTTTCCCCAAATAATAAATTTCACACTGAGTATTTAAGGCTAGACAATGTGTTACTATGAATTACACACAGTTAGTGGAACCAGTTAACTCACATAGTTGCCCCCGCAGCCAGAAACAGCTATAATAGATCTATTCACTTGGTAAACTTCCTATAGTCCACTATTATTGACTATAATCTGTACACTGTACATTAGATCCTTTAGTCCTATGTATCTGCTTTATATCCCTTACATCACATCACGCACACCTAACAAAATGGTTCCTGCCTTGTTCTTTTCCTTCCTCCCTTCCTTTCTTTCTCTGATGTTGCTGGGGGAGCCAAAACAGAGCCTTGCTCACATTAGGTAATAAATGCTCCATTATTGATCCAAACCCTACTTTCAATTTTTAAAACTTAAATCTTCTTCTTTGTATTTTGCATATGTTCAAAATATTTTATTTTTGGTCACCACAGAGATACACTAGAGTAAGAATAAAAATAAAAATACTAAATGCAATGGTGAACACAGGTCTAAACTGTGTTGTAGACTCAGGACTTCTTGGGGCTTTAGTTCTCTGATAGGCAAGGGAGGGAGAGCAGTAAACGATCACAGTCCCTTCTCATTTTGGAAGACTAAATACTAGGCTCCCTGAACTAGGAAAAGAGGACCAAGCAACCTGTGTGGAGGTTATAGCCTCTTCAGCAAGCTTTCAATCATCTCTGAGCATTTGGAAGCAATATTCAAAATAAAAATTGAATAAATATTAAACTCTGATTAAAATACAGAATCACCAGAGTTGGGGTTATATTAATGGCAATATATGTGTTTAAGAAAATCAATAAACAAGTAAGGAAAAACCCCAAATTGTCAAGTTAGACTGAGTCTTTAAGAACTATCTAAATGACTGCATTCTACCACTGTGTTACCGTGTTTTCTGTGGCTGTGATAAAACACTGACCAAAAGCAACTTGGAGAGGAAAGGGTTTATTTGGGTTATAGGTTACAGTTCATCACTGAAGGAAGTCAAGGCAGGAACTCAACAGAAGCAGAGGCAGGAGCCATGGAGCAGAAGTGCTTATGGGCTGGCTCACTATGGTTCACTTGGCCTGCTCTCTAGTACGGCCCAGAGCCACGTTTGATGGGTGGCAATGTCTATAGCAGTCTGGAACCTCCCACTTCAATCATTAATCAAGGGAATGCCCCATAGACAAACCCAGCGTACAGTCTGAGGGAGGCAATTCCCCAACTGAGTTTCCCTCTTTCCACGTGACTCCACTTTGTGTCACTGATAAAAACTAACCAGCACAGCCATTAGCTCCCATAATATGTTTGTCTCTAGTCAGTATAAAGGAGAGTCATGGGAGCTCACTGATTAGCCAGGAACAGAATTACCTTGCCAGATGCGTAGACAGCATCAAACAGTCCCAGAAGGGTGACGGCGAGTCCTACAGCTGGGCCATTTACTACTGTAACCAGAGGCTTGGGAAAGTCTATAAAACCACTTACAAGTTCCCTACAATAATGGAAATAGGAAAGCATTTCATATTTCAAAGTAGTACTACCTAACTATAGAAAGGATTGAATACATTAAAGCTGACACTACCCTAAAGGGTCACCTTCCCAGGCTAAACCAAGAGCCTTGTAAGTGGGAAGTCAGACCATGACTCCTACAAGTTGAGCCTGATTCACACTGTTTCCTGGACAGTGGGTTCAAGGCTGTGGGCCAGCTGTGACCTGAGACATCATGGTGTGTGAGTACATGCATAACTGCATATCACAGCGCAGGGGGACTGAGAGACTTGGCAGAACTGGGATAGGAAGGTGAAACCTCAACCCTCCTTCAACAGCTTTCAAGACTCCTTCCAGTGCACAGCCAGCATCTGCAGACACTGTCTGTTCACCTGCTGCGTGGGAACTCAGACTCCCTCTGCCTCTTCCTCACCTTACACTTTCCACTCAACCTCATGAGACTGCAGGATGGAGATGGGGGATCTATGGGGAATCGCGATTAAGTGCATCAACACGGACAAGTGACTGTTTACTGTTGCGGGCATGAGGAGATAACTCATCATTTAAAACATCTGCCAATCAAGTATGAGGACTGAAGTAAAGCTTGGGTCCCCAGAACCCATATAAATGCTGTCTGGGTGTGGAGACCTGCTTCAGAACTCTGGCCTCAGAAGGTGGAACCTAGAGCAAGCTGGCTAGCAAGATTAGCCATGTGTGTGAACTCTGTATTTAAGGGAATGTGTCTCAACAAAGAGGAAAAACAATCAAAGATGATTCTAATGTCTACCTAGGACTCAGCATCCATATGTATATACATACCCGAAAATACCTGGGTCTACACACATGTGAAACACATAAATGAACAAGTATACCATAAACACATAGGGGGAAGTGGGGGGGGAGAATGAATCCCTTGGGATGAGACAAATGTCACACTTACCTCAGTGCCATAGCACACTTTATAGCTAACTCCTGGATTTCACCAGTGCATTAATCAAATTATTTAGGTCATTCCCACTGCAGTAATAGTCACCAGCTCCTGTGAACAGTCAATCAACAGAGCCATGATTCCTTCATGTTCCAACTCATTCTAGACTATGTGCATCTGCTGTGTGCACTAGCAGAACACGAGTGAACTTCATTTACACTAGGGACTAGCAAGGCATGAGTGTTAAAGAACCTAAGTAAATGCAGATGGTGTGACTAGAACATGGCAGATGGCCACGTGGTATGACTATGGAGCAGGCTCAGTCTATTGTGGTGTTTAGGGTGGAGCTCACACAGGAAGGGGCAGCTGGACCAAGATCTGAACAACAGGCAAGGCTAGCAGAGATGGAACAGTGCACATGAGACCCTGTGTCTGTGGTCTCCAGGGTCTACACAACAGCCTAAAGAAGAGTACCCAATGCTGAAGCAGAGAAAGAACGGGGGGGGGGCTGCTGTAGTCAAGATGAGTGGACAGACTGTGTGGAACTGTCTAGATTACAGTAAGAACCATTATCTCTATCTTTAGACCCATTGAAGGTGTGTGTTTATTAAAGTATAGTTTGCTTACAATAAAAAGATTACTTTTTAATGAGTATTGTTTGAGACAAGATCTCAAGGAGCCCAGGTTGGCCTCAAACTCCCCACATAGCTGAGGATGACTCTGAACTGCTGATTTTCTGCCCCCACCTATGGACTGTCAGTATTGAAGTCCTGTGTCACAATACCCCTGCTGGGAATTAAACCCAGGGATTCCTGCATGATAGGTGAGCACTCCATCTCAGCCTACTTCCCTAGCACCCTAAATAGTTTTGATAACTGTAAACACTGGCGTGATCCCAACCCAAAACAAGACACAGTGATTCTCCCTTATTCACACAAGATAGATTCCAAGACGGTCCACAAATCTTTGAAACATGGGGATGGTACCAGGCACTAACGTATATAGTGTGTTTTTCTCCTTTCCTATTTATCCTCCATACCCTCAGGTTTTACATCTATGGATTCAACCAGCAGAAAACATTTGAGGACCAAAAAAAAAAATCATCTGAACTGAATATTGACTGAATATTTCTTCCTTGTGACTGTTCTTTCCTAAAGAGTGAATACTGACAAAGCATCATTCTGTGTTAGACATTGTAAGACACCCAGAGGGGATCCAAGATCCTTGGGATGTGTGGGCCTTCTGTGCAAATACATGAATGTGAAAATTGCTGTATTGATGAGAGTCATGGAACTAGTTCCCAGAGCATGCTGAGGGTGACTGTACGTGCATACCTGTGACAAAGTTCAACATATATATTAGGTAAGATATTTACAGTAACAAACTTTAGTAATAACAATATGATATATAAAGAGTTATTTTAAACATATTGTGAATTTTCTAGACACTCCTACTTATTTCTAGACCAAGGGTACAACACTTAACTGAAATTTTGGGAGGCAAAACAACCAAAAGGAGCATTCAGTTAAGAGGGGCTACTGCACAGAAACCTCAGAATACTCCAGATGCTCTCTCTACCCTGCCATCCCAGCTGCTGGGGGCAGTCATATCCAGACTCCACCAGTCAACAGAGCAGAACCTCTCTCCAATATTGTAGAACTCGCATGAGTTGAGCCAAACAATGCATACTTTCATTTTCTTGATTTTTCTGAATCTTGTCTTAAAGATACGTGTGATACACATGTTTGCGTGTATCACACTTTGATTTCTTTTTATTACTGAGCAGAATTGATGGATAAACAAAAGCTGTCTTTTCATCAGTTTTTGGACAGCTGAGTTGTTTTATGCCCTGACTTTTGCCACTGCCACAATGAACTTTACTATACCAGTCAGGATGGGACATATGATTTATCATGAATAATTATCAAAGCATAGTTATCCTACATCCATGATGTTATGGTTTATTTATAAATTAGACCACTGCACACTGAAAAAGACCTTCAAACATCATCACTAAATTCCTTATATACTAAGAGACTTTCTAAAGAAGAAATTAAGTCTGGGAAAGTCTTACCTGTGAAAACAGTTATGGTTGAGTTATCCCTGCTGGCATTTTTAAGTGCAAGCATAATCTCCTGATACATCTCTGTGAATGAAAAGGCAGATAAAAGAACAATGAAAATGAGCTCCACCATCCAGTGACCTGACACTGTATCAGTCTGGAAGCCTTCTCTCAACACAGTGCTAAACACTCATAGAGACTGTTTTGATACTAAAAAAGAGGCTGCCTGAGAGGATTTCTGCTCTTCTGACAATGGCTGGGTGCACATGATCTACAGGTGCTGTGACAGATGCACCAAATAACCACTTTGTCCAAAGGTGAGCAAGAGAGACATAGTTCCTGAGCTTTGCAGCTGGACAGTTACTGTGCTCCAAGAGGGATGGGGCATGGGGTAGCACACAGCTTGCTAGAACTGCTGAGTTTGCTGCAGCAGGTGAGAAGAAAGGTGGCTGAGAAAACTGTCCCTGGAACAGCTTCTCAACTGTGGCTTTGAGGAAGGAGATGTATCCTGGGCAGTCTGGGAAGCCACAACTAACACAGAGGTTGGATTTCTCTGTGCTGGGAAACAAGGGCACTAGCACTGAACATCTCTGGAAATCTTGCTGCAGTTTTGTTGTGTTTTCAAAATTGGCACAGATTTTACTTTAATAAGATTCAGTGTGTGGGAAAGAGTTATGAGGCGGGTGGGTATTTGTAAAGACACTGGAATGTAGAAGCATGAACTTAATACGTGAATAATGATAAGACTCTTTCCTTCAAGGCAGGGGACAAGAAATAACTTTGGAGAATTACAGCAGCCAAGGTGACTAGGTAGAGCTGGGGCCAGGAAAGAGATGGATCAATGTAGATTCTGCTGCTTACAAGCTATAAGATCTTCTCAAGTTACTTCTCAACCTGCTGAACTATTTCATTAAATAATGGTGATAAGGTCTTGCAAGCATATATAAATCTCTGTGCAGGAAGTCCTGATTCTTGCATGCTGTAGTGTGTAGCTGTAACTACCCTCCCGTACGGAGAAGTCTCAGAGCAAACATGAAATTCTCAGAATAAAGTGCCTTATCAATTTGAAGGTTTGTGAGCCACTTTACAAGATTCTTACAGCTTCAAATGAGCATGCTGCCCCACACTGCAGATGGCAGCCTTGACCTCCAGTTCACCTCCAAGCATCTGCTAAACCCCTGTAATCAGGGGGAGGGTCTCTGGTGATTAATTTATTATCAGTGTAGTTCAAGGAGAAATTTCCAATTGCCCTGGGAAGAAGTTCATTCAAATAAAACTATTAATGTTCGGCCAAAGACCTCTCTCCTCTCCTCTCCTCTCCTCTTCTCTCCTCTCCTCTCCTCTCCTCCTCTCCCCTCCCCTCCCCTCCTCTCCTCTCCTCTTCTCTCTTCTTCCCCCTTTCCTCCCTTCCCTGTAGAATGACTAATAAAAACCCAGAGACAGAAATTGGGGTTCAACTTGAAGCAAAGCAACCAGACACTAGCTCTTACCTCAACATCAGTCTGAAATGATGGCCCAGCCTCCTGGAATCTCAGAATGAGACTGTGTGAGAGAGCTGTCTCCTCCCATTTTATATTCCTCTCTAGTGCTGGGATTAAAGGTGTGCACCACTATCACCTGGTTTCCATGGCAAACTAGTATGGCTACTGGGATTAAAAGTGTGTATCATCACTGCCTAGTGTGTAAAACTGATCAGTGTGCTTGTTTACTCTCTGAACTTCAGGCAAGTTTTATTTATTAAAATACAAATGGGCAGTCGCGGCGGCGGCGGA
>NC_022018.1:39475512-39479728 GCF_000317375.1 Microtus ochrogaster
GGGGGCGGGGAGGAGGCGGAAATCCTCAATAAATAAATAAATTAAAAGAAAATAAAATACAAATGAAATGCCACTACACTTCCCCTCCCTCTATCCTCTTCTTCTGTAACATTCCCCCCCCCTTCTTGTATAAAATTAGGGTTCACAAGCATAGAAAAACTCAGAAGGCAGTGATGTAAAGACTCTTTGGGGAGGCTTATCTCCCTTGTGGGGTCTCTGTGTATCTCTTAACAATGCTCTTTCATTTAAACTGATTTAACTGATTTGTGTTTCCATTCATAGCAAAGCTTCATTGTCTCCTGGATATGTAGAACCTACCAGAAACTCCCCAGTTCTAAACAATGCCCAACTTGCTCAATCAAACCAAATACTTTAATCTCCTTCCACAAAAAATAGGAATAATGCTCAAATTCTACAGTTGTGTTAGTTAAAGAAATAGAAGAAAGAAAAGTGTGCCCGTGCCCTGGCAGGAGAGAGTATTACCTGTAAAGTTATGGCATTCTTTTTGGAGGGCCAATTGAACATGATCTTCGTGATGTCATCTTCAGAGGTTACCACAATGTCCGTAGACTCCTGGACTTTCACATCAGCTCCACTTTTGCCCTGGCTAGAGGCTTCAGATGAGGGACACAAACTGTACGCCAGATCCGCATAGTTCTGCCTGGCAGTTTCCTGTGGATGACGAAGACCTCAGTCTTTTACCTAAACAACTTGAGAAACATACTATGCTAATAAATACCCCTATGCAATAAAGAGCAGAGTCTTTGATTCAATAGCGGGGCATCACAACTTTAAAGGTGCTGG
Organism: Microtus ochrogaster; assembly: GCF_000317375.1. Classification (NCBI taxonomy): domain Eukaryota; kingdom Metazoa; phylum Chordata; class Mammalia; order Rodentia; family Cricetidae; genus Microtus; species Microtus ochrogaster. Next base: position 39,476,317 of record NC_022018.1, read on the forward strand.
GAGAGGTGACCCATATGTGGCACTCCAGCCACTGGGAGGCTGGGTCCTGATTGTGAGTACAGCACCAATCTTAGCAACAATAATGAGAAAAAGAAAAAAAAACTTCAAAAAAAAAAAAAACCTGGGAATAGCCATTCACTGAGAAACTAAGCCTCCTGTCCTCTAGTCTCTTATAGTAGAGTAAGTTTACCTTCCATGCACCCTGCTTGGTTTTGTTATCAAAGTCAGGCACACCCAGTTTAGGCATATTCCAGTGTCTTCTGCAGTCTGTTGAGACCACAGGGGTGGCTAATATGCAGTATGCAAGAGAAAGCCTTTGAGAGGGTGGTTCTAAGATTCTGAGTTCAGTAATTTTGAATTTGTTATCACAGCTTTCACAGGAAGTGAAAATGCTGAGCTAATTTTCAAAAGTCAGAACATTTGGAAATCCATATCGTAGTCTAAAGTATGATTGCAATAGTTTCCAAACATTCACAAAAGGATGCGTTACAATAGGTAATTAATCCAATAGAACACTTACTAAGATTTATATCATGTACTTTAGGTACTTTCTTTTGTGCTTATTGCAAGGGATCTAAAACATCCCACACACCACTCTAATTCCCTTGACTGTTTACCATGCCTTTCTCAAGGTACATTCTACTATGTAACCAATGGCACTGTTAACAATAACCGGAACCCCCCTAGATAATTTCTAAAACTCAGTCCAGATTCAGAGTTGCCCAGTTTGCTAAAGTATCTTTTCTGTGGATTTATGCTCATCAGAGGGAATCAAACAAGGGCCAAGCTGTTAGGTCTTTTACATCTCTTTATTTAGTAGGGATATTCAGGGCTGTTCTGTACTTTAACAGTATATCAAGGCCTAATCATCATATAAAAAGCAAAACAAGCCAAGCAGTGATGGCGCACACCTTTAATCCCAGCACTCGGGAAGCATAGGCAGGTGGATTTCTGTGAGTTCGAGGCCAGCTTGTGATCTACAAGAGCTAGTTCCAGGACAGGCTCCAAAGCTAGAGAGAAACCCTGTCTCAACACCCCCCCCCCAATGCAAAACAAAACAAAACCTGTAACCTGCATGTAGGCACCCCAAAGTGGGTCAGCAATGCCACCCAAACATTCAAGTTGCATGTTAAAAGGAACTCAAAATATTTTTAAGTATTTGAGTGTTTTGTCTGGCTGTCTGTGTACTAGGGCATGCCTTGTGCCCACAGAGGTTTGGAACCGGCATTAGAGATGGCTGTGGAAGGGAATGTGGGTTCTGAGAGACAAACCTGGATTCTCTCAGAGGAGCAGCAAGTGCTATTAACAGCTGAGGCCTCTCTCCAGCTCCCTCAAAATGTTTTCAAGCAACACCAGATCTCAGGGTCACACTGCTTATCCAGTGCACAGTCTTAGCTTCACTTGGTTTCCTGAGTCCTCTTTCAAGAGTTCCATTTGGTTCACTGCATTTTCGACGTCCTGCTCACTGGCTCTCATCCTCGGTTGCCCAGATGCATCTGAGCCACCGGGAAGCTAAAGACTTGCAGGAGACTACAAACAGCGGTTTCTATTTGTCCCTAGCCCTTCATTTCTGCAGCAGGATTGCTGATTTGCCTCAAACCCTATAGAGCAAAATGCCATGTTTATCTCTCTTTTCTCTCTGCTGTCCCAACAAGCCAGCTCCAAATGTTTCCTGAATAAAATCTGTCTACAGATTTTTTTTTCCCTTCAAAAAAAGAAAAGTCTTCATTTTGTTTTAACCTGACAAGGGCCATTTTTTCCAAGGAGAAAGGAAAGGAAGGTTTAAAATGTCCAAGAATGGCTCATATAAACAACTTCCCACAGACTGGTACGAACTTGTTCAAATGAAGGTAGGTTTTCTTTTAAGAAAGTCTCTCATGCCGCCGCTTTACTGCAAGCACATGTTCCTGGCTTTGTTCCTGATGCGTAGATTATTTGGGCTGTTACACATGGGTCACCCTGTCCAGCCACTTCTCTCAACTTAGCGAACCAATTGTTTAAAACCTACACTGCTGATAACGGTCTGTGAGTGAGTGACTCCGAGCTAACTAGCAATCTTGGACACACAGCTCTGTGCATCCTAAGGAAGTTCCAGGTTGTGTCTGCAGGCATAGGAGCTGCCGGTACCAGAGCTCGCGGCTCATTCAGGCTTGGCAGGCATCCTGAGAAGGTCATCCTTACCCTCCGGGACATGCGACGTTACTCTTTGGAGCTCTCTCACTGGAAAACCACAAAAGGAGTATCCTGCTTTCCTGCAACCAGACGAGATAGAGCGGGCGACTCCGCGGGCCGGTGACAAACCCAGCTGACAACTTTGGGCCAGACAACGGAGGCTAAAAGCTTACCTCGGACACCAGCACCGCGTCAATCTCTAGGTCGCAGCCGCTAAGACCAACATTGAGGCAACCCAGAGTCCTGACGCTTAAGAAAGGCTGGAGCCGGTGGGAGGAGCTAGGCAGGGGCGGATTCAGACGTGAGTCTGGGCTGTGGGTGAAACTAGGGTCTCTGGGAGCAGGGGAAGGCGGAGCCAGTAAGTGAGGCCATGGCACAGGCAGGTTCGGGGTGTGGTCTGAGGTGGGTATGAGTAAGCTTTCCTGATAGGTGCTTGGTTGGTAATGAAGCGGAGCAGAGAGAGCTGAGGCAAGTGCTTGGCTCTGGACTAGGAGGACAGGGCGCTTTGGGCAAGCAAAAGTCTAAGGGTGTAGAGTGCAGTCACCGGAATCTGGGAAATGGGTTCAGAGAATAGGGCTCAGGGGATAGGATGCAGAAGGTAGGGTGGTCTTTGGCGCAGGAGGCAGAGAGCCTGGTGCTAGGCATAGAGGGAGGATGCTGGGCACAGGAGGGTGCTGGGCTTGCCAGCAGGGTTCTGCCTACAGGGGCCAGTGGGCAGGGTGCTGGGCTCACTGGACCCAGAACAATGGTTCAATGAGGGAGCCCTATATAGAAGTTGAGGGCTCTTGGGCTCTTGCAGTTCCCTTTAAAACAGTTCAGTGCTGAGGTGTAGAGGCGTAAACGAATGCAGACAGATTGTAAAAATATATATATAGCTTTAATGGAGAAATAGACTTACAGAACCACTGTTCCCGCGGAGACCAGGAAAGCAGAAGCAGTGGCTGGGAGCACGCTTGCCAAATTTATAGGCAAACACGCCCCCTTAGGGACGGGACTTATCCCTACAGCTCCCCTTTTTGTCTAAATAAGACAGAACTAAACCAAATACAACTATATACAATAATAACAAATAATAAATATAAGAAACAATATTGAGAACAAAAGTTTTGCTAAACATTCTACCTCAAGGAGTCTAAATAATGTAGAGAGTAACTACAATTATATAATCTTCAACTCCGTCAAAGATCTGAGAAGGGAATAAATATTACTTAACAAACGAGATATATCCAAAATGTGCAAC
>NC_022018.1:39482588-39497186 GCF_000317375.1 Microtus ochrogaster
GACGATTCGAGGAAGAATCCAAGAAGTTCTCTTTATGAAGTTAAGCCTCTTGCTTTTTGGATAGTTGTTATTAATGTCTCCCAAAAAATTAGCACAAGCTCTTTCCCATGATTCATTATCTTCCCATAATTTCTTTAGTTCATCAGCAGTGAAAGGCACTATAATCTTGCCTGAATAAGCATTTCCATTTCAATTGCAGTCCACTTTCAAGGACCGCAGAGCTCAACTGAAGCCAGGGGGTTGCTCTGCTTGTTGTGGCCCAAGATTTTAGCATCTCTTTAACAAAAGAGGCATGCATCCCAAAAGTCATGACAGCCTGTTTAATCTCTTTGAGATCATTCATATGGACAGGCTCTCATGTATCTTCCTTGATGACCCTAGGGATTCTAAAACCAATCACCTTCTCTGTTGTTATTACTGGAAAGGCAGGTAGAGCTGTAGGTAGAGCTTTGTGGAAATTGTCCCAGAGGGATTTACCCACAGATGTAGTTAAAATTTGCCTCTCTACCCTTTGCTCTTCTTCATCAGAATTTAGAAATTCCTCAATCTTTTCAATTCTATTCACCATTGCCTTCTGCAATGTCTGAATCTCCTGTCCAGAATTATGTTCGAAAGCCTTCATTGAGGATTCTAAAGTATGAAGTTTGTCCATTAGAGATAACTTCTCATCTTTGGACATAATTTTTATGGCCTAAACCATGCCTTCTTGCATTGACAATCTTTCCACCAATCTGTCATAAGCTTTAGACAAAATCTCTTGTCACATTCAGCCGTTTTGATTCTCTCAGTCAATGTTTCAGTTCCTACAGAAAGGGACTGCTGGAGCTTATGATCCAAATCAGCTGTTCCTTCTTCCATAGTAATGAATTTCTCCTTAACATCAGCCTGTACCTTTTCTAAATTTTGCACAGTTAACCGAGTCATGTTAAACAAAGATCTGTTCTCTTCCTGGAGAACTTCAAACTGATTCTTCAGAAGATTGTTGTCATTCTCAATAGTTTTTAAATGTTAAACCTTTGCCTTAAGAATCCTGGATTCGTCTCTTAAAGACTTTATCATATTTCTATTGTCAAGCCACATAGTGCCAAGGAAAACTACGAATCCCAGAAATATCCATAGATGTGGGGTGATAGACACCTCTTGTAAAATCTCCCACATGGTACACTCAAAAAGTCTGTTAAAGTCTAGAATAGTCACGTTCTCAGACATTTTATTTATAAAAGAAAAAATTCTTTTACCTGCAATGACCAGTTCCTGCCAGTGGTAGCAAAAGAGTCCACTTGAGTCCACGTGGCCTAAGTCTGAAATAAATGACTCAAAAACAAAAATTGGAGCAGACACCAGGCTGATAAATAGCAATTGGGCCGGAAGGGGAATAGAGAGAAAGCCGCCAAAGTGAACAAGTCAAAGGGACGCACGGAGCCAAGCCAGCTTGCAGGGACTGCAGTGCCTCCCCTCCGCCGTCATGTGACCCGAGCACTGGGCAGAGGTGTGAGGGGAATAGAGCAGAGCTGTGTACTGATCACGCTGTTACAGAGGCGCTTGTACCACTGTTGGGCAGGGCAGGGTGCACAGACTTAGCTGATTCCAAACCGCCAGGGAGGGCTAATTCTCCCGTCCCGTTTGGCTACTTTCTAGCAGGTGTCAGGAAAACTCGAGTCGCTCTGAATCACAGCTGCTTCTGCAGCCGTAGTCTGGCAGAAGTGAACTGGCAAGGAGCAGTGCTGAGAGGGTACAAACTGCGCTCTGAGGGAGACCTCTGGGGGGGGGGTGCCTCTGGCTCCCAGCGGTCGCCCCCAGGAGCCTCCAATTTGGGCGGGTATCTGCAAAGCCTCACTGGGCGCCAATACCATATACATGGATCCACAGATCCAAGGACAGATGTCTCCTGAGAGTTCTGGACTTGACCTTGGAGCTCCAAGATCAACTTGGGAGTCAAATACATTGTGTCTGTGACCAAAGGCTTGGATATAGAGTTACGAGGTTCCCTGACAAGATTGTTTGTGTCCTACAGTAACTACCTAGGATCTCTTAGAAGATTCACCAATTATCTTCTTCTGTGAACTTCACAAGGAGGATGTGGGTCAAGAGTGTGGTCGGTCACTCTCCAGATCTTCTCCCCCTGAATAAGATGAGGAACAATTCAAGCAGGTATTAGTTGGGGTTCTCTAGAAGGACAGAACTGATAGAATGGAATTATGTATAAAAAGGATTTGAGTGACTTACAGACTGTGGTCCAGCTAGTCCAACAGTTGCTGTCTTCTGACAGAAAGGCCAATAATCTGGTCATTGTTCAGTCCATGTGCCTGGATGTCTCAGCTGGCCTTCAGTCTGAGTTGGAATCCCAGAGAAGTAGGTTCTAATGCCAGTAAGGGGACACCTCCACAGCAAGACAGATGAACTTGCCCATGAGAGCAGGGGCCATCAGGTAAAGGTGAATGCCTTCTTCTTCTGTGTCCTTTTATGTGGGCTGCCACCAGAAGGTGTGGCTCAGATTTAGGGTGGGAATTCTGACTTCAATCTATCCAGATGTAGGGTTGGACTTCTGACTTCATATGATCCAGATTTAGAGCAGGTCTTTCCACCTCAAAGACGCCCATCAAGAAAACCCTTCAGAGGTGTGCTCAGCTCCTGGTTTTATAGCTTCCCAGCTGTAGTCAAGTTGACCACCATCATGAGCAAGCAGGAGGGTAAACAAGCCGGCTTTGCCAGCCGGCTACCCACTTCTCTTCTTTCTTGGTAAAGAGACCAGAGAAACCGGCACTGACTCTTAAGCAGCATGGATGTGTTCATGCCACAGGAAAGGCATCCAGCCTCTTGGTGAGCTCCTCTGTGCATTCCAAAGACTCGGTCTTCATTGTACAGCAGTTAGTAGGGGTGGGAATGTGGGACGCTCCATGGAAGACCTCCAGGGTTTGGAAGTGGAATGGCTCCAGGAATGACTGAGGGCTGTGGAATAAAAGCTAATAAAGTTAGTGCCGTCTGTCTGCTATACTCACCACATGGAGGAAACAACTGAGAGCCAAAGGACAGAGTCGGCTCATGCTATGTTAGACATCGCTCATGTTTTACTCAGTATCTCTTCAATTGAGACTTTCTGCAGTTGCCAATGAACCTTCAAAATACTTCCCCGGTATTTTCTATCACGCAGGCCCACTGTTCAGTAAGAATTGGCAGCTCTGGACTTGGTATAATTGTCCTGTCAGTGCTCTGTTTAAAGGCTTTGTTACATGTGTAGAGTGTAAGTCTAACCCTTGAGTGTCTTGCAGATTTGGATATTCATTCAAGAAATGTTTGACATCCATGTGTTCCTGATGAAGTCAGCACAGGGACTTCACAAAGAATGCAAAAGCCAGGTCTTTGTGAAATTTTTGAGAGCTTTATGGTTGGGTAAGACACAAGTAATACCCACCAACATGTTTGGCGAATGCCTGTAAATGTCAAAGTATCTGAAAAGTAAAAAAAGATGATCCTAGAAGGTGGTTAATTGGAAATTAGCTCAAAGGTGGTTAGTTGGGAATCCCAGTGCTAGGAATGAGTTACCTCCCTAGGAGTTGTGGGCCACAGAAGCCCCCAAGTCCCCAAAGCAACAAAGGCTATTGCTATAGTTGGTTTCATTCCAGAACTGAACAAGACCCTGTTGCTGAAGAAGTTGCATGATTTGGCTTCCAGGCTTAGAGAAACAAATCTAGGATGGGGACCCAAGTGTTCCATCGCTGTGAGCTAGCTCCTGTAGTGCCTGGAGCTGTAAGGATGCTGGAGAGAAGAAAGACCAAAAGTTCTACCCCACTGTGGACACTGCATGCATCAAGTTGGAATTGTCAGGCAAAATGTCTCAGCTGGTGCAATGGTAGGCCACGTTATTAGGGACAGAACCAACTTTTTGATTGGACTTAAGGCTTGCTTCACAAGAGGAGACTACGATCTAGTACTGAAAGCATAGAGAAAAACTGGGAAGGGACGATGTAAGTCATAGGCTCCAGTGGAAAAACAAGTGCTGCTGATGAATTCAACGATACACCAGCTCAAGTGCTTCCCACAGTTGTATTTACGACCGTGGGTTATTACCATACTCTGTGTCTGTTGGGTATTTTTCCATTTCCTGTTTTTTTGTTCTTTCTCTCACTTGTGTTTTGTAGTAAGAGAAACTGCCCACGAGACTCACTAACTGTCACATTCTGGAGAGGGACAGGTGAATAGAAAGTCATGAGGATGTGTTGTTCTGATGGGAGGAGGAGAAGCGGTCACACATCTGTAGCACCCCCTCCAAGGCTCAGGGACCATTGTGGAAGAGGGGGCGGAAAGAATGTAAGAGCCCGAGGATGGGGTGGACTGTGTTGTAGGTGACTGTCCTTCCCAGACAAGCGAATGCCATCTTATGGAGTTCATCTAAGTATGCATGCAAAAGATCTTCCCAGTGGGAGTTGGCTGAAGGCCTAATCCCCAGATGATGCCAACTTCTCCCTCCCACCTAACAAGGAAGCATGTGGAGTGGGGGAGCAGCTAAAGGGTATAAGAACTGGGAAGAAGAGAGCAGGGGCTCCATCTAGGCAGCTGTGGGGAAAACCCTGGCTGCTGCTGGGTAAGGCATAAACCTACAGATGTGGCTGGTTGTGGGCAGAGTGTCCACACCCCTGTAAGGCATCCCTTCCATTGGCTTTATAAGGAAGTTCAATAAATTCATTGGTTCTCCAGAGTACACTTTGTTGGAATTCTGCCTCAGTTTGTGGTTTGCACCTCAGGATGAGCAGTAGAGATGATGCTAAAATTCCTCAGGGAAAGAATTTTAACAATAGATGGTGATGGTGTGAGACCTTCCACATTCAAACCCTAAGGAAGATGGAAGACATTTTAACTTGAATAATAACAAAAAAGCCGTGGTAGCTATGAAGACAGTTTCAGAAAGTTCTGTGCTTCCCTGGATAGGAGACATGGGTGTTGCCTAGTTAATGAGCTTACAGACTACTTTAATAGCCTTTTCAACTGGACCCTAAAATTCTCTAATGACCCAGATGACTATAAACCTCATCAACTCTACACTAGCACTCAATTCCTTTTCCTTAAACTCATATTCATGGGCATCAAAAGGATGCTGGTTCTTCCTGACACTGTGATGGTGTAAGAAAGTGTGCTATCCCTCAAGATGTCCTAGTCCATAATTTGTCTCAAGATTGATTTGGTGAGAGGGGAAGACACTTAACATGAGATTAATTTGCAAATTAACAGAAAGACGTAACAGAAAGACGGAGGAAAGAGTAGCAAGGGGTAGGCGATTAAGTTGCACATCAAAATGCAGCCTCACTATCCACCAGAACAAAATCCTATTCACCATAGCACAATACCAGTTTTCACAGTTAATATATGGTGACAAAAATTTTTAAAGAAATAAACCAAAGTAAAGAGTGTCAAAGAAAACTGAATAATTAAAAATAGAAATACGGGTGAACATTAAAAAAAAAAACAAACAGAAGCAATAGCTTAATATAAACCACAAACCAAAAGCTATAAATCAAAACCAAGAAAAAAATCCCTTCTACCCTCTAGGAAGCAAAGTCACTGTGTTCAGATCAGTGTGGACCTTTTTCAGGCACTAAACCTGCATAAATGTGCTCCACGTTGGGCACCAAATATAACAATTCTTTCTTTGGACCACCAGCTCCTGAATAATGACATGGAGACTTTTAACAATTATGAAAGCTTGGCTTTAGCTTAGGCTTGTTGCAAACTAGCTCCTAAATTAACTCATTTATATTATCCTATTGTCTGTCACGTGGTTCATTATCTCTCCTCTCCTCAGTACCATAGATCAAACTCCTCTGCATCTGGCTGAGGAATCTCTTGTGTCTTAGATTCTTTCCCAGAGTTCCTATCTCTCCTTGGAAGTCCCTCCTATCTTCTCTTGCCTATCTATTGACCATTCACCTCTTTATTACACTAAGCAAAAAGTACCTTAAGCAGGTAAGGAAGGACAGAGATACATCTTCACACAGTCTACAAAAAGATTGAACAGACCACTATCCTGATTTTGAGGTGGAGTGAACCACCACCAACTTGATTATGTCTTGATCAACAGTCAACAATTATTGCCAGCTCTTGATCCTGTTTCAGGCTATTGAGCAGGCACAGATACTATTTTTTTTATTTGTTTGACATTTTATAATAATATAATGTCTGTATAATAGCCCCCCATTCAGGAATTTACTTTGTAGGCCAGGCTGGGCTGGAACTCAGAGATTTGTCTGCCTCAAATGTGGCCGTGAAATTAAGGATTATATTTCTTGTTAGAGTTAGGCTTTAATGGGCTCTTGCCAAACCAGAAGAGAGTGACTTTGCAAGGTACATATGAGAAAACAACCCTGTATACAGAAATGGTAATTCTGTGGCTGGAGCCGAGAGTTTAGACGACCATAATGAATCTGTATAGCTAGCTATCTGGATGTTTATTGGATATTTTGGGGTTCTCAATCCATTTATAACAAAAAATTATGGTTTGTGGATGTAATTCAGTAGGATAGTCCTTGCCTGGCATCCACAGGCTCAGGTTTCATTCCCCCAAACTGCAAAACAATAATAAAAGTTGAAATACAAATACGGAACGGAGCTACTGTCATTGCATATAAGTTATCTTTTCACTCGGGTAACTGACCTATATGTGTACAGGCATTGGATATGAGCAGATAAACTAACTAGGAACAGGGGCCACAAAGCTACATCATGTGACGTTCACCTTTGGTCACCTGTGGCTTCATCTGCAGAAGACATAAGATAAAAGCCAAACTCCACCCCCATGAGTGAAGCTGCATATGAGCAGACTAAATCCACATGTGTGCTGTTCAGTGTCCTGCTGCCTCAGTTTACCCCCAGGCCCAGCCTTTCTTCTCCACACTTGGTGTCAGAAACTTCCCGTTCATTTTCCCTCATCCCATCACTTCACAGTGATCCAAACAGCACATTTTCCAACACTCGCCTTCTGAAACCGCCCTTAGGACTCCATCACAGGGAATGCCCCATTGTACTGTTTATCCAGCTGTTATACTGACTGGTCTGTGTGGGTCTGGTATGTACTTGTGTTTGCTGAGGATTGATGGAAGAATAAAATACAGACAGATCTAGGGTTGTACAAGATGCAGTTTACTGAAAGATTTACAGAAGTGTGGGCCTAAGAGGCAGCTGGTTACTCACTGTTTGGGTCAGAAGAAGCATATATGAGTTAGGGTCAAAGGGTCTCCATCACTGGGATTTAGTTTATCTTAACACCAGAGTCAGATTGCTCCTGGAGCAAGGGTCCCATCATCGAGTTCCACAGACCCCTCTAAAGGATCTATTTGTATTTTGCAAGACAATATACAGAAAACTCTGGCTAAGATTATTCTTCATTACACAATGATATTTTGGAACCAAGATGGCTGCAGTCATGTTAACCTGAATCTATATATTCTGCCCTTCATTATAGGCTCTTACAATCTCACACGCCCCCTCTTCGGCAGTGTTCCCTAAGCTTATGAGGGATTGTCGTATTAGGTAGACAATAGTCAGGAGGTGATTTGTAGAAGCTGCGGGCCACTTCCTGCTGCCCGGCTCCTGCACGGCTAGCTTTACCCAAAATAATTACACAGAAACTGTATTCTTTTAAACACTGCCTGGCTCATTAGTTTCAGCCTCTTATTGGCTAACTCTCACATCTTGATTAACCCATTTTTATTAATCTGTGTAGCACCACGAGGTGGTGGCTTACCGGGAAAGATCTTAACCTGCGTCCATCTCGGAGAGGAGAGCTATGGCATCTGCCTCACTGCCTTCTTCCACCCATCATTTAGTTCTGTTTACTCCGCTTACCTAATTTTCTGTCTTATCAAAGGGCCAAGGCAGTTTCTTTATTAACCAATGAAAGGAACACATAGACAGATGAGCCTCCCACATCAGTGATTTGTGAGACTTGGAAACAGAACCTTCAACAGCAGTGCAGCATATGTTGTGTAAAGCAATCATGCTATAAGGGCAGCAACCAACTGTTTCTCTCTTGGAGCCCCAGGAATTAAACTAATGACTTAGCATCATCAAACCAGAGACAAAATCAGTCAAGGCACTATACTGGGCTGACAGTGTGATATAAAATTTGTCACATCAGAGATGAGCATGCACTTTGTTCCGTATAGCTAAGGTTGCTACGTTCATTGAAAGGTCCAGAAGAGGCAATAAGATCAACACCAGCTGCCATGTTGCAGAATCTTCTCTTCCAGGTCACCTGCAGGGATTCAGGGACTCAGAGGACCCCATCTTCTGACTGTCATGGGTCACATAACTGCATAGGGAAACTGCCTGCTGTGTCAGGACTATGCTTGCTCTCTCCTGGACGGGGACCTGGCAGAGCAAGGCTGTCCTGGGAACCCAAAGAGGCAGCTGCAGCCAAGCCCATGTCCTGCAAAGATGATGGGGACACACAGCTATGAGTGGGTGTGTGGTCTCAGAAGACACAGAAGTAGTGTGACCACAATGTAGACCGAAATAGGGTTCCGATCACCAGTGACCAACCACCGTGGAGTCACTAGTGACGCAGCAGATGTCTGCTGAGTGCACGACAACATAGTGTCACTGCTGGAATTATCAGTGAATCAGATGGTCAGGTTCCATGGAGACCAGTACAAGCCCTTCCCCTCTCTAGAATGTAGGTATCTGGGCCTAAAATCACAATATTGGCAAAGATACACACTTAACACAATAGTCTCTTCCTGCTGTGCCATGCTCCCCACCCCAGCCAACCAGCTCCCTGCATCTCTCTGAGCACCTCTCAGAGTGCATCTAGGAGAAACATGGAGACTTTGGTGAGCTCCTGTGCCCTGAATGAACTGTAGGTACAGCCAAGAGCAGGTCACTAAAGAAAAGGTTTCATAAGGAGTCCCAGCAGGATACTTCCACAGCCATGGAAAGAGGTGGCCCAGGGAGGCCCAGAGCAGGACAAGCAAGAAAAAGGCTTGCAGGAGTGAGGGCCTGCCAAGCCTGCAAGCTGAGCCTTTGCCTAAGTCCAGGCCTAAGTCCAAAGGATCTCTTCCTATACATGGGGTAGTAGGATGCTTGTGACGTCATTAGAGACAAGCTGCTGCAAAGGATGGGCGCTTACAAAGAGTCCCAGCATACTGAAGATGACAAGATGAGGAACCCCAGCCCTCTGAGAGCAGCTACTCTCATCACCAGCAGGGGGCACTATGACCTAGGCGAAAGCAGAGTAGTGCCTGGGCTGTGGCCATCATACCAGCCCCAGAGGCCACACCATCCAATGAAGAACAGGTGGGGCACAGACAGGGACAGCAATCAAACCTCGCTGCCCAGAGAGTCTATGTCCCCAGGAGACTCTCCTCTTAGTCCACAGGGGACAGATTCTGGGCTACCTTTCCCATGTCCGTCAGGCAGTCATTCAATAAAGTGGCATGTCCGACCAGCCCAGTATTACTCAGCCATGTTGGCAGAGGAAAGATTCTTCAGTAAAAATTCATTCTGATAGAAGAAAGGCTTTCCTTATTGTGTGAGCTCACCGTCTGTGTGCTAGCGGCTGCTTCTTGGGACGGGGAGTGCTTCCTGATTTTCTTTCAGCTTTGAGCATGGTGGCTTCTGTCTGCACTGAGCTGGGCATAAGGCAAGTCAGCATTTGGTCGTCTTTGAAGCAGCTTCTAGAAGTGAAGGGCACAAAGACATGACAGTGGCACTGAGGCTCACATTCACCCCAAATCCCTAGCTGCACCATGAGACTTGCTATCCCATGTAGGGATAGCCCAGCCCCCTTAGGGGGCAAGTTCGCCTCAGGCTAATGTTTACATATAAATCTGGCCAGCAGGAGCCCACTGCTCTCTTTTTTTTGTATCTCCTGCTCACCGCTGGATACCCTCATTAAAATTTGCTGTTTCATATTAAGCATCACCCACAATCCCAGCATCAGAGAAGCCGACCCAGAAAACCTTTCCATATGTGGAGATGCACTAATCCTCAGGTCTTGCTCAGCCTGCCCCTCTGGCTTTGTTCTACATTTGTGCAGGTGAAGGTCTGGGTGTGCAGAGACACAGGAAGGCCAGTACCTCACATGTCACAGGAGGGTTCAGGAATGTTGGGGTTTGGTGGTCTTCAGCTAAAAGGAGACTCCTGCTTCATGGGTTTCCTGGGGAAAATAAATCCACAGGAGAGAAGCCCCTGTTTTCCCTGATGGAGCCTGTGTGAGCTGAGCCCCACAGCCCTGCACTCTGTCTGGGTGACAATGTAAAGTCACACTCCGAGCCTGAGGGATCTGAGCCCCACAGCCCCTGAGTTCTGTCTGGGTGACAATGCAATGTCAATCTCCCAGTCTTTGCCTTGCCCCCTCTTGTGCCACACTGAACCCAAGTCCTGCAGTGTGGTGGCTACAAGGTGGCATTTGAAGAGTATGTCACCCTGCCCTGGGGTCTCCTGCCTTTCCATCTGCTCAGGCCTGTGTGTGTAGTCATGGTTGCCATGGACAGGAAACCTCTGCTCTCACAGGACATGCCACTAACTCTACCAATGAGACCTCCAACTCTGAGCCATCCTTCCTGTGATACCGTTCCAGGGTTCCTTGCTCTTGGCCTTCACCACAAGCCTGGAGAGACCAGCTTCATCCCAGACTTCTGAAGGCAAGCAGAGCCTTCAAATAGGGAATACTATTTCCTAAGAGCAGAGCTGTCTACTCTGCTGCTCTTGCCCATTTAATTCCAGAGGGATGAGTCACTAATTGATGGGAAAGCTAGACCGAGGAATTCCGGGACTCCTAGTCTGGCGACCTTCATGCATACACATGGCTCTACCACTAAATTTGGGGCAGAGAGGGGACATGATCAGAACATGACCTGGGGTCACACAGCAAGTCATTCTGGACTTCCAGCCCTGCCTTCCCAAGACCAGGAGACCAGGCTATCCTATAGGGCTGGTTCACACAGGGGAGGGACATGTCCAAAATGTGGCTGCAGCCTGGGCCTCCCTCAGCTTCCAGCCAGGCTTTGAGTCCCAGGACCCATCCACAAGGACACAAGGATGCATCAAAACCCAAGAGCAGTCACAGCAACTCCCATCAGCACCGTTTTCCTAACTTAAGTGCATGTGTGTGCCTGCCTGTGTGTATGGGCCTGCACACCTGCAGTGTCTGCAGAGGCTTCAGATCCCGGCTTCTAGAGTTACAGGCAGCTGTGGGCCACCTGATGTGAGTACCAGGAAGCAAACCCAGGTTCTCAGCGAGTGCTTCTGATGACCCATTGTCCCAGCCCCTCCACATTCATCTTTGCAGACTCTGATAGAGCCTACCCAGGTTCTCCTTAGACATGCCTTCCAGATCTTCACATTCCACACACAGAGACCTCTGAAGTCACTCCTAGACACTCCCCATGGACATTTAGTGACACCCACACAGAGAATCCCAAAGTTTCCCCTCAGCCCCCCTCTTTCACACACCTCTGGAGTTCCCTGAAATCTTCACAGACCTATGCACAGAGTCCCCAGTGACTCCATGGGGCTCTAATAGACTCCCTCACAGACAGGCGCACCACACCCTCTAGAGTGGCCACAGATCTCCACAGAAGTGCTGAGAATTCTACAGTGCTCACATAGAGAACCCAGAGAGACTTCTGACCACCACAGAAATGCCATGCAATAACACCTACAGCATGCAGTGACAGTGCATGAGCTTCATGCAATAACACCTACAGTATGCAGTGACAGTGCATGAGCTTCATGCAATAACACCTGCAGCATGCAGCAATAGTGCATGAGCTTCATGCAATAACACCTGCAGCACACAGCAATAGTGCATGAGCTTCAGAGTCCAGAGATCTCATAGAAATCCTTCCAAACATGCTCATGTCACCTTGTCAGCCACACTACACTGGAATATGCTAACATGTCGTCTAGGAAAGGTGGCCAACAGGTTCTCTTGATTCTGACTTCACTTGGCTCCAGTGATTTGCCCTCCTCTGCAGCAATGACACGGAAGCACTTGCTCCTTCACTCAGGACCTGGACTTCCGCCCCTCTACCTACCCACTCATTGTCACCTGAATGAGCTTTCCCATTCCTCAGCAATAGTCACGTGACCCCAAGATGCCTCTCAGTTTGGGAATCCTTCTGAAGCTTTGGAGTAAGCACCCCACACACTTCCCTCATGTTCCTGAGGTTAGCTGTTGAACATTTTACACAGCATTTTCAGTGTCACAGAGAGCTCAGAGAGAAGCATGTCCATGCTATGGGCACTGTGGTCCCTGGAGGGAGGTAAACTTCAGTGTTTGGAAACTTCCCTTGCTTCAGCTACTAAATGGGGCAGGGCTGAGTGTTAACATTGCGTGCGGGAAATGAATTGCAAAACTGGGAACTCTGGGAGGCGTCTGGATCGCTTTTTTCTTATTGCTTTTATTTTTTATGAATTGTCACTAATGTGATTTTCACTTGCTAAATAAACCATGCACAATAAAGGTTTTTTCTTTTCAAAAAAAAAATCAGTGTCATTTTTCCACCTACTAGAGAACATGGAATTGAACCTGGAGGGAAGAAATAGAAGTAGGCATAATCCTATTTCACTGTATATATGTATGGATTCAAGAATAAAGGAAATTAATTAATAAAAAACAGATACATCACAGTGGTGCACACGTGGAATCCAAGCACTTGGTAGGTTGAGACTGTAGAACTGTAGTTCTCATCTATCCAGGATACATACTGAGACAGTTTCAAACAAGAAACCCTCAAAGCAGCTCCCCAACTGCTGCAAAGACCAGATACATACATTCATTTGCTTTTCTGTTGCTGCCACAAAACACTGACCAAAAGCAGCCTAGGGAAGGGAAGGGTTTGTTTCATCTTTCATATCACAGTCCATTGAGGGAGGAGCTTTCATGATGATTTGGGGTGGGGTTGCTGGTGGGCGGGACAATGCGCTGGAAAAGGGGTGGGGCTGGATGCCAGAGGCGGGGCTCGTGTGAAGGAGTGGGCCTGTGTTAGGGGCGGGGCCAGTCGTAGCGTCTCGCGAAAGGGTTCTAGGGATCAGACAGTTGAACGTCCCTGACCTAAGGTGCAACAGTCATTGAGTCAGGTGGTCACCGACTGCAGACGTTGGGGCTGCGGTTCCTTCTCGCCCTCCACTTCGCTGCTGCCACTGACTGCGGAGCTTAGCGAGGCTCACTCAGTTCCTGGCACCCCGAAGGTCTCCTTGGTGTCCAAAGAGCCCTGAACCCATGTGGGTTTCCTCTGCTGCCTAGAGACACAAGAACTAAGGTACTCCAGCGAGACTGCGGCGGGCCAGTCTTATGGAGGAGGAAGAGGATTGAGGTTGTGATTTTTTTTAAACCGTGGGGTTATTTATCATTGTGCTTACACTAAAAACTTTTAAGGAACTTTTTTGTTTGGGGATTTTTTTTACTCAGTAGATCATCGGTTCTCAACCTGTGGATCGCAGCCATCAAAAACCACATATTTGTGATGGTCTTAGAAACTGAGACACCACTCAGTAGCAAAATTACAGTTTTGAAGTAGCAACGAAAATAATTTTATGGTTGGAGGTGTTCACCACAACAGAGAAACGGTATTAAAGGGTCGCAGCATAGGGAAGGTTGAGAAACCAGTGCTCTACACAGACAGACACCCATGGCGTAGACAAAAGGAAGTAAATGTAGGAATTATTAAGATACTGATAGCTAGTGGTAAAATGTGTCTTTATGATGCTTAGTATCTGTCCAGAATGCAAAGGCAGGAGAGTGCCTGGGAAGCCTGGCTACCGCACACTGCCCCCCAAAGCTACAGCAGCAGGTGTATGATTGCTTTGTTTTTTATATTTGAAATTGATGTGCTTTAGTGTCTGCTTTTTACTTTTCATCTACTTTTCAGAGTCTCTGTCTTGCTGTGTCGAGACTGACCTGGACCTCACTATGGCACTCAGGCTAATCTTGAACTCTTGATCCTCCTGCCTCCACCTCCAGAGTTGTGGCGTGGCAGGTTTGCCCAAAACGGATCTGGAAAATGTACCAACACTTTGTGGAGTTTTTGGGTCGTGTTTGTGAGAGAAGTGGGTTTGTTGTTTCTATTCGTTGCCTGATTTGGGTATTTGGGTACTGCCGCTTTAAAAAGGGGTTAGGTAGGACAGCTGCACAGTCTCTTACCCTGAAGTGACTGCAGGAAATTGAAGGCAGGAGGCTGTGCTGGGGTCAGTCTCTGACACCATCCAAATGAAAACGTGGGGAACTGGTAGTTTCTTCCCTAAATGTTTTGAGGAGTTTGCAATTGACTCTATACAGCACTTAAGGCCAGGCAGGTAGCACACACTTATCATCTCCAAACTCAGGAGTTTGAGACCAGCCTGTTTTACATGAAGAGTCCAGGCCCGCGAGTGCTATACAGTGAGACCCTGACTCAGAAAAAAAATCTTTCTAAAGGTGGGGCCAGTAAGTTATCTTAGCAGGTAAAGAAAGGTGCTTGGCACCCAGCCTCCCGATCTGAGTTCAATTCCCAGTACCATGTGGTGGAAAGAAAGAGCCGACTCTCACAAGTTATCTTCTGACCTCCACGGGCACACAACAGTGCACACACAGCAGTGCACACACAGCAGTGCACACACAACAGT
>NC_022018.1:39497398-39498155 GCF_000317375.1 Microtus ochrogaster
CACACACAACAGTGCACACACAACAGTGCACACAGTTCCACACATGTTCACACACAACAGTGCACACACAACAGTGCACACACTTTCCTACATGTGTACACACAACAGTGCACACACAACAGTGCACACACTCCTACACATGTACACACACAGTGTGTTTTAATAAAGTCAAGATGATTGACATCCAAAGAATGACACCGAATGACCTTTCCCCCTACATATACACATACAGACAAACCTTCATATACACACCATGCATGCACCACAGACATGCACCTACAGGCACGCACCACATACACACACACACAGTGTACACAGGAAACTATAAATATGTGTTTTTGTATGAAAAAGGCAGGGAACAGGAGGATAGAGGAAAGGAAAGGAAGGAGGAATTAGTCATCAGACTGGAATGCACCCAGAACCGACAGTTCCAGAAGACATGATTCCCTATGTAGAAAGCAACAGTGAATCTGTCAAACAAAACAGAACATACTAGAACTAATAAACAGTTTTAAGTTTATAGGAAATAATATTTCTACCAAAACTGTATTTCCATAAACCAACAAATGTGAGAAGGAAACTAATCTGATTCTACAGTTTCATTCACAAAAGGGTGAACTATTTGGAAGTGAAGCACTGAGGACAGGAAGGGAAGCTGTGGTCAGTGGGTGCCGGGTGAGGACAGCCATCCTCCAGAGGCATCTGTGAATTCAGTGCAGCCCTCGCTCAGAATCCCAGCAGATTCTTGGGGGAGGGA
>NC_022018.1:39499836-39500438 GCF_000317375.1 Microtus ochrogaster
TTTTAAACATTGTTTGTTGCAATTGTATTTTTGTGCTTTTTATTGTAAAAGAGAAACTCAATTTAGAGATGTTTAGTAATCATATTGTTAGATTGCGCAGAAACAAAAACAGTCCTGTGTGGAACAAAGTGGTCTGAGGAGGAGAGAATGTTTAATCTCAGGCGCATGCCCAGAGAGAGCAGGCAGAAGTACCAGGCATGGCGATGCAGAAGAGGCTGCTGTTGCAGCTCCTCAGTCACTCACAGCAGCTCTGCTTCTTGGAGGGGCAGAAGAGTGGTTTCTCAGGAATGGTGACCACTGCTTTGGTAGCGGGGCTGTATTAGCCATACAACATTAGAGAGAGTGTTTAGTGAGTTGGGTTTCTAAGAACAGGAATGAAGATACAAAAAAGACATGGAGGTAAGAATAGCAGAAGGTGTAGATGGAGTTACATGGGGGAAAATTAGACCATTTTCCTCCTGTTTTATGAAGTTAAATCAGTTAAGATATTAAAATCAAAAGGTCAAAATTCTGGTCAATGATTGTTATACAGTATTTATTGAGGTCAAATCTCAATAAATATCGAGAGGCAAAAGAGTCATCCTGAGTCTCAGTTCTCCTAA
>NC_022018.1:39516339-39517554 GCF_000317375.1 Microtus ochrogaster
TGTGTGGGAGTATGAACAGGTGTGTGGGAGTACGAACAGATTGTGGGAGTATGAATGGGTGTGTGGGCGTATGAACAGGTGTGTGGGAGTATGAATGGGTTGTGGGAGTACGAACAGATTGTGGGAGTATGAATGGGTGTGTGGGCGTATGAACAGGTGTGTGGGAGTATGAATGGGTTGTGGGAGTATGTACAAGTGTATGGGAGTATTAACGAGTGTATTAGAGTATGCACGGGTGTATGGGAGTACAAATGGGTGTGGCCACCATAGAAATCAGTTTGTAGAGTCCTCAAAATCTAAGTATAGTGCTGCTATACAACTCAAGTATCCCACTTTTGGGCATCTCCCCAAAGGACTTCGCCCCTACATAGATTTACCTGTACTTCCATGTTCACTGCTGCTCTGCTTACAGCAGAGGGGAGATGGAATAAGCCTAAGTGTCCAGTGGATGGATGAAAAATGAAAACGGTCATATCCACAATGAAATTGTATTTATTGGCAAAGAAATAAAAAATAATGAAATTTCCAAGTGAATGAATGGCTCCATAGAATATTATACGGGAAGAGACAAATGCCACGAGAAGTCTCCTACAAGCCAATGTCAGTGATAAATTTTTAAAGTTACTTGTTTAACATTGAATGCTAGTGATGGCCAGAAAGATAGGAAGGGACCATTAGATGGAAGCAGGCATGAAAGAGCCCTTAAGGGGAAGGGGATAGCAGAACATATCAGTCATGAAGGGGGAAGAAGGGACTACTAGGCGTGGGAGCAGTAGCCAAAACTAAGGATATATGAAAAACACATGTGAAAATATGATCATATATGCTTATTAAAAACTACAATCTAAAAAGTAAATCTGTACGACAGTGTCCTCAATGAATGAATATAGCTCCTTCTAATAGCCATTGGTTACGTAAATATCCCTGTGTCAGATATTGTCAGCCAAGGAAACTCCAAAGACCCTCAAAACAACAGACCATTGCCACTGTTCTTAACTGTTCACCAGACTTGGTGGTAAGATCCTATTCCTGGACACCACTCACTTGGTCTCAGAACGTACAGAAATCAAGTTGAAGGTGAGCTGCAAGTTTTCTCCCTATGGGCTACTCTTCACGGTGCCAAAGTTGCTGCCTTCACAGTGCCAGAAGATGCTCTGCAGACTGCTGGGGGGAGAAGAGTCACCAACAGTCTGACCCAGCTGTGAACCCAGGAGC
>NC_022018.1:39518809-39520812 GCF_000317375.1 Microtus ochrogaster
GTAGCCTGGTAAGGTTCCCAGGAGTGGGACTGGGACATCAACCCAGCCACAAACCCTCCAACCTATAGACTATCCTGCCTGTAAGATGTGCTGGGGTAATGGTGGCTCAGAGCTTGTGGGAGTGGTCAACCAATGGCTGGTCTAATTTAAGACTCACACCAAGAGAAGGAACTCAGGCCCTGACACTGCCTGAATTACCACAAAGCTGGATCTCCCAGATATCTAGGATAGAACCACATATGAATGGCAAAAAAAACAGTCAATGAAATGATTCCTACTGATATTCTGCTATACTCATAGACTGGTGTTTAGCCCAATCATCAACAGAGGTACTTCCTCCCACAGTTGATGGAGCAGAGGCAGAGACCCACAGCCAAACATTAGGTGGAGCTCAGGGAACCCCAAGGAAGAGGGGAAAGAAGGATTGTAGGAGCCAGAAGGATTGAGGATACCAGGAGAACATAGCCCGCAAAGTCAACTAAGCAGTGCTCATAGAAGCTCACAGAAACTGAAGCAGCAACCACAGAGCCTGCATGGGGCTATTCTAGATATTCCATAAATGTGCTGTGTTTGTTTAGCTTGTGGTTTTTTGTGGGACTCCTAACAGTGGGAGCGGAGGTGTCTTTGACTCATTTCCCTGCTCTTGGGACCCTTTTCCTGCTACCGGATGGCCTAATCCAGCCTTGTTATGAGGGTTTATGTTTCCTAATCTTACTTCATCTTTATGTCTTATTGTCATCTTTATTGTTATGTCATCAGGGGATATCCCTGGGAGGTCTGCTCTTTTCTGCAGGGAAAGGGAGAAGGAATGGATATGGAAGGAGTGGAGGGAGGGGAGTGTGTGGTTGGAATGATTTGTATGAGAGAATAATAAAAACAAGCAAACATGTGGAGGGGGAAGCCCTTCCCCTTATTCTGACAAATACTCTCTCAACCATAACAGAACAATACATTCTAATGAAACTTAGGGAACCACACATTAAAAAGAAGGTATGCATGTTGGAGGGGGGCTTCTTGAGAAGAAGGGCTCAGGCAGGACAGGGAGAGGCATGAGAATGAGAAAGGGGAATGGGATGTGAATGACTAAAATTCATCCTATAACAAATAATCACAACTATACTAAACAACCTAATGATGTACTCCAGGTCAGAGAAAACAGAGCAAACCAGTTCCTAAGCAGTGGCCAGCAATGCATAAAAAAGAACAGAACTGAACAAAATGTTACCAGAAAAAAAGAAAAAAGGAACAAAGATATTTGAAAAGACATACAAAACTGAAAACCCAAAAACTAACCAAGAAAGAGGAGACACAAATTAATATAGAGAAAAAAGGAGACAATATCACTTCAGGTACCATTGAAATCCAGGACTACTAGGAAATGTTTTGAAAACATACTTTAGTGAACTGGAGAATCTGGAATAAGTGGGCACATTTCTAGGTACACATGGCCTATTAAAACTGAAGCAACAATTTGTAAAACATATTAGTTGATCAATAACAAAGTTGAAAAAGTAATGAAAAAATCCCTAAACAGAAGAAAAGTCCAGTGCTATAAGCCTATAAGACAAATTGAAGAAATGATCCCTGGACTAGTCCATAGAATGGGACAGAATGCTTCCAAACTGCTTCTACAAAACCAGACCACCCTGATACCAAAACCTAATAAAGATGCCATAAATAGGAAAAATTATAAGTCTATTTCCTCCATGAGGCTTGGCTTGACAATCTTAAGTGTGACTACTCAGTATTTCACACCAATTTCAACAACACATGAGACAGGCGATACAGGTCACAATGGAATGAGTTCATCCAGGACTCATCAATTCAGGGATGGTTCCACATACTCAGACTGATAAGGAATACTGCATATAAACAGAATCCACAGAAAAATCACATGTTCACCATAAAGAAGAATAAAATGTCAACGTTTTTCGGGAGCTGGAGGTGATTGTGTATCATATGACTAGCCAGTGTCATAATCAGAGGTGGGGAGAGAAGGAGAA
>NC_022018.1:39521436-39523103 GCF_000317375.1 Microtus ochrogaster
GAGAGAGAGAGAGAGAGAGAGAGAGAGAGAGAGAGATGGAAGAAGGCAGTGACCTAGGTAGCTAGTAGGAGCAGTAGCCAGCAACATAAAACCCAATCAATGAGGCTTTGACAAACCACCACACAATCAGAGGGAAGGATCCACGCCAGCAGTGTAATGGCAAATGTGTCACAAGTGGTTGGGTTTAGTCACTTTAGTCACTGTGACTTTTCTCAGCTCAAGGTTCTTTTGCGTGGAGTGCTATGAGGACTCAGAGCCCTTCTCCCCAGAGAGCGATGAGTAACCAGACCAAGAAAGAGAATTGTTTATAATGATTCTTTACTAGTAGCTTCTATAGCCAATGCATTAAAGGGGTTCACACTCTTAGCACTCATGTAATAGACAACACATAAACAATTCCATATCACAATTATTAGCCCTACTAATCCTAATGCATAAAACCAATTCCTAACCTCCATTTGACTTATCAATTATCTATAAAGCATTTCTTAACCTTAATATAACTTATCAATTAACATTTCCTAATCTTTAAATGGCATTTTTTTAAAGACTTATTTATTTATACAGTATCCTGCCTATAGGCCAGAAGAGGGCACCAGATCTCATTATAGGTGGTTTTGAGCCACCATGTGGTTGCTGGGAATTGAACTCAGGACCTCTGGAAGATCAGTCAGTGCCCTTAACTACTGAGCCATCTCTCCAGCCCTTTAAATGGCATTTTATGACCTGATATCCTCTGTAAGATTTCTTCAGTCCTGAAAGGGACTTTTGGGTTTCTTCAGGCTGGATGGCCAACCGCAGGAAGCTCAACTCTTGACCACATAGTCTGTGTGGCCTGGCAATGGTCTACGCTCGGGTCTGCTCTTGGGGAGGTAAAATGTTCTGTCTGCTCTCGGGTCTGCTCCCAGAAGGCAAAGTGTTCCATCTGCTCTGCCATGGTGCTGTTACAAAGCTCTGCTCTCGGGAAGCTAGCTCTACTTTCAGGAGGAAAGGCTCTGCTCTCGGGCGAGGTGTTTGGAGGATCCCACCATGAGGCTCAGCAACATGCCAGAGCCATCATGAAAGTGAGATAACTGCCTTGCTTCTGCCCTCTCTTTTTATGCCCATTTGAAACTGCCTCTCAGCCGATCTTTCTAATAGCCAGATGTCCTAGGCTATCAGTATCGACTTAACACAGAAGGGTGGGGGTCCTTCTCATGTGGCAAGATTATGGTCATTACCAAGGTTACTGGCTGCAGCTTTCCCCTCTGGCAGGGCCAGATGGATGTGTCAGCCTCCAAGTGGGCAAAATGTTCTCTTAATATTCCTCCTTAATAATTTGCTTCTTCACACAGTTTTCTTACTTATTTTCCATTTTCTAAATTATATTTGTCCTACATTTTCTATATTATGCTTATCCTTATACTATAGCTTTCCTACTTTACCTACACTACAGATTCCTTTTTTTTTTTTTTAACTTATTCAGAGGAATCTGTTCCCATGCTCATTACAAAATGCCAACAGGCAAGACTGTACTTGGGTGTTGGATGAGGAGAACAGGAAGCGCCTTTCCCAAATGTGTGACTCTGCACACTGTCTTCGCCACTGGCGTCTTTGTACCCAAAGCTCTGCTTTAAATACAAGATGGACGCCAACTGTCTCAGCTATCTAACCCAAACTTCCAACTA
>NC_022018.1:39523778-39538883 GCF_000317375.1 Microtus ochrogaster
AATAGACTTACAGAACCACCGTTCCCAAGGAGACCAGGAAAGCAGAAGCAGTGGCTGGGAGCATGCTTGCCAAATTTATAGGCAAACATTAGCCTGAGGCAAACATGCCCCCTTAGGGACAGGACTTATCCCTACACTGAGGCCAGTTGCCTTGTGA
Organism: Microtus ochrogaster; assembly: GCF_000317375.1. Lineage (NCBI taxonomy): Eukaryota > Metazoa > Chordata > Mammalia > Rodentia > Cricetidae > Microtus > Microtus ochrogaster. The sequence goes on from NC_022018.1 coordinate 39,523,936, forward strand.
GGGAAGCACTTCCCTAGATGGCATAAAGTATGAGAAAGGATTCTGACAGCGTTGCCCAACCAAGAGCAAAAGTTAGGAATCTGAAAGAAGCCTGAATCCCTTCGTCTCACTGCGGGCTCCCCTCTATGGATCTGTTGTCCGGAAGCTGTTGTGGAACAGCTGTTTCTTGGCTTTAAATCCCTCTCTCCCACCCCACTCAGTCTTCCCTCAGGTCTCACTGTTTCTGCATTGCTGTAACTTGATCAGCCCTGACTGGCTTTGCTTTCTTCCCACCTCTGCAGTCTGCTTTCCTCCTGCTCTCTGACTGATCTCCCTACAGTGTAACTCTGACATCTCTCAGTTCCCATGTAGATGGCATTTGGGGGCAAGACCCTGGAGTAGTGACTAAGGTGAGACATTAACAAACAGCATGAAGGCCCTGGCCGGTTGCCAGAACCTTGACAATTAGACATGGCACCTCCCAGAATGCCGGACTGGCTTCTGTTGTCTGTAATTTAGCCAGCTGGTAGATTTTCACTGTAGAAACATAAAATGGACCAAGACACTGACATAACTCACGACAGTCTCTTGATTCATCCTCTGTCACGGGAATCTTGTGTGGGTCCCTTTGCTTAATAAGTAACCCAAACCTCTTAGTGTAACACATGATGAAGGCCTTTGAGATTTGGCCCATAATGTCTACTCATCTCTCCTGCTTGCCCTTTCCATTCATTCATTCACACAGTCATTTATCCATTATGTTAGCTTTTTATGAGTCTCACTGTGTATCCCAGGCTGGTCTCAAGTATTTGGTGATCCTCCTGCTCCTGCCTCTTGAGTTCTAGGATTATAGGCTTGCACTATGGTACACAGCTCTTTGTTTTTATTTAAAACCATTTGTTTTGAGGCAGAATCTCACTATGGAGGCCTTACTTGAACTTGTGTTGATCCTCCTGTCTCAGCCTTGGATTGCAGGTAGACGTCCCTGCCTGTTCTTTCTGTTTGGGAATGGGTGTCCAGCCTCTCTGGGTCTCTGCAGCCCATGCTTTCTCCATCCAGACACTGTTTGACGTGAGACGTCTCGGACCCCCTCGTTCGCTCTAGTCTCCTCCTGTGATCCTACTCTCTCCAGAGCTGGCCTATTTGTTTTTTTAAGACAGATGTCACTAAGTTTATCTCAGACTAGCAGTTTGTTCAGCCCTCATCTGCTATGTCCCATCTCTGGGCACCCTGCTTGGCAGTAAACACTGGCTGTTTGTTGCATGTAAGTGAACTGTTGAAAGCTTCTGTCTGACCTGTGTGTTTCCACATCTGATGACAACCTCGGGTCAATTGTCACCTTTGGGTAAGCTGTCAGACAGTGTTAACTGACTTTATGCGAGTCACAGCGCAGGCAAAGGAATTGGACTTTTGCTAGGTTCTTATGACGAAAGCACCAGGGAAAGTAGGATGGGGAAAATCATATGCACATATGATTGCAGGGGGGAAGGGGCCTATTATGACCCAATTAATCTTGAAAGAGTCTCTGTATCCTTTGTTCTCCCTCATGTTTCCTGCTTCAGTTTCATGATCCTGCTTGAGATGAACAAACCCTGTGTAACTGTGATGGAACAAACCTGGGTTCTGTTTCTGTCTCTTACCAGCCTTTCCTCATTTGCAATCTTGTTGTTTTGAGACAAGGCCTCATGAGTCTCAGGCTTATTTCAAAGTCTCTACATAGCTGAGATGATCTTGAACTTGGGATCACCCTTCCTCCATCTCCAAGTTCTGGATTATTTGACAACAACAGGTTCGAATCTAGGGTTTCATGTTCCATCGGTAAGCATTTTACAAGTCAAACCACTTATAAAATGATACAATATCCACTGGATAAAAAAATATCCACTGATACCTTTACCACATTTATTATTATTATTATTATATTATTATTATTATTATTATTATTATTATTATTATTCCCAGAATGACCTTAAAATCATCTTCCTGCCTTGGAATCACTAGAGGTGGAATTGCAGGTGTACACCATGACAATCTCATCTCCTCTCCTCTCCTCTCCTCTCATCTCCTCTCCTCTCCTCTCCTCTCTCACCCTCTCTCTCCCTGTCTACTCCCTCTTCTTACTCCTCCTACCTCCCTTCAGGCTAGGGTCTTGAACATAGTCCAGGTTGGGTTCTAAATCAGGATAGTTCAGTCTTTCTGGGATTACAGTTTATGCAATATGCTTTTCTTTTGCTTCATCTTTAACAACCTGCCCCTCCATAGAGTGTTCTAAGTCAAAAGAGGGACCTCGGTAATGATTCCTTCCTTTCTCATCTCATGGTTCCAGCTGAAAAAAAAAAATGAACGTGGTTTTAACACTGGTACCCAGAGAGCAAATTGATTTTGATGAAAAAGAAAACAGTTACTGGGAAGAAGATCCCCCCTTGTGAGGGGCTCTTGACCATTGTCTTAATGTAACCCCCATTTGTTTCCTAGACCCCCTTTGTGCTGTTACACCCTGAAGATGGAGATCTGAGACACTGAGGAACTCTGCTGTTTTCCTCAGTGCCTGTCACTGGCAGCAGGAATGAACTGATGCAGCTAACTGGGTGACCTGATGATCATCCTCAAGGATGCAGGGTGCTCATCTGCTCAAAGACAAGGGAGCTCCTTTGTGACTCAGGGTCCTCTACTCAGGAATCAGAAGAGTGTCCCTCAGACTCCTTTGCAGGATTTGGGAATGAAGCAGGAAGACAAGAGGACTCGGATGGAGTCGAGCATCTGCATCAGGAGAGGGATGTTATGTCTGTGCCTCAGCAGCAGCTGTGTGAGACCCAGGGACTGTGAGGCTAATCAGCTGTAGCTGAGATTAGTGGTCAGGGACAGTGCGTGCTGCTGGGATCCCTGTGTTTTCTACATAATTCTGCCCTTAAAGAGGAGACTGCAGGTACTCTGTGCATGCTTGAAGCTTGAGAAGGGGGCAGTAGTAAAGAGAAAACGTTGATCAGGGGGGTCCTTAGTAAAGGGCTTAGGCCGTCAGCCTTGTTAAACAGTCTTATTTGAGATGCCCTCGGAAAGGCCAGCACAGCTCCTTTTCCAGGGTGTGGAGTTCATTATGTAGAAGCTGCAGGGTGTCAGCAGTGAGATGGAATTAGAACCTGGGGCTTGAGAGGAGGCTTCCAGAAGCTGCCCTCTCTCAGCCCTGTTTCCTAACTAGCTCTTCTACCTCAGGCCACCAGGAGTAAATCTATTTCCTCCTGATTCTGTCTGACTTCCAGGTTTTCAGGACAGCAACCAGCAGTCAAAATCTGAAATTCTACTAACACAATTACTAAGCATTCCTCCCCCCCTCCCCCAGAATCAACTTGTTTTCTCTTTGTCTCTTTTTTTTCTGGTTAGGCTGTGCATCCGTGTCTCACATCACAGCACACAAATTTATTCAAAGATGCTAAAAATAGCATGCTGAATTTTACCCACTTCTGGGATCCTCCCTTACTCCAAATGCTTATAATTTAGAAAAGAAAGACATCTCAGAAATAAACATTGGCTCCATTTGCCTTTGTATTTCTCACATAGTCATGGTTTTCTTGCCCAAAGCTCTTTCTCTCATTCTCTTGTGTATTGCACGAGTATTAGACCAACTTATGCTCCATGATTACCTTCAACTACTTTCCTGGCAAAGAAATATCCCTCAGGTATTACTCTCTGGAAAAATCACACGTGGTAGTCATTACTGTGTAGGAAACATTGTTTTCTAAACATCTAATAATATATATTTTTGCATTTATCCAAAGTTTAATCTATAGTCCGCCCCAAAGTATAATTAAAAGGAGAGCCATCAAAACACCGTGGTCAGCCTAGGAGAGCCACAAGGACTGTCATATACATTAAACACGGTGTTATATCATTCACTCTCATTCAAGGGATGAGAAGGATAAGAAGCAGGTGCCATCTCTCTTATCTACATTTATAAGCAAGGGTGACCCGACACCCTCCTCCTGTGCTAGAAAGAGCTAAACTGAAAATTCACCCACAATACCAACAATTCACCAGCAATCAAGAGGCCTGGCTCCAAGGGGATGGGGGAACCAAACCAAGAAGCCAGCCAAACATGTTCCTGGGCTCTTCTACCTATCAAAAGAGCAAGCTCTGCTCTGCCCCAGCCTTTTGTTATGGTCACTTACTGTCCTCTGCAACTTCACCCCCTGGGCCAAAGGATCTCTAGTCACCCAAACAGTGACACAATTCCTGCTGCAGTTGGCAATGTTGGGCTTGCCTTAATGAGTGTTAGTTGGTGTTGGCAGTGTCTTACCCTGGGTCTCTAGATCTGACTGGGCCTCCAATAAAGCCTAATCCGTCTGCTATGTTGTAGGCAGGAATATGGAGCCCAGGAGAGGGGTGCAGTATAGTGCTGTTGGGCAGGGTTTTAAGGCATGTTGGGGGCAGTGGGTGGTGTCTTACCTGGGGTCCTTAGGACTATCCTGGCCCCTGGTAAAGCTCCAGGGGGCTGTGGGTGAGGGGGGAGCAGTACAGGATGTGCCCTGGGGATCAGGGTCTGGGTGTGGGCCAGTTGGGCCGGGAGGCAGGTTACTTATCTCTTCTTCTGACTGGTGTGGATTGTACCTGGGTCTGTGGAGTCTGAGTTGTGGGGAAGGACTGACCACAAGGAGGATGATGAGGTAGGAGGGGTTGGGTGGCAGAGTGGGTTTTTTGGAAAGCAGAATCCAGGAGTGGGAGCAGTCTAGCTGGCAGGTGGGTCACTCACCTTCTGGTCAACTCCCCTTTTGTTTTTAAAACAATACTTTCTCAGGTAACTTCATCAATGATTCTCCAGCTCAATGTGCCCACTTACATTGTATATAGGAAAATGAGAAGTGATGCTTTGTATTAGTGAATCCTATCATGTTTTGTTTGGTTGGTTTTGTGCGTGTATGTGTGTGTGCGTGTGTGTGGTGTGTGTCTCATAGGTTTGGTCTCTTGTACTTGTGTGTCTCATAGGTTTGGTCTCTTGTACCTGATTCTTTATGTTTTCCTGTCCTCATCGGTACTTCCTTTCTTCACTGCCCAAACATGCACAGGGCAGTTCTGCACTTGACACTGACAGACCAGAGGCATGACTTTAGTTCCCAGCTGAATTATGAATCTCCCCAATAGCCTCTTCTTGGGTTGTGATGCATTCACTGGTAGAAAATTCAACTCGCAGGTCCCATCCAGTTAATGTTGTACATTATTACTGATAGTTCTCTTAAATAATATCTTTATCTTTAACTCTAAGTATCTGTAGAGTCCTATGCAGGAGAAACTTAGCACGTATTTCATACCTTTCAAGATTTTAAGCCCACAACAGAAGAACTTCTTATGGCCAAAACACACTTAAGGTCATGCCCAACTTCCTTAGCGATCAGGGAACTGCAAATCAAGACAACTTTAAGATACCATCTTACACCTGTCAGAATGGCTAAAATGAAAAACACCAATAACAGCCTTTGCTGGAGAGGGTGTGGAGAAAGGGGTACACTCATCCATTGCTGGTGGGAATGCAAACTTGTGCAACCACTCTGGAAAGCAGTGTGGCGGTTCCTCAGGAAATTCGGGATCAACCTACACCTGGACCCAGCAATACCACTCTTGGGAATATACCCAAAGGAGGCCCTATCATACAACAAAAGTATATGCTCAACTATGTTCATAGCAGCATTGTTTGTAATAGCCAGAACCTGGAAACAACCTAGATGCCCTTCAATGGAAGAATGGATGAAGAAAGTATGGAATATATACATATTAGAGTATTACTCAGCAGTAAAAAACAAGGACTTCTTGAAGTTTGCGTACAAATGGATGGAAATAGAAAACACTATCCTGAGTGAGATAAGCCAGACCCAAAAAGAGGAACATGGGATGTACTCACTCATATTTGGCTTCTAGCCATAAATAAAGGACAGTGAGCTTATAATTCGTGATCCTAGAGAAGCTAAATAAGAAGGTGAATCCAAAGACAGACATATATGCATCCTCCTGAATATTAACCTTCATCAGGTGATGAAAGGAAACAGAGACAGAGACCCAAATTGGAGCACCGGACAGAAATCTCAAGGTCCAAATCAGGAGCAGAAGGAGGGGGAGCACGAGCAAGGAACTCAGGACCGCAAGCGGTACACCCACACACTGAGACAATGGGGATGTCCTTTCAGGAATTCACCAAGGCCAGCTGGCCTGGGTCTGAAAAAGCATGGGATAAAACCGGACTTGCTGAACATAGCAGACAATGAGGACTACTGAGAACTCAAGAACATGGCAATGGGTTTTTGATCCTACTGCACGTACTGGCTTTGGGGGAGCCTAGGCAGTTTGGATGCTCAACTTACTAAACCTGGATGGAGGTGGGCGGTCCTTGGACTTCCCACAGGTCAGGGAACCCTGATTGCTCTTCAAGCTGATGAGGGAGAGGGACTTGATCGGGGGAGGGGGAGGGAAATGGGAGGCGGTTGCGGGGAGGAGGCAGAAATCCTTAATAAATAAATAAATTTAAAAAAAAAGATTTTAAGCCCAATTATTACTGAAGACAGTCTTCATAATTGTAATGACATGCCTTATAAAGACTTCATGGTTACACAGGCTAGACAAAATTAATGCATTAAAGGGCTGTTTCCAACCATAGGTCAATAGGACACATAATTTATTAGCATGATTCACCTGCTTCATAGAGGTGTTGGCAGCATTGCAAGGTTGGCATATTGACAATAGTCATTCATTCATTCCTCAATCATGCCTCCAGAGAGTACTAACTGTTCATCTCTTGTGTGCCAGGTAATACCAAAGGACACTGGAATAAAGTTGAGGCTTTGAGTTGCCTGTGAACTTCAGGTCACGTTTTCTTTTACTATACAAATAGTGATGCTGAATTTAATAAGCTAAGCTCAGCATCGTCGACGAGCTACAACTGACACAAGTACTGTCTAGGATTACCTTGGAGATACAGAGCATTATTTTTTGCTCTTTTACTGACATGGAATTGAAGCTTGGAGTCTGAGCAGCCGTATCAAAGTCAGAGTACAAACAGTCATAGATAAAAATGTAAAGATAAAAATAAATATTAAAAAGTAATAGAGTAAAAGTAAATAAGCCACATAAAGATGTAATACATACAGAGAGTCTGGATTATGCATATTATTGTGTCTTCTATGAATTTTTTGACTGTGAAGGAGCTAAATACAGAGAGACATTTCATTGTATGGACTGCTAAATTAAACCAGCATGTATATTATAAAGGTATCTTGACTTCAGTATTTGGGTCTAAGGATATAGTGCTTTGGAAGAGGTTCTTCTTTTGTTCCCACAGAGAATGAGAACCTGTGGATTGCTTCCAGACTAATATGGTTTGATGGACCAAGATCCCCTGCAAGGTCACCTTGAATACCCTTAAAAATTTTCTTTGCCCACTAAACAGCAGGAAGCATTTTGGAGAAGAATTATGCCCATATTTCTAAATACTGTTTATAAATGTTTCTTTGCATTTAAAGGGGGATATGTTATAGAGATTTTCATTGGTATGGATCTTGGTCTATTGACATAAATTTAAGGTAAATTTTGTTGTATGTATTTCTGATCTTGATTAAGGTATTGTGTTTGTCCAGCTCATGTAAAGATGTAATGTATAATTAAGACATATAGGTTAATAGAAAATAATTTATAATAGTCAAGATTATAGTCATGTTAGGCTTTTCAGATATATAGAGATATATTTCAGGTAGATGGATAATCTTCAAACCTCTCAAAGACTACAGAATATGGCATTCAAAATGTTTTCAGAATTTAGGATTTTTCACGACAGTGACACATATGCTTCCGGCAGCACCAATCTACTTCAAGAGGATCACGGGCATCAAAGAGGCTCCTTATGAAGTTGGTTAGCCATTTGGGCAAGAAACTGCTCTTGCATGGACTTCTTGATAAACTGGACATACAGGACCCACAGAGAGAGACTGCTGAACTTGCCTAAAGGTGAGATGGTCCTTCGGGGTTCCTGCTTTGTGAAAGAGTCTGATTGACAATCTGCAGGATGCAGAAGAAAGTGACTGACAAACTGCCGGTGTAGGTGGAACTGTCTTTGAATACTATGGGCCAGTAGGCTAAATATGGATGCCCCCAAAACACAGAAGAACTTTGGGTGACTATCCTGGCAACAAGATGTTTCTGTCAATTCTAGAGTTTTGGAAGTTGCTTACAATGCACTTCCTGTTTACTTAGGTAATATTATATCCTTCTGGAGTCTTTGATGGAGTTGAAGAATTTATAGTTATAGTTATAGTTTTCCTTAGTTATAATAAAAGATAAAGTAGATATAAATATTATAACTATAATTCTTACATAATATCTGTTTTGTTATATGTAATTTTACTATGTTAAACTTAAAACCTTTTCATTTAAAGAGAAAAGGGGAGGTGACATAGGATTCCCCTCTGTATGCTGTGAATATCATTAGTTAATAAAGGAACTGCTATGGGACTATAGCAAAGCTATAAGGGAACAGAGCTAGGCAGAGAAAACTAAATGAAATGCTGGAAGAAAGGAGGCAGAGTCAAGAAGAAGCCATGTAGCCCCACCAGAGACAGACGCCAGAACTTTACCCAGTAAGCCATAGACTCCTGGCAATACACAGATTAATAGAGATGGGCTAAATTAAGATGTAAAAGTTAGTAAATAAGAAAATAGAGCTATGGGTCATGCAGTGATTTAAATAATATAGTTTCTGTGTGGTTATTTTGGGTCTGACCTACCAGGAGGTTGGGAAACAAACAAACGGTCCTCTTACAATACCTCTGCATCTGACTGATGACTGTGCCTCTGTCTTTTCCCACAATTCTCTTAGTCTGGTTGCCTTGCCTATATTTCCTGCCTAACTAATCAGCATTTTATTAAATTAATATGAGTTACAAATCTTTACAGTTTATAGGAGCATAATCCCACAGAATTTCCCCCTTTTGCTTTTAAAAATAAGGACTCTGAATCTCATTTCCTTTGTATGGATTTTTTCCTGACCAGTATCCATAACAACTTGTCACCAACACTCTAAATAAAGACAAACATACATAATACATAAATCATTATTTCACAGCATCCATATTTTCAGAAATGAACTGAAGTTAGACTATAGAAGGATTTCTGCCAGTAAGATAAAAGCTAGCATTCCTCAAGAACTGGTTTTCTGGCCCTTAATGAAGTCATTTTCCTTGGCTCTCCACTGAGGTACACCTGTGACATTGTTAGCATATTAAAGCCTATCTTGGTCTCTAGGCTCTCTCAGTATCACAAGAACCTGTTGTACATTTCACAGTCTATAGTACCATCCTGGTCCTTCAGCCTTTTCTCAGCTCCTTATAATCCACATGATTTGTCTAACCCCCACTCTCTATCCCTTGCTTCTTGTTATGCTCTACTCTCTATTGCTATCCATAGTTTCAACTGTTCTTTCCCTTCCCTGGCCATGTCCAGTCTGTTTCTCTTTCTCTATGCTCTGGCCTCTTCCCAATGAATCTTTCTACTGCCAGGTGTGATGGCCAGGCTTATATCTTTAATCCCACCATTTGGGAAGCAGAGGCAGGTGGATTTTTGTAGTTTGAAGCCAGCTTAATCTACATAGTAAGTTTTAGAACAGCCTGAGATATATATATATAGAGAAATTGTCTCAAAACAAAAACTGAAACCAAAACAACTTATCCCTAAAAAAGGAATGGTCATATCAGAAGCTTCTTTTTTTGTGTGTGCCCCCTTGAATACACTATTCTCTCCTGTTCTCGCTCTTCCATAGCTCTGGCCATGTCCAATCTTATCTCTTTCTCTCTGTTCGTACTCTTCCAGATAATGCTGGATATTTTCTCTCTCATTCACAATTAAAAAAAAGCCCTTCCACCTGATAATGTAGTGATCCTGTTGGCAGTTTCTTACTGCACCCACTGATATACAGCCAGGTGTTCCACATATCTGTAGTATCAACACTTAGGAGGTAGAGGAAGGAGGATAGAGTTCACTGTCAGTCTCAGCAATATAACAAATCTGAAGCCAGCCTAGGCTCCCTCTCAAAAAACTCAAAATCAAAACAAAATACAAAACAGACACAGCTGAGATCTCTTTTCCTCCTTCTCCTCCTCCTCTTTCTTCTTTCTATTTTCAAAAAGATCTAAGCTACACCAAATACTCTCACAAGTGAGTTACAGAGGGTGACCTAGCTGGGTACATGGAGTCCACATCCATGGGGCATGCAAGCTTGAGTTCGCTGGATCTTAGACACCATCATGTCCCTTTGGGTTGTCCCCATAGGGAATGGGCAAAATTATACAACTGTAATTGTTCTTGGTATGTTGTGGCCCCAAGTGCCTGGAACACTGTGAAACTGAATAAATGTTTCTTAATTGTTATATTCTTCTTGGGTTTTGATCTGGCAAGGGAGACAATGAAATGAAGAAAGGACAGACTCAAGATACCCATAGAGGAAAACTGGGATCAGGTGGGCCATGCTCCTGTAAGATATGCTTACTCTAAACGAGGACACCACCAGCAACCCCCAAATTCAGAGTGTTTATTCTACACATCTGAATAGATGAGGTATAATGACTGCTTACAGCTCGATAAGGAGGAGGGTACTTTATGGTACACAGCTAAACTAGGCAGATTTAGCTAATCTCAATAGGAGGTCTCTGTAGGATCTCAGTAGGAGATCTCTGTAGGAGAGAAGCCTCAGGCTTTAGTCATGCTGAAATAGGAAGCCTTGACTAACAGTTTCTGCACTTTTTGGATGATCTTTTGTAAGCACTGGGTACCAGTATCAGGGGAAGGCTTTTGCAGTTTCCTGGACCTGAGCTGGAGAAGGTTTGGGCATCCCCTCAGGTCCAAGGCATTGGGGACCTTAATACGGTTGTGCCCATATAAACAACACACTTAGGGCTTCCCTCCTCACCACAGTTAAGTAAAACAAAAATGATTGTTAATTTGGATCACTACATTCATCTCTATGTGTTACTGCTGACTGATCACTGCCACTTTTCCAGCTTGTGAAGATTTCCATGGTCCTTCATATGCTGAGTTTTGATTCTTGTTTTAACCCTTTGGAGAATGTGCTGACCATTGTACATTTGTTTGTCTTGGTAGGCAGATACCGATTTAAGTTCAAAGTCCTATAGTTCAATCCCTTTCTCCGGGGTATATTTCCATTTTCAATTAAATTTCCATTCTTTTAACACTGTTCATGTTTGTCTCAGGTGCATCACCCCACCACCCCATTCCCAGAACAGTGGTCAATCTGAGTCTTGGAAAAATTCACATCAACTGAGCTCTAGAAGTCTTTGGAAGGCTCATAAGGGCCAGATCTACCCATGGTTAGTGCATAGTCACTGCTTCCAACTTCTCTTGAAGCAGACAGGAAGATAGGGAAACCAAGGAGACAGGAGAAGGGGAAGATGCTTCTCACCCTGGGATCTGCTTTGTCAATGTCTGAGAGTACAGGAAACTCAACACAACTGGGTAAGCTAAGGATGCCTAGAACAGGTGCTTTCCTAATAATGCCTCAAACATGGATGTTAAAAACAAAAAACAAAGAAAAACAAATGTAATATGATCACTTGGGGCCAGAACATTTGTTGCCAGATATCAGCTTTCCTCTCTGACCCTTGAATCTATATAACATATTTCATAAGACCACTCAATTTCATTTGCAAAAGGAAATTCTTTATGGTAAAGAGTAAATTATCATCTCACATATTTTTAATTGATCTTTAAAACTTCCTCAAATTTAAAGTTTTCTTTCATTTTAATGTCTTTCTGGTAACTCAGGAAGCCACAGGACCATATAGAGCCTTGGGAAGTCATGTAAGTGAGATTCCATCAAGGAGTCCACTCTCCTGATTTTCCTATGTAACTTCCTCTCTAGATGTTTAATCCACCAACTTTTGATGTGGGAGGTCCTTCTGTCTATGTGTTGATTTTATTGGATAATGAAATAAGAACTGGCTTGGCCTATAGCATGGAAGGAGGAAGGCAGAGTCAGGGAGACTAGAAGGTAGACCTTGATGTAATAAACTCTCTAGTGAATGTGAAGTCTCTCTGGCAATAGCCCAGAGCAGTGAGGGGAACAGAGAAAGGAGCAGCTGAGGTAGCTTCTCTAGTCCAAGGCTGCCTGGTATGAGCTGTGGCTTAGGTGGGAAGGTCTTCTCCCTAGGGATGCTCATGTGAGGGGTGGGGGATGGGCTATTGCAAAATCGCTGTGTTTATAAACAATGGCATCCTAGGTCTACAAGGAACTTTGGTTTCTTCTACTGTTACTCATTTTCTCCCACACCAGAAACACCTCTACGGCACCCCCTACTGGCCATTGATGCAGTCTTTCCAAGTACAGTAAATAAAGACCAACCAGGCTGTTTCCATTTCATGGTTTCGTTATCTGTGGATTCAACCAACCATAAATCAAAAATATTTGCAAAATCCCAATCGAACCTTGTACTAAATATGTACATAATTTTCTATTCGTTAGTCCCTAACCAATAGAATGTACCAACTATTTGCATGACACTTATAGTTTTTCTAGGTATTAAAGCCAACGCATGGACCATTTAAGGTACATGGGATGATACGGGTAGCTGTTCCATTTTCCATAAGGGATTTGAGTCAGCACATTTTGGTATCTATGGGGGCTTTTGTATCACTTCCCTGTGGATTTCTATGGAGCCACATACAACTGTATGATTTTTGTATGACTTCTTGAGGCATAAGATAAATTTGGGGGACAAGGAGCTTGGCATACCCAGCAGTCTGAATAGAAAGATGTGAATCCTGAGGGGTAGAAACCCTGGATCTGTGAGAACACATAGGAGCTCACCAGCCTTCTCTTATTCTTCCAGAACACCAAGGAAAGGCTGCCTGGGGGGATAACTGCACGTGGGGTCTGACAGTCTCCCCTCTGATATCTGTCCTCATACCTCATACTACATATCTGCCGAGATATTCAATTAGTAGTGGGCTGTAAAATCAGTTCTAGTGCTCAGGGTTAATTTTGACACTAATACTCGATGTGGTGCTTTGATGTTGCTGAAGCCAAGAGAAGTCCCACCATCACCACTAGCAGAGACAAAGGCAATCAAGTGACTTGGTTGTCTCCCTTTCCCCAACCCCTTCTAAGTCCAAGTCAGAAGTCACCAACCTTTCTGCTGCCACCTTGTGACAACAGCCAGTAATGTACAGTTTTTAGGGGAAATTTTAACCACATTCTAAAAGCAAGCTTGCAATTTGAGCCTATAATTCACAATCCTGGAGAAGCTAAATAAGAAGGTGAATCCAAAGACAAACATATACGCATCCTCCTGAATATTAACCTTCATCAGGCAATGAAAGGAGACAGAGACAGAGACCCACATTGGAGCACCGGACAGAAATCTCAAGGTCCAAATCAGGAGCAGAAGAAGAGAGAGTACGAGCAAGGAACTCAGGACCGCGAGGGGTGCACCCACACACTGAGACAATGGGGATGTTCTATCAGGAACCCACTAAGGCCAGCTGGCCTGGGTCTGAAAAAGCATGGGATAAAACCAGACTTGCTGAACATAGTGGACAATAAGGACTACTGAGAACTCAAGAACAATGGCAATGGGTTTTTGATCCTACTGCACGTACTGGCTTTGGGGGAGCCTAGGCAGTTTGGATGCTCACCTTACTAGACCTAGATGGAGGTGGGTGGTCCTTGGACTTCCCACAGGTCAGGGAACCCTGATTGCTCTTCAAGCTGATGAGGGAGGGGGACTTGATCAGGGGAGGGGGAGGGAAATGGGAGGCGGTGGCAGGGAGGAGGCAGAAATCTTTAATAAATAAATAAATTTAAAAAAAGAAAGAAGTTTAATTGAAAATAAAACACTTCAATAGGGAAAAAAATTTCTTCTAATGCTCTATTTCTACTAAAATTAAAAACCCATTTTAGTGTGTAAAAATTTGAAATATATGACCTCTAAGGAATTGGTCGTCACTTTCAAAACCTCAAAAATTGAATGATAGGAGAAGGGGAAGAATACTGGGGAGGTTTAGATGCGATGGGGAGAGTGGGGGATGGGAGGGCAGAGCAAGGCTAAAGAGCACTAAGGAAGTTTGAGAAAGCTATATGGAAGATTACTGTATCAGTAGGTTTCTCCAGAGGGACAAAAAGCAATCTTTATCCTAGAGTGGTTTACAGACTGTAGTCCTTCGACAATGGCTGACATTAAGTCCAAGAATCCAATAGCCATTTGGTCCAGAAGACTGGACAACTCAGATGGTCTTCCACATACACCGGAATCCAGAAGTAGGCTCTACTACCAGTGAAGGGATGAACTTGCCAGCAAGAGAGCAAGCAGGCAAAGAGCAAGAGCTTCCCTCTTCCATGTTCTTTATATAACTGCCATCAGGTGTGGCCCAGATTTAGGATGGGTGTCCTCACCGTGAATGATCTAACCAAGAAAAAATTTTCACCGTTATCCCCAGCAGCTTGGGTTTTTATTAATTCTAGATATAGGCAAGTTGACAAACAAAAAAAGCTATCACAGCTACTATATTATTAAATACGTGTGTGTGTGTGTGTGTGTGTGCATGTGTGTGTGTGTGTGTGTTTAGTAGGCATTACACTTCAAAAATAAAAATTTCTAACTGGCTTTAGTTAATCAGCTGAAATTTCACATGTAATCACATGCGATTTTCCTGGCCATCTGGGACAGCTAGAAGATCTGCTTTCTGTGTGACAATTCCAACTTCTGGGTAATCATGGGACTGACACACCTTCTCCTGGCCAGCCTTCCATATGCCAAATGAGTGTGGACCGTGTCATGGACACTGTGACTATAACTCTGCATGGCCTCTGTTCTTGGAGACTTTCATGTGGAGGACTGTTTTAGCAAGTGACTCAGACAACAGTTCCATTCTTGACTTCCTGTGAGTGGTGGTGATGGTCCCACTATGACTTCCTGTGAGTGGTGTTGACC
>NC_022018.1:39540205-39627537 GCF_000317375.1 Microtus ochrogaster
ACTGGAGAGGGAGGAGGAGAGGAGTAGGGGGAGGGGAAGAAGGGTGGGAGGAGGGGGAGGGAAGTGGGAGGCTGGGAGGAGGCTGAAACTTTTTTTTTCCTTTTCTCAATAAAATAAAAAAAAATGACAAAAAGAAAAAGAAAAAAAAATCTCCTCCTCACCAGAGGAGCCAACAGTGTTGTATTTCCCAGCCAGGGAAAGCTGCTTCTCTGTATTCGCGTGGCTTTTCATGATCCACCTTATAAGAATTAATTTATTCATATGGGTGTATACTACACATATTCCTCGTACCCACAGAGGCAAAAAGGGTACATCGGGTCTCCTGGAACTCTAATTACAGAAAGTTTGTGAGCTATGTGGCTGCTGGGAACTGAACCTGGATCCTCTGGAAGAGCAGCCACAGCTTTTAATCACTGAGCCATCTCTCCAGCCCCTCCTAATCCACTCCTAATTTAAGCATTATAACATAGTCTCTTTCTATATGTTGTACAGAGGTTTTGTACTGAACAGGAGCTTTGGAGAATCGTTGGCTCCTGGGGTGTGGCGGTCCTGGACTCTACCAGCTTCTTAATTGACTCTTTGGCACTTCCTAGTCATTTCACTCCAGGAAAGCGCCACTCTTCCTTCCCGTTTTATGATCTCAGCCTGGGAAGACAGCAGTAGCAATCTCATCTTTGTTCCCTGGCATCATTTTCAAGGAAGAAAATATGATGGGCATCAGGCACTAGTAACTTGTTAATAACCATAATGGTTATTTCTGCTTACATTTTACATACAGCTGAACCCTGCAGACTAAGATTATCAGAATAAAAGAATCAAAATTTAAAATACTTTCAGGTTTTGACACTATAGCTACCTGGAACCTAATTGTTTAAAGAAAGATAAAAATGTAGCAATATTTTAGTAAGAAAAATACTCTATTGCTGTTTTTATCTGTGACACACCGTCTGCACCTGAGCCTACCACTGCATCAACTGCTGACTAGGAATCTGTGGCCACTGTCTCCTCACTGCTGAGGCCGCTGCCCCAGGGGAGCCTTCCTGGCCCACATGCTGCCCAAGTCACCTCCACATAGGAGGAATTTTTTTCTTTTTTACTAAGTCTCCCTCTTTTTATTTTACCAATGAAGTCTCATGAGTCAGATACTAGGGTGACAATCTGCTAGCTCAGAGAGGCAGAGAAAGAAGCTGGCTAACTTTTCTCCTTTGCCATGTTTCAGAAAGAGGGCTTTCTTCAACATCATTTGAAACAAATACCTCCGACTGGATCTCTCTTTCTTCTACTCCCGCCCCCCAATCTCGCCCATCAACTTTCTTTTACTCTCTGTGGTTCCTTCTAGTCAACTGGTTGCTTGCTCTGCCTCTGGACCTACATTTGATTTTATTTAAATAATGCAATCTTGGGGTTCACAGTGTGATCAAATATCCAGCAACATTCAATCCCAATTTTGTGAGCTCCAACTATCTTATCAAAGGCCTTATCAAGTGAAGTGGATGCCATTAATGAAATTGTCAAGTTAGAAGGTTAGGCAGCTCATAGGTGCCTCACAAAACACTGCATGAAAGAATGAAAATTTAAAGCCAACAAGGAACATTGCTTTTATGAAGAAATGACCCATTGTTCCTGTCTTACATCTTCAATAAATTGTGTAGGTGTGTGTTGGGGAAGGGATGTATTGTGGTTTGAATAAGAAAAGCTTCCATAGGCGTACATTAGGAAGTGTGGCTTTGCTGGAGTAGGTGTGTTCCTTATTGGAGGACGTATTTCACTGGGGGAGGGCTTTGAGGTTTCATGTTTCTTTCTCTCTCTTCCTGCTGCCTGCATATTTGGATATAGAACTCTCAGCTACTTCTCTAGCACCATGTCTGCTTGCATGCCACCATGCTTCCTGCCAATGATGACAATAGACTAAACCACTGAACTATAAGCCAGCCTCAATGAAATGCTTTCCCTTATAAGAGTTGCTGTGGTCATGGTGTCTCTACACAGCAATTGGAACCCTAACTAAGACAAGAGGCATTGAAAATTATTTTTCTTTTTGGCCAGATTGTTGAAAAAGAAAATGCAACTCAAAGTTGGTGATCCAAAGACTGATGGTGTTTGGCCCTATTTACTCAGTCACCACATGTGGATGATAAACTGCTACCATGGCGTCAGAGACATGATCTCAGCATGTAAGGATGTAGATATTTTTCAGAACAGGTCCCTGCTGTGGAACAATAGATTTTTTTAATCCTCTCAATTGTATTGTTTTTAATAAAATGGTGATTGGCCAGTAGCCTGGCAAGAAGTATAGGTAGGGTGACAGCAACCAGGCAGGAAGTAGAAGCAGGACAATGAGAATTCTGGGAAGAGGGAAGTTTGAGTCTGCAATCATGATCCAGACACAGAGAAAACAAGATGTGACTACCTTGTCGAAAAAGGTACAGAGCCACATGGATAATACAGATAAGAATTATGGGTTAATATAAGTTGTAAGAATTAGTTAATAAGAAGATCCTGAGATACTAGGCCAATCAGTTTATAATTGATGTAGACCTCTGTGTCATTTCTTTGGGGCTTAATGGCTGCAGGATCAGGTGGGACAGAAACCTCGGTCAACAGGTCCCCAAGTACACTGTCTTAAAGTTTATACACTCATGTCAAGAGATGTAAGACTTTCTATTACCAAAAACCTCCATAAACTCTTAAGACTTGATGTATGAAAGTTTTTATTGGTCAGCGCTGTTAAACCTTCTTATCATAATTGCTGTGTTGTTAGTCAAGAAAAAGGCACAGTGAAGGGTGTTCTTCATATATCAGAAACCCGAAAACACAGAAGGCACATACTTCCTTTGAGAAGTCTAACTGCTGTAGTGGGCTTCACAGCTTTGACTTTCTGGATAAGAAGCTCTTGATAGCGTTGGTGTATTCCTCTGACAGCACCATTTCTTTGAGGGTACTGCACTCTTCAGCATTAACTGCGTGCAGCTTTTCTTTCTCATTTTTTCTGATTAACTGTTTGGAAATTCTCAGGGACTGATGAAACAAAACCAGCAATAAGTTATTCTAACAGGAATAGGATCAATAAATTCTTGTCATCCACTGTAATTAACTGATCCTTTTAGATTTTGCTAAGGGTTTATCTTTAAGGTACACAGAGATGACTCTAAACAGCCCTAGATGGATACAAATCTTCTGGTTCCAGGATTACACACTCAACAGCAAGGATGTAAGAACAATCAGCTATGAGCTACTACCCATATGTAATACCCATACAAACTGATGTTCTATAAAGTGGGGTCTCCTAAATATATTCAACCTCCTCACCTCCCACCTGAATCCCAAAGTAAAAAAGCTGGGTGTCTATTGGCATCCTCATGGAGTTATCACCATAAAGGATTATCATTTGAGCTTGTAGAATGGAAATGAAATGTCTATCTGGTAAGTTCTCTTTAAAAAAAAATCACTATTCCCAACATCATAGTAACTTCTAACAAAATCCAGAGGTGCTTCATGCCAACTGAAGACATGACTTGTCTTCTTAGGATGCATCCTACTAAGGCATATTTCCCCTTCGGAAATGATTTCCACATCCCCACAAGTAAAAACCAAATACTAACATTTTGTGGGAGCTTCGCATACGCTTTCAGCCTGGTCCAGATTTCTTTCTCAAAAGTGCTGTCAGGAAAAACTTCAGTGATGAGGCCTTGAGCACAGGCTTCTCTTGCTGTGAGCTTCTTCCCAAAGAGAAGCATCTCAGCTGCCTGCAATGCAAAGCAAGATGCAACCTCAGCTTTATAAAAACAGGCTTCAGCTGACTTCAGAACAGCCAGCCACTGGGAGATGCAGATGTACTCATGGCTCTTAAGGTTGCCAGTCTTTCACAGGAACAGGCAAGCCGAAGACCACACTGGACAAAGGTTTTCAAACAGCTGAGACCATAACTGTTTATGTCTCTCTAAAAGTTAGAATGTCAGCTGCTTCTGTGAGGATCTGCATTGGAGAGGCAAGTATGGGAAGTCCAGGACTTAAAGCCATAGTTGGTGTAGGAGGTCCTTCTGTGTATGTGTAGCTTTTATTGGTTATTGGCTAACGAAAGTGTCTTGGGCCTGCACAGAGAATAGAGGTGTGGCGGGAGAACTAAACTGAATGCTGTGAGAAAGAAGGGCATAGTCAGAAGGAGAAGCCTTGCAGTAGCCACCAGAGACAGACACGCTGAAACTTTGCTGGTAGGCCACAACCTTGTGCTGATGCACAGATTAATGGAGATGGGTTACTAAAGATGTAAGAGTTAGACACTAAGAAGCTAGAGCTAATGGGCCAAGTATTGATTTAGATAATAGAGTTTCTGTGTGATTATTTTGGGAGTCTGAGCCGTGGGAGCAAACAAACAGCCCTCCTTGCAACACCTAGTAGCTATTAAGCTCTGTAAATAACAAAAAAGAGCAGGGTAGAATAACAGAATCCATAGGGTCCACCTTTGAGGTTTCCAAAATCCATTCCCTTCCTGCTTATTGACTCTGAATGTCATCTTTCCCTGCACAGATACTCAGATTACTTTCATGTGAATGAAGGGATATGGGGATAGCTTACATTGCACGTCTATAAAAACCAAAGCCAATTAACAATTGTTCTTTCTATAGTTGGATTTTCTCTTCAAAAAACCTAAACAAATTCAAATGTCTAACTTTTAAGAGTTGCTTCTGCTCAACTATTCAAACTTTACCAGATTAATAACTCAGCCTCTATGATGACAGCCCGGTAAAGTTAAAGTTTGTATGCATGCATACTATCTATGTATGCATGTGGGGAAATCCACAGCAAAAAGTCTAATAGTCACCAAATAGGCTCTTTTACCATACTGAGATGATGACCAATGTCTGCTAAGCCCTTCCCTCTGTCCTTCCTCTCCAGTCCTTTCTTCATGTCCTTGAAGTTACTCCACAGAGGACAAGTAGATGTGTACAAACAGAGCTAGCTAGACCTGAGCAAACAGTCAGTGGGTTACCTTGGGCATCTCAACACACAGCACAACAACTGGTAAAAGGCAGCTCTGACTGGGAGTCACAGTGACTATGACTATGGAGCTGCTAAAAGCTGGTGACTTCTAGAATTCACATGGCTCCAAAGAGAAGATGTCACCATGTCATCTCAAAGGATGTTGCTCATCCACACAGTTTGGTGGCTCTGAGCTGATCACATCTGTAAATACTTCCTAGTCCCAGGCCTACAAGGACTGTCACACAGCTGTGGAGGACAAGTCTTCTGCTGTCACCAGAGCTCCAGCTGTAGGTCACCAGCTGTCAGACACAGCTGTCATGATGTCCCTGCATCATGAGGTGTTGCGGGAGGTCCTTCCGCTCCACTCCTCCAGCCTATAGCCGCTGAGATACCAGCCCATTGGGGCGTGGTCTCTCTCCCTTTAAAAAAGTGGCCACTTCCTTCTCTCGCTCTCTTCACTTCCTGCTCGGCTGGCGACTAGACTCCCTTCCTGGTTGTACAGAGGGCTGACGGTGATCTGTAAGTTTTTTCCCCTTTAAATAAATAATACCCTATTAATCATAATTCCAAACTGCTGTGGCCTTGTTTGTGACTTACGCCTACAATGAACTGCAGAGCAAATATCCTGACCCTTCCCTTACATCAGTTCTCCCCTTGGTCTAGCTTTTCCATATTGCAGAGCAAATAGTCATCCTGCAAACTTTGCCCCAGGGAAAGAAGACAGAGTACAGGATTGCCTTGGCAACAAAGACAACACACTGCATTTTAAGATTTTTTCTAAGTTACCTTTGCTGAGCCCATTATCTTCGGAAATGTGTAAGAGGAGCATGCTTCTGAGCACTGGCCAAGGGAGGTAAACGGAGTATGAAATGTTGCCTAGTTGGGATTGAGGAAGAACAGAAAAGCATTAAGGTATATAGATGTTAGTCTATAATTCAACTCTGACAAAGTTATGTAATTAGTATTTAATCTTAAATTCACAGTCTGGCCTAGAACTTAACCATCCTATGCCTCAGCCTCTGAGGGCAGGGATTACAGGAATGTACAACTGTGTCTAGCTCAGTATTCCTAATTGGTGAGGATATTTAAATTAAACTTCTGTGTTATACTATAAATACACAAATCATTTTTAGCGTGTTATCAATGGGGTTTTACAAATATGTAAATTATGTTGCCACCAACAATTTGAGCTGAGAAAATATTTAGTATACCAAAAGTCCCCTTATGGTCCTTGTGGGCAAGGCCTTCCTTCTAACATTCCCATGCATCACTATCTGCTCTCTGTCCCTGCTGTTCCCCCACCCCGGTTTTTTTTTTTTTTTTTGTTTTAGAAGGTTACATGCATGGAATCCTATATATAATAGATCTTTGTTTCTTGCTCCTGTTCCTTGGCATAAGGTTTGGGAGTCACTCATGCACTGCACATTGGTGGCCTCTTTCTCATCATTGCTGCTCTTAACCCTGTGTACGTGGCATCACTTAACAACCTATATGCCAGTTAACACTTTTACTAATGTTTCCAGCACTTTGTTCATTATCAGTAGGGCCAGTCACAACCATGGAACTTGTTATAATATAAAAAATTCCCCCTTTTCAAAAATACCTCAGCTATGTTGAAAAACAAATCCTTTTCAGATTTGTTATACTAAAAAAGAAGTAGATGTGAGTAGAGTAGCCATGCATCAACACCCCATACTGAGACAGGAGGGCCCCACTTTGTCCGTGCCCTTATTCAGCTTCCCTAGGAGAAGTCCTTGTAGCCCACACACATCACTATGAACATAGTGCTGCCGCATATGTTTTCAGTTCACACGTTAGCAGTAGCCTCAGAGTCCAACTCTTCCAGACCACCTCCAGTGTGCGAGGAAGAAATGCAGAGGGAAGCAAAGCTGAGCATATACTTTCTATTTGAGGGTAAACACTCATACTCATGATCTGAAGGTCAAGTTCTTTACTGTTCTGTTCGCTCTAATTCTTCCGCTATGGCTTCTTCTATTCTTTTTTGTTTTAATTCTCAGTTTGCCTAGCTTAAATCCCCCCTTTTTAAACAGGAGGCTTAAGGTAAAAAGAACAAAGTTACAGGAATTACATCTCATTGGTCATAGCACATTACTTAGATAAGTGATAAGGAGACAAGCCATTTACCATATACCATGGCCCTCAAGGTTTCAAGGTTCCAGGTCTAAGACTGACAAAGGGCTGGGGACACAGTGCCTGGGTGAGACAAGCTGCAGAGTGATCTGAACAGAGAGTCAGATCTTATCAGTCAGACTTAGCAAAAGAAGGATTGGCATGGTTCTTTAGGTTGCTTTGTGTTAGTAACTTTTCTTAGATATCTGCAATTCTGACTGTGTGTATATCTGTAAATTTTTTAACATATGATACACATACAGAAACATTTAGTCTAGTTTGAACTTGCTCTGAGGTGAAAATGAGTTAATTGTGTATACTTTGAGTAAAAGGAACAGAGCTGGCTTGTGTTTTACAGTCCCTGTGGGACAGTAGATCTAGTTATGAAACATATCCTAGTATACTTTCTGTATATCAAAATTACACAGCTTAATGAGAAGTCATCTTCCTGACCACCCATGGATATATGTGCCCATAATATTGAGATGCAATTGTGGGATTATATATACATATCATATGAAGTTACACACTTCAGTGCAGGTATTGGGGAGACACCATAGTTGCGTTAGCAAATATGAAATTATAGATTGGAGTAATATTTCCCATAGGCCCTGCCTGGATGGGATTTTCCCCTATCAGAGAATCATTCCTCCAGTGGGTTGACATCTGAACACTAGTTGTCACCTACTGTATACATTCACGGCACTTGATAATATGGCCTTTATGACAAATGATGTTGAGAATCTTGATGTCTACTTCTGGCTGTGTGTAGTAGCATCTTTGGTAAAGTAACTTCTAACATATTTCCCACTAATTTTCGTTTGTTTGTTCTTTTGTTTTGAGACAGGGTTTTTCTATGTAGCCCTTGCTTTACTGGAACTTTCTCTGTAGACCAGGTGGGTCTTAAACTCACCAAAAACCAACTGTCTTTGCCTCTTGAGTGCTGAGATGTATGCCACCACTACCTGGCATTTCCCACTATTTTAAAATGTTTATTATTTGCTTTCTTATTTTTGAATTGTAAGAATTCTTATAGACACAGGTTATAAGTAAGCATCATGCAAAGAATTTCTGCTAGTCTACGGCTTATCTATCCCTTTAAATAAAAACAATGTTCTGGATAAAGGGTCTTTATCAAATGTAGCACAGGCTGGTCTCAAACTTAAACAGTTCTCTTGCCTCAGCCTCCTAGAAGCATGCTGGGATTATAGGGATGAGTTGTCATACCCTCTTGGCCTTTTGGAGGTAGGGATGAGTAAGAGTGTGGAAGAACATCTTATGTAGTCCAGGCTAGCCTTGTTAGGTAGCTAAAAATGACCTTGAGTTCTTGATGGTCTAGTTCTTCTTCCTAAGTCCTGAATTGTATCCCTCTACCACATATACAGTTTTTTTTTTGCATTACAAAAACTTCAAGTTCCATTTATTTGTTTATTTACATGTATATATGCATGGGAGCATGCACATTTCTAGGGATGAAGGCCAGAGGTCCAGTTGCTGCAGTTCTTTTTCTCCTTCCATTATGTGCAGTGCAGACATTGAATTTAGGTTGTTGTGAGGACTAGTTTCGTATTAACTTGATCCAAGCTAGAGTTACCTGAGGAGACAAAACTGCACTTGAGAAAAAGCTCTCGTAAGGTTGGCCTGTAGGCAACTCTGTAGAGTAATGCCTTCATTGATGATTGATGTGGGAGGGGTAATCCCACAGAGAGTGGTGCCACCTCTTGGCTGATGGTCCTGAATGGTATAAGAAAGCAGGCTGAGCAAGCCATGAAGAACAGGCTAGTAAGCAGCACCCTTCCAAGGTCTCTGTATTAACTCCTGCTGCCTGGTTCTTGCCCTGTTGGAGTTCCTGTCTTTACTTCTTTCAGTGATGGACTGTGATGTGGAACTATAAACCAAATAAACCCTTTCCTTCCCAACTTGCTTTTCCATGGGGTTTCATCACAGTAATAGAAAATCTTAAGACAGCATAATTAGTAGCAAATACCTTCACTACCTAAACTCTCTTGCCTAGACCCCAGAGAAGTAGGCTATTTTTAATGTTCTCTTTCATGGTTTAAGGAGCCGTTAGGTTTCATTTCTTGCATGCTATTTATTTCTCCTCACTGTCAGATTTTATACTAGATTCTTGATCAATTGTTTTATAGATTTAGTTTAAAAATATTTTGAAGTGAGCAGCTTTTGTTGGATGAGTTGAAATATTGTTTTCTCAATCTTCCAGTTGTCCCGATTTCACCCTAGAGATCTTCTGGCTGGCTTCAGATTCTAGAGTTACTTTCAACATTGGTGGTTTAGATGATAAGTATGCTCATTTCTTCTATACTTAAGGAAAACATGTTATGAGAAAGGGTTTTACTCCATAGCCCAGATAGGCTAGCCGTGAACTCATGATAATCTTTCTGCCTCAGCTTTCCAAGTGTTTGTAAGTACAAGCCAACACCCCATCTATTTATGTATTTTGTGAAGAATAATAAATTTATGAAATAAGTATATAAATACTTAATTTCTAGTAGTAAGACAGTAGCTTTTTTAATAAGTATTTGTGAGTACATAGATATAGGTAGCATATGAATAAAACCATAAAATATTCTCATTAATGTCACTTTTCTTTTGCCCAGAAACCTTAGTAAGAAAACGCACTTCAGGAATATAATTAGACAACATAGCTTTAAGAATATAAACAGAAAAGCAGTCACGGCTAAGTTAACATAAATAGGTACATAGGAACTTGACAACAAACAGTTCCTATTTCCAAAGATGGAATGGTGGATGCAGTTAAGGGCTGAGGCTCTAGCGATGAACTGATTTAAGGCTTTGGGGCAGTCCCATACCCTCTCTGTAATAGTATTCTGTATCTGTAGCTTAGTATGGTCTTAAAAGGCTGCTGTGTGTATTGTATAAAATGTGTATGTGTATTATGTGTATTAACAGAGTACCTAAGCACTATGAACACGCAAACATCTATTTGAACAAATTTAAAACTCACATAGAAACAATGCATTTGCTGGTAGAGAAGCTACTAGCATATTTAGTTGCTAGTATTTAAGATCAGTATCCATCACAGACAACAGCTTATAGTGATAGGCATTTTAATAGGGTTGAATGTGAGCCTCTTGTTCACTACAGTATTTGTTTATGAAGTCAATAAAAACCCAGGGAATCTCTTCAGTGGTTAGCCAAGAAACTTTGGCCCTTCCTAAGGAGAAGGCAGCAGAAGAACCTGGGAGCTGCTGGTCTATGATTCTGGGGTAACCACTAAGATAACTGTCATCACATCTGTGTTTACAACATCAAAACTTAGAAACATCCTAAGGTTTCAGAAGCCAGGCACTGGTGAGATTTGCTAAGCTACAGAAACCAAATGCTTGAACTGGTTTATATCTGAGTGATAAAATGAGTGATTTTTCCCTAATTAACAAATTTTGGGATGCATATTTATAGGTATACACACACACAGTAAAACTGCTGCTTTAGTGAAACCAATAAACTCATATATTCACATCCAGGTATACCAATTATCTATTCATTAGCCAAAGTTCTTGTATAAATTCCACTATGATTGACTACAGTTCTCACACAGCAATTTAGAGGCTCAGCATCATGTATCTGTGACTATGTATCCTTTGAACTATATGTCCCTAATCCTCCCACCCCATCCATCATCCTATAGATTAGTAGATGTGAGAGTCCCCTCTGTGTGCTGTGATTACAATTAATGAATAAAGAAACTGCCTTGGCCTGTTGATGGGGCTGAACTTAGGTAGGTGGGGAAAACTAAACAGAATGCTGGGAGGAAGATGGCAAAGTCAGAGGGATTATGGGGCCACTGCCAGAGTCGGCCATGCTGAAACTTTGCCTGTAAGCCACAACCTCGTGGTGAGGCACAGATTAATGGAAATGGGTTAAATTAAAATATAAGAGTTAGTCAATAAGAAACTAGAGCTAATGGGCCAAGCACTGTTTTAAATAATATAGTTTCTGTGTGATTGCTTCAAATATAAGCTAGCCTGGCCCCCGGGAAGAACAAGTGGCTCACTCCCCTGTAACAATTAGTTTTCTTAAATGGTCCTGGTGATCCAAAACAGAGCCTTTCCCTTCCTAGTTTACTGATCAACACGTACATTTCCTGTGTGTGTGTTTCGGTTTTTCAAGACAAGGTTTTGCTGCAGTTTTAACAGCCTATCCTGGATCTTTATTTTTTTTCCTTTTTTTTTTTTTTTTTTTTTTTTTTTTTTTTTTTTTTTTTTTGTAGTTTCTATACTTTTGGAAATTTTAAGTTTGGCCATAACAGAAAAATACTATGGTTAAAAAATATAAAGGAAAAATACAAGTTGGGCATGGCAGCATCTACCTTTAATCAAAGCAACTGGGAGGAGAGGCAGGAGTATTTCTGTGAGTTCAAGGCCAGCCTGGTCTACCTACACTGTGAGTTCTAGGAAAGCTAGTGTGACACAATGAGACTCCCTCTCTCTTTCTGTCTCTGTCTGTCTCGCTCAGTCTCTCTCTCTCTCTCTCTCTCTCTCTCTCTCTCTCTCTCTCTCTCACACACACACACACACACACATGCACAAACACACACGAACACAAACACATGCTAAATACAGTGGTGAACACAAGACTGAACTATGTTAAAGTCTCAGAATTTCTTAGGCTTCAGTTTCTTTTTCTAAAAAGGAAGGAGAACAATGAATGACCAAAGTCCCTTCTTAATCTAGAATCCTAAATACTAGGCTTCCTGAACGAGGAAAAGAGGTTCAAGCAATCCTGCAAGCTGTCCGTCATCTCCTGACCATTTTTGAGTAATATGAAAACTGAAAATGGAACAGCTATGTAGTCTGATTAAAATACAGAACCATTAGAGTTGGGGCAATGTTTCCAATGGCAGTGTTTAGAAAAAATAATTAACAATGATGTAAGAATACAAATTGTCAAGTACTGAGTCTTTAAGAACTATCTAAATGACTATATTATACTGCTGTCTTGTTTTGGTTTCTGTTGCTGTAATGAAACATTGACCAAAAGCAACTTGGGGAGGAAAGGGTTTATTTGGATTGTAGGTTACAGTTCATCGTTGAGGAAAGTCAAGGCAAGAACTCAAGAATCAGAGGCAGGAGCCATGGAGAAACAGTGCTTATTGGCTGACTCCTCACAGCTTACTCAGTCTGCTTTTTACCACAACCCAAGATTGCCTGCATAGTGGTGGTACTGCCCACAGTGGGCAGGGCCCTCCCACATCAATTGTTAACCAAGTAAATGTACCAAAAACATGACCAATCTGTTAGAAAAAATTTCCCCAGGTTATATTCTCTGTTTACAAGTAACTATTTTGTGTCAAGTTGACAAAAAACTAACCAGCACAACCATTAACCCCTTGTAATATACTGAGGGATAGTCACAATAAAGAATGGAGGTACTCACGGATTGACCTGTGCTTGCACAAGTAGACTTACCCTGTCTGATGCATAGACAGCATCAAACAGTCCCAGAAGGGCTACAGGGATTCCTATAGCTGGGCCGTTTACTACTGCAACCAGAGGCTTGGGAAAGTCTATAAAAGTGCTTACAAATTCCCTAAAGAAATGGAAAGAGAAAATCATTAAACATCCCAAAGTGGCACCACTAACTATAGAAAGGAATGTATAAATCTGATATGATATCACTCTATAGGGCCACCTCTGCTGATTGGCCCAGGATTCCTGTAAACCTAATGGAATATCAGGTCATGACTCCTAGAGGCTAAGGCCAGTTCACATCTTGGGCACTGAATTCAGGACTGTGGGCCAGCTGTGACCTGAGACATCATGGCGTGTGAGCACATGCATAACTGCATATCACAGCGCAGGGGGACTGAGAGACTTGGCAGAACTGGGATAGGAAGGTGAAGCCCCAACCCTCCTTCAACAGCTTTCAAGACTCCTTCCAGTGCACAGCCAGCATCTGCAGACACTGTCTGTTCACCCCGCTGCGTGGGAACTCAGACTCCCTCTGCCTCTTCCTCACCTTACACTTTCCACTCAACCTCATCAGACTACAGGATGGAGATGGGGGATCTATTTGGAATCGTGATTAAGTGCATCAACACGGCAAAGTGGTCATTTTACTGATGTGGGGGGGCGGTGAGGAGATGACTCATTGGTTAAAGCATTTGCCACCTAAGTGTGAAGATTGGAGTAGAATTTGAATTCTCGGAACCTCCATAAATTCTGGGTGGACTTGGAGACATACCTGCTAGTTGTAAGTAAACTTGACACAAGCCTGAGGCATTTGGGAAAAGAGCCTCTCACTTAAGAAAGTGCTTCCGTGGTTTTGGGCTATAGACAAGTCTGTGGTGCATTTTCTTAATTAGTGATTGATGTGGTGGGGAGCAGACCATTGTGGGTGATTCCACATTTGGGTCGGCAGTTACGGAAGCTATAAGAAAGCAGGCTGAGCAAGCAAGGAGCGTACAAGCCAATGAGCAGTACTCCTCCATGGTCTTTGGATTGGTTCCTGCCTTCAGGTTCCTGCACTTGTTTCCTTTGATGACGAATCATAGGGGCAAATATGAAAGGAATTTCCTCTCCAAGTGTTTTTGGTCCTAGTATTTTCTCAGAGCAACAGAAACCAGAACTATGACCAAAAGCAATCCAGAAAATGTCTGACATCAACCCCAGACTCCACATGAACATGTATGCACTATACCCACTCATATGCTCACAACAAAGACACATGAAGCTTGGGAGCAAAGAAGTAACCCTCTAGGAACGAACAAATGTGACTCTTACCTCAGAGTCTCAGGACCCTTCTTAGCTACCTCTTCCATTCCACCATGGACTCTTGTGAAGTTAGTTATGTCATTCCCACTGCAGTAATAGTCACCAGCTCCTGCAAACAGTCAATCAACAGAACCATGATTCCTTCATGTTCCAACTCATTCTAGACTATGTGCATCTGCTGTGTGCAGGGCTCAGCCAGTCACTAGCAGAACACAAGTGAACTTCATTTACACTAGGGACTAGCAAGGCATGAGTGTTAACCTAAGTAAATGCAGATGGTGTGACTAGAACATGGCAGATGGCCACGTGGTATGACTATGGAGCAGGCTCAGTCTATTGTGGTGTTTAGGGTGGAGCTCACACAGGAAGGGGCAGCTGGACTGAGAGCTGAACAACAGGCAAGGCTAGCAGAGATGGAACAGTGCACATGAGATACTGTGTCTGTGGTCTCCAGGGTCTACACAACAGGCCTAAAGAAGAGTACCCAATGCTGAAGCAGAGAAAGAACGGGGGGGGGGGGGGCTGCTGTAGTCAAGATGAGTGGACAGACTGTGTGGGACTGTCTAGATTACGATAAGAACCATTATCTCTATATTAAGAGTCTCTGAAGTTGTGTGATTATTTAAGTACTGTTTGTCTACAATGAAATGATTTCTTCTTAATCACTTTTGTTTTGAGACAGGATCTGAAGAAACCCAGGTTGGCTTCAAACTCCCCATAAGCTGTGGATAACCCTGAGGGGCTGATTTTCTGCCCCTACCTCTTCATTGCCAGTACTGAAGTCCTGTGTTAAAATACCATGCTGGGGATCAAACCCAGACATTTCTACTTGATAGGCAAGCATTCCATTTCAGGCTACTTCCTTAGCACCCTTAAATAGTTTTGATAACTGTAAATATCAGGGTTTTCCCAGACCAAAAGAAGACACGATGGTTCTTATTTATGTGCATAGAATACATTCCAAGATGGTCAACAAATTCCTGAAATATCGGGATGGCCATCAGGCTTTCCAATATGTATTGTGTATTTCCTTTCCAGTTGATCCTCCATACCCTCAGGTTTTACATCTATGGATTCAACCAGCAGAAAATATTTGAGGAACAACAACAAATAAAAAACAACCATGTATACTGAATATTCGTGGACTTTTCCCCTTTTGACCATTCTTTCCTAAAGTGTGTAATGAGTACTGACATAGTATCTTTCTTGTTAGGCATTATGACATCCAGAGTAGATTCAAGATACTTGGGATGTGTGGCCCTTCTATGGAGATACCTCATGATTCTACATAGGAACATGAGTGTGAACAGTACTATTTTGGTGAGAGTAGTGGAACTAATTCCCAGAGGGTGTTGAGGGTGACTGTATGTGCATGCCTGTGACAAAGTTCAACATATACTTAGGCAAGATATTTACAGTAGCAAACTTTAATAATAACTATACATTATATAATGAGTTATTTAAAACATACTGTGAGTTTTCTAGAAATTCCTACTTATTTCTAGATCAGGGATGACAACAGATAACTCAAATTTTGGGAGGCAAAACCCCTGAAAGGAGCATTCAGTTAAGAGGGACGACTGTACTGATGCCTAAGAATGCACCAGATGCTCTCTCTACCCTGCCATCCCAGCTGCTGGGGGCAGTCATATCCAAACTCCATCAGTCAACAGAGCAGAGCTTCTCTCCAGTAATAGAGGACGTATGTAAATTAAACTGAGCAATATGCACTCTTATGTTTCATTATTTTACTAAGCAATTCTGTATATCTGCATGTATAAAAATGTTTTTTCATTGTCGAGCAGAATTCTACAAACAGTTAGAAGTCAACCTGTTTGTGGACAGATGAGTTGTTTTCTGTTGTGACTCTTGTGAGTCAGACAGCATGAGCTTTACTATGTTAGGTTGGGACTGACGAAAGAGTGGTTATAACATGTGCATGATAACATGGTCCATTTATACATCAATGCACTGGAGCGCTGGGAAAGACCTTCAGTGAGCATCGGTTCTATTTTGTAAGAAATTCCCTAAAATAGAAAGTGAATGAGTCCATGAAAATGGTCTTACCTGTGAAAACGGTTATGGCTGAGTTGTCTGTGCTGGCGTTTTTAAGTGCAAGCATAATATCCTGATACATCTATGTGAACAGAAAGACAGGGAAGGGAACAGTAAAAATGAGATACATTGTCTAGTTGACTGAGCTGCTGTATCTGTCTGCAAACTTTCTTTCAATCGAGTGCCAAAGTAATTTTTTTTAAGACTTACTTATTTCAGTTATATGCGTGAGTGTTTTGCCTTGTGTATGTTTGTACAGTGCCTCGGACCTGGTGCTTTTGGAGGTCTGAAGGGGGTGTCAGATCTGCTGTGACTGAAGGGACAGATGATTGTAAAGCACCGTGTTTGGCTGGGAAACTTAGGAGACATGAGTGCTCTTAAGCACTGAGCCATCTCTCAAGTCCCAATAATTGTATTTTGATGATGAAAAAAGTGGTTGCCTGAGAGGATTTCTGCTCCTCTGACAAGGGCTGTGTGCACATGATGTACAGGTACTGTGGCAGATGCACCAAATAACCACTTTGTCCAAAGGTGAGCAAGAGAGACATAGTTCCTGAGCTTTGCAGCTGGGCAGTTACTGTGCTCCAACAGGGATGGGGTGAGGGAAGCCCATGGGGTAGCACAAAGCTTGCTAGAACTTCTGAGGTTGCTACAGCAGGTGAGAGGAAAGGTAGCTAAGAAAATTGTCCCTAAAACAGCTTCTCAGCTGTCATTTCAAGGGAGGGGAAGTGTACTGTGCAGTCTGGGAAGCCAAAACTAATGCAAAGGCTGGATATCTGGGCCTCTCCGTGCTGGGATACAAAGGCACTGGCCCTGAACATCTCTGAAAATCTTGCCATAGTTTTAATGTGCTTTCAAAATTGGTATAGATTTTATTAAAACTATACTAAAAAATTTGTATTGATCTTATTAATGATTCAATGTGGGAAAGAGTTATGAGGAGGGTGGGTATTTCTAATGACACCAGAAAAATAGAAGCATGAACTTAATACGTGAATAATGATGAGATTGTTTTTCTTAAGGCAGGGGACAGAAAATAATTCCTGAGAATTACAGCAGCCAAGGTTACTAGGTAGAGCTGGAGCCAGGAACGTGGTGTATCAATTTATATTCTCCTGTTTACCAGCTATAAGAACTTACCAAGTTACACCTCACCCTGCTCAACTAGTCTATTAAATAAGTGTGTCAGGGTCTTCTGTTCAGAAAAGTCCTGAGTCTTGTTTCAAAGTGTAGCTGTACTCCCTGGCTAACATAGAGGTAACTCAGAACAAGCAAATACCAAGTTCTCAGAATAAAGTGCCTTAAGAATTTGAAGGTTCAGTAGCTGCTTTACAAGATCCTTAAAGCTTCAAATGAGCCTGCTGTCTCACACTGCAGATGGCAGCCTTAACCTCCAAGCACCTGATAAACCCCTGTAATCAGGGGAGAGGATCCAGTGATTGACTTATTATCAATGTAGTTCTGGGGAAATTCACACATACCCTGTTAAGCAGCTCATTCAACAGGGCTATTACTGCTCTGCTGAGGATGGAGTCTCTCTCTGCAGTCCCCTTCAAGTGCATACAAGCATGGTCCACGGGTATGGAAAAGACTCAGAATTTACAATTCCCTAAGGGGTCTCTGTGCATCTCTATCCATGATCTTTCATTTAGACTGATTTAACTGATTTGTGCTTTCATTCATGGAAAAGCTTCACTGCCTTCGGGATATGTAGAACCTACTAGAAACTCCTCAGTTCTAAACAATGTCTGACTCTGATGAGTTAAGTCAGATGCTCTAATCTACAAAAATAGGAATAGTGCTGAAATTCTACAGTTGCATGAAAGAATGAAATAGAGGAAATACAGGAGCATCACCTCTGAAGTTATGGCATTCTTTTTGGAGGGCCGATTGAACATGATCTTCGTGATGCCATCTTCAGAGGTTACCACGATGTCCTGAGACTCATGGACTTTCTCATTAGCTCTACTTTTTCCCTTGCTAGAGGCTTCAGATGAGGGACTCAAACTGGACACCAGATCCACATAGTTCTGCCTGGCAGTTTCCTGAAGAGTAGATGACAAAGACCTTTAGCATTTAAAATAAGCAACATGAGAAACAAAAAATGCTAATAAACACCACTATGTAATAAAGAGCAGAGTCTTTGATTCAACAGAGGTGCATTGCAACTTCCAAGGTTGTGTGAGAGGAGACCCATGTGTGTAATTCCAGCCACTGGGAGGCTGAGGCAGGCAGATTTTTGAGTTCAAGTCCAATCTAGACTGCAGTAGTTGAAGAGTCCAAGAATAAGAATATAGAAATGCAGATACCAGAAATAAGAATATATAAATAAAAAAATACAAGTTGTAAGCCTAAGAGAACGAGAGCAGGCTGTTAGCAGCTTTCTCAACAGCTTAAAGATTAACTATTAATAGTATGTTACTTCATTTTATAATCCATAGTTCTACCTGAGAGGCTGAAGCGGCCTTTGCTCTGCAAACCGAGCGTCACTCTGCAAACTGAGCATCAGCTTTTAGTTAAATCCCTGGCCACTCATGACCAGCAATTGATGTGAGTTGAGTTAACTTTTAAATGATGGGATGTACGTGACTTTTGACTTTTTGGTTGTGTATTTTCCAATATGCTTCCCTGCCATGAGAAACTGACAGTATCAGGGAGGTGCAGAGCCTTGGTTAACACTATCAAGGACTAAATACAATGATGAGGTTAACTAAAATCTCTGTAAAATGAAATTGCAAAGAAGGGCAATATGTGTCTACATATTTCACCTCCAGATTGTAAAAATTTCTTTCTTAGTGCCTAATACAATACTGTTGTGTCTCAGGTAAGGAGAGACAGGATGAGGGAGAAAAGTAGGAGAGGGTTACTCGTGGGTGGGGCAGTTAGAACACTTTAGGCACTCTTCAGGTTTTGTTATAAAAACGGGGGGGGGGGGAGGGTTCAAAAAATTGTCTTTTGCCACAGCCTTTCAAGCCCAAACTCTGGCTGTGGTCTCAGCTCACTGATAAAATTTTGTGCCCCATACAGATTTGTTTTTTTAAGTTTTAATTTTTTTTCCTGGAATAAAGTTTGCTTCTATTAGTAGATTTGGGTGGTCTGTCCCCATCTTTGTGCGAATTGCTGCCATCCCCCTGGTAGACCCAAGATAGTGAGGGGGCAAAGACTCACTCAATGATTAACCAATGAACTCTGGTTAATAATAGGACACAAACTTACCTTTGGGAGGCTTCCAAGGACATTCCATGCTTCCCACTTGGCTTTATTGACTGGGTCAAACACTCCTGGCTTAGGCATATTACAGGGTCCATCTGTGGCCTACAAAGAACACACGGTGATTAATGTGGAATAGAAATCTTTTGAGAAAGTGGTCCTAGAAGCTAAGAATTCATCAGTTTGGTATCCCTGATCAGATGTTAAAAGTGAAAACACCGAGCCAATTTTTAAGTCACAACATTGGAAAGTCCACACTGTCTTCTAAAGTCCTCTCTATGGGGACAGAACCAGGAATTTACCGGTAAACTCCTGCTAACTGCTCAAAGGGCTGTAGCTGGTGCAGGAAGGGATGGGGTCTTCAGTTCCTGGTCCTCTGGAAGCTTAGCTAAATGACACTCCAGGAAATACAAAGAAAACTGATTTTTGTGAGGGCAGGTAGGATGGGTATCTTGAAATGAATTAACACCCAATTCAGCTACTTTTCAAAAGAGATTTTCAAACGATTTCAAATATATAAATTTTGCCCTGGAGTCATTTAGTGGAGGACAGAGGAGTCTTGGAGATGACAGGCAGTTGAGGTTTTGCTCATCCAAAGTCATCCACTGCAGTCAGTCATCTGGGAGGTGACAGGGAACTGAGCCCACAAAGGGCTGCACAGAATTCCCTCAATCAATGGGAAGCTAAGAACCTGCTGGAGATTACAGGTAGTGGCTTCAATTTGTTCCTGGTCCTTGTACTTCTCCATCCCAACTGCTGACCAGTCAGTCCTAACTCCAGACAGACAGCAAAGCTTAGGGCTGTGCAATTTCTAAGACCACCTCAGCTCATATCCACTAAAAAGACTCACAGTACCCTTGCAAGCTGTGGTAGTCATGGTTGAAGTTCCTCAAAAAGAAAAAATAGAGACTTAACTAACGGAAGGCAAAGACTCATAGAATAAAGTTCAGAGCTGAAGTCAATGTGGCACTTCAATTGTCTTCTCACCAAAGGTTATGAGGGGGAAAATCCCCAGATTGATAGATATATGAAAATATGGTGGACTATTGCCAATGAAGAAGTTCTCTGCAGTTTCCATGTCCACTGTTTGCCAGAGCCCTAACCCATAGGTAAACCTACTTACCCTAAGAGCAGCCTGTACACTAAATCAATGGCTAGACTCTCCAGGCAAACAAAGATGCTTGTGCCAAGCATGACCGTGCATGGGCTTCGAGAATAACCCCTAGCAGCTGAGGGCAAAGTCTTTTTGGACAAGTAAAATTCTTGAATGTACACTTCCATCTTCTGAGTTAGGGTTTCTATTGCTGTGATAAAAATACTCTGACCAAAAACAACTAGGGGAGGGGAGTGTCTATTTCAGCTCCCAACACTGAGGTCTTACTCCATCGGTCACAGAAGTCTGGGCAGTAAATAAAGACAGGAACCTGGAGACAGGAACTGAAGCAGAAGCCATGGTCAATGCAGTTTACTGGCTTGCTCAGTGTCCTCTCTTAGGCAT
The DNA here is from genome assembly GCF_000317375.1 of Microtus ochrogaster. Lineage (NCBI taxonomy): Eukaryota > Metazoa > Chordata > Mammalia > Rodentia > Cricetidae > Microtus > Microtus ochrogaster. The sequence continues at coordinate 39,560,837 of NC_022018.1, forward strand.
TCCATATCAATCATTAATCCAGATAATATCTGACAGCTGTGCCTACAGGTCGATCTTATGGAGGCTCTTTCTCAACTGAGAGTCACTCTTTCCAGATGACTTACGTTTATGTCAAGTTAACAAAGAAAAACAAACCTCCACAGAGACACTCATGCTAATCACCTAGTAGAAATCTTAAGAATAATAATTTGTAACACAGGAGTCCAGGCTGGCAGACAGAGGAGTGAAGTCTTTCCATTATAACCTTTAGTTCCTCAGTGATTATAAAAAATTTCAAACATTCACAAATACATGAGTTGTAATATCCTATTAACAGTTATTAAATTTTATCTTAAATGCTTCACCTATTTTTTTAATTTTAATTGGTTTCAAACATCCCAAACATTACATTATGCACCCTTAAATTACTATCAATTTCCCTGAAACACAAACATTTATTACATAAACATGGCACCATTAACAATATCCAGGATACCACTAAATAATAGTAAATCTCAATCAATATTCAAATTTCCCAAATTGTCCCCAAAACTCCGTTTCAGTGAGTTACTCTAATCAGGAAGGACTCCAAAGCAGGGGCCCAAACATGCAAACGTGAATGTGAATGTTATATCTCTGTGCTTTGAAAGTATATCAAGACCCAACCTAAAAAGCAAACCTAAACAAAGCCTGCATCACACACCACAAAGGGTGACAATCATGCAGCCCAACCGTGCAAAGCTGCCTGTTAGATGCATATCAACTTCAGGAATGATTTGCTCCAAATGTGTATAAATCACATCTGACCTCAGCCCATTACCTGCTTATACAGCGCATAGAGTTGCAGCTTCACTTGGTTTCCTGGGTCCTTCTTCAAGAGTTTCACTTGGTTCACTGCATTTTCAAAGTCCTGCTGACTGGCTCTCATCTTTGGTCTGCCCAAGTGCACCTGAGCCACTGGGAATCTAAAGACCTGCGGGAGACTACAAACAGTGGTTTTTATTTGTTCCTACCTCTTCCTTTCTGCAGCAGAATTACCCACTGGTCCCAAGTCCTATTAATCAGAATGACATGCTTATCTACAATATTTTCTCCAAGTCAGCAACTTTTCACAGACTGGCACAAACTTTTTCAAATGATGTGTAGGTTTTCCCTTTTGAGAAAGTCACTCATGCCACCACCGCGTTACTGCAACCACCAGGCTCCAGGCTTTGCTCCTGGGGCGCAATATCTTTGGGTTGTTTCATTTGGGTCGCTCTTACCAGCCACTTCTCTAAAGAGGGTTTGCAAACCACGCTAGTGATAACTGATTGCTCCTGTGCAGCGCTCAGAAAACTGGCAATCTTGGTCACAGTGCAGCCTTAGAGCCCTAGGAAGTTCCGGGTTCGGCCTGCAGGCATGGGCGTCTCCCAGAATCAGAGCTTGCAACTCTCCCTGATGGACAGAGGTGAGCAGAGTACTTCCATTTTTTCCCTTTTGGATTCAGCAGAGGAAGGACATTCTATTTAGAGCTCTCTAGCTGGGAAACCCTCAAAGGAGGATCCTGCTGTCCTGATAGCCAGACCGGTTGACAGAGTGGGCGGCTTGCGTGGGGGCTTCCGCGGGCTGGCGACAAAACCCGCTGTCAACTTTGGGCCAGAAAGCCGAAACTGCAGGCTTACCTCGGACACCAGCGCTGCACCACTGTCCAGATCACTGCCGCCAAAGACGGACGCTTAAGACAGTGTGATCCAGTTGAAAGGGCAGGACCAGACCAGGTGGGGCGGAGCCAGATGTGAGCTCCGGGTATAGGCGGAGCCAGGCATCTTAGGGCGGGCAGAGCACGGCTTGGGTGTGAGCCCTGGGGGAGGGGTGTGGCTGGCCTGTCCAACTGATCTGAGAATGGGCGGATTTCAGGGAGGAGCCCAGAATTTCTGGACCAGGTCCAACTGGGTACAAAGGTGACTGGCACTAGACTGGCAAAGACGGCTGGAAGCAGGAGTAAAAGGGCAGATCGCTGGGCTCTGGGAATTTTAATCAGAGATCCTAAAGCGTATTCATGTAGAAACCCGATCATTTTTCAGCTTGTTCAGTTAGGAGCACATTTCTGAGCACACTCATTTCAAGGTCATGGAGCACGCGTTTAAAAGATTAAATGAACAAGAATGCGCCCTAGAATGCTTATTTTTTTGTTTATTTTATTTTATTTTTTTAAATTTATTTATTTATTAAAGATTTCTGCCTCCTCCCCGCCACCGCCTCCCATTTCCCTCCCCCTCCCCCGCTCAAGTCCCCCTCCCTCATCAGCTCGAAGAGCAATCAGGGTTCCCTGACCTTGCACAATAAAGTAAGAGGGACAAGGAAGGACACTGTACAAGTTGCAGTAAGGTAGGTGTAGGTGTTTTCTCCTGAAAGTGTCAGCCTTGCTTAGCAGCTAACCATATGAACAGGGGCCATGTCCTGTGAACCTAGTGTCTGACTGGAGACAGGGTGGGAGTGGGCAGTTCTCAATGAAAGGGAACCACTGTGAGTTGGGCAGCACTTCCTTTAAGCATGAGGATCACTGAATCCTTCCTTGCTAAGGAGTTCGGATTCTGTGCTAAGAATATTAGAGAGCCATAAAAGAGCTAATTGGTGGGGCTAGAGAGTTGTCTGAGTTGTTTGAGAACATTTGTTGGTTTCGCAGAGGACCCGCGTTTGTCTTTCCTGAACCTACATGGTGGCTTATGACCATTCATAATCCGTAGCCAAAGGAATAGAGCCCATCTTCTGGCCTCGGCAGGCACCAAACACACAGATGTTTGCATATGTACAGTTATGCAAAATCAACCACACATAAATAAACTAATAGATAAAGTTAAATAAAAAGTTAAATACATTTTTTAAAAGATCCAATTGGCATGCCTTTGATCTAGTACACAGAGCAGTCAGAGTTGCCCAGCACATCTCCTGAGGGTATTGTTTCTGGACCAGAGTAAGAATGGCAGAATCCTCAAGCCCTCAGCCAGAGCTCTAATCTCTACTCTGTTGTAGGAGGACCAGGGCCTGCTTGTTCTTATGAAGACCTTGAGATAAGATGTCTAATTCAATTAGATCTGACCTTAGAGCCTGGTTGCAAGGACCAGTGCTGCCTAAGAAGTGATTTGATAGAGTCCCAGGCCTAGTGGTGACAAGAGCCAAGGAAATGTTTCAAGCAACACTGAATCTTGGGGGTTCTGCTTTACCTTATATGCTAAGAATTTTGGCAGATGTTTCTTGAGATGGTGGCATGGAACCTATGGTTGATGAACCTGTCAGCCAAAGTGACTGTTTTTATTTTTAACATTAAAATTTCATCAAATTATGTTACGATCATGACCTATAAAATTCTAGCATATAGTGTCAGGAATGATTTGAATTATGTGCAAACAACAGCAAAGGCTGGAGTCTGAAAGAAGCCTGAATCCCTTCTGTCCCACTGCGAGCTCCCCTCTCTGGATCTGTTGTCCTTCCACAGCTGTTTCTTGGCTTTATCTCCCCCTCCCCCACCCCACTCAGTCTTTCCTCAGGTCTCACTGTTTCTGCATTGCTGTAACTTGATCAGCCCTGACTGGCTTTGCTTTCTTCCCACCTCTGCAGCCTGCTTTCCTCCTGCTCCCTGACTGATCTCCCTACAGTGTAACTCTGATGGCTGTGGTTGGAACTGTGGCCCAGAGTTCTCATTTGGGAAACATCTCTTAGTTCCCCTGTCGATGGCATTTAGGGGCAAGACCTTTGAGTAGTAACTAAGGTGAAATATTAAAGAGGATCATGAAGGTCCTAGCTAGTAGACAGACCTTGACAATTAGTCATCCCAGTTTCCAGAATGCTGAACTGGCTTCTGTTGTCTGTATTTTACCCAGTTGGTGGCTTTTTTGTAGACACATAAAATGGACCAAGACACTGACATGACTCATGATAGTCTCTTGATCCTTCCTCTGTCACTGGAATCTTGAGTGGGTCCCTTTGCCTAATAAGTAACCCCAACCTCTTAGTGTAACAGATAAGGAAGGCCATTGAGATTTGGCCCATAATGTCTACTCATCTCTCCTGCTTGCCCTTTCCATTCATTCATTCACACAGTCATTTATCCATTACACTAACCTTTTAAAAGACAGTTTCACTGTGCATCTCAGTAGATTTTCTGCATCTGTCCAGAAGATCACGTAATTTTTCTGTAATTTTATTTATATGCTATATTGCATTTATCAATCTATGTATGTTGAAACATCCTGCATATTCATGTTGCTTACATGATTCAGCTTACATGATGCAGTCTTCATAATGTTTTCCTCAATTGTGTTTGCAAGCATTTGGCTAAGAATTTGTACCTCTATGTTCATCAGGGAAATTGCTCTGTAATCATCTTTATCTGTTTTTGTCATCCTCTGGTTTCCATGTGAGAAACCTTATAGTTTCACAGAATGGTTTCGGTTCTTTCCCCTCAATTTGGCCGAACCATCTGCGGAGTGTTGGTGTTAGATCTTTCTTAAGCTTTAGTAGACTCCAGATATGAGTCCTTGAAGACCTGGACTTTTCTTTGTGAGAGTACTTCTAATTACAGCTTTAATCTCATTGCTGGTAATGGCTCCTCTAGTGGAATTATTTATATATTCTGCCTTCGATTTTGGCTAAGTAATATGCATTTAGAAATCCATCCATTTCTTCCTGGTTTTCCAGGTTTTAGAATCTGTTTGCAAAGCATTCCCCAGTAATGATATAGATTTCTACTGGAGATTATCTATCTATCTATCTATCTATCTATCTATCTATCTATCTATCTATCTATCTATCCACCTATCCATCCTTCCTTACTTCCTTTCTTCTTTCATTTCTGTTCCTTTGCAACAATATCCCCTTTATGTATAATTTTTAAAAATCTGGGTCTTTTCTCTCTTTTTGTTAGTTTGTCTAAAGGTTTATCATTCTTGTTAATTATTCTGAGTTCCTTTTGGGGAACTTTTTCTCTCAGTCTCAATTTTATTTAACAGTTCATTTACCGTGGATATATTGATGGCTGTGAGGGCCTGGGGAGATCTCATGAATACATAAAGACCTCTGTAGTAATAGGCTGCTTATTTGTTCCCAACTGCTCATACTAGAAATAACCATATGGAAACTGTATTAATTACAACACTATTGGGCCTATTAGATTATACATATTTCTAGCTCACTCTTATTTATTTATTTAACCCATTTCTATTATTTTGTATTTTAGCATGAGGATTGTGTCCTTCTGGCAATGTTCCACCTGGTGATGTGTGTCTTTCTTCTCTGGTAGCTCCATGACATCTCCTGTCTCTGCCTTCTTTCTCGTAGCATTCAGTTTAGTTTGTCACACCTAGCTCTAACCTGCCCTATCACCAGCCAAGGCAGATTTCTTAGTCATTAACAAATAAAAGCAACACATATACAGAAGGACTTCCCACACCATTTCCCCTTTTCTGTTTAAATAAAAAGAATGGCTTTAACTTTAACATAGTAAAATTACATATAACAAAACAGTTATCAAGCAAGAATTACACTTACAATATTTATATCTACTTTATCTTTTATCATAACTAAAAAGCCTATAATTATAACTATCCTTCAACTCCATCAAAGACTCCAGAAGGATATAATATTACCTAAGTTAACAGGAAGTACATTGTAAGCACTTGGCAAAGACATCTTGATGTCTAGACAGTTATCCAAATTTCTTGTGTATCATTGGGGCATCCATCCTCGGCTTATAGGCCCATAGTATCCAGCAGACTTTTTCATGAAGCAGGAAATTTCAAGACAGTTCTGCCTATATTGGCAGTTGTCAGTCACTTTTTTTCTGTGTCCTGAAGAATGTCTTGCAGACTCTTTTATGAAGCAGGAACCCTGAAGGATTGTCTTACCTTTAGGAAATTTCAGCAGTCATTTTTCTGTGGGTCCTGCATGTCCAGTCAAACAGTTCAGGCAAGAGCAGTTCCTTGCCCAAATGGCTAATAAACTCCATGAGGAGCCTCTTTGATGCCCGTCTTTCACCTGAAGTAACTGGTGCTACCAGGAGCAGATGTGTCTCATTGTCATGAAAAGTTCTAAGTTCTTATAACATTTTAAACACCACATTCTGTAAGTTTTTGAAAGGTTTGGAGACTATCTAATTAACTAAAATATATTTCTATATATCTAGCAAACCTAACTAACTTGATTACAAGTTTGACTATTATAGATGACTCTCTATTAACCTATATTTCTTAATTATACATTACATTTTTAAATGACTGGCACACACAATACCTTAGTCAAGAGTAGACATAGACATTTAACAAAACTGATCTTCAATTTTTATCAATAGACCAAGATCAGTAATTGAGAGGCAGTGGATTCATTCTGGATTAAGAAAAATCAGGTTTGCTCAAGGAAGACTACCCTTGAGAAACCTCCATAGGTGTTGATGGACCAGATGGTCTAACATTTCAGAGAACCTCTGTTGAAGTTTCTTCTGAGTTCTACATCCAGAACAGTTTCAAGACTGCTGGCTGAGATGATCAAGCCTCACACAAAATTTTCAAGTCAAGACTTGACCATAATCTTAAATTTTCTTTAGGCCCCTATAAGATTATGAGCACCCCAAATCAGCAGGAAGTAGCCTGGAAAACTATGCCCACATTCCCGCAAAATGGACTGTGGATATTTTCCTTTGTATAAAATGTTGGTTAAAAGTTTGCATGAATAATGGTCAGGGGAAAAACTAAACAAAGGATATTAGGTTAAGAGCTCTTCTTGTTTGTTTGTTTGTTTGTTTGTTTGTTTGTTTGTTTGTTTGTTTTAAAGGTGGAAGTGCTGTGGGACAATAGTCCTGTATCCTGTAACAATTCCTCAGTTATATTGAAGCCAGTCAGGAAGTCTAGGCAGGGTGACCAGGCAGGAAGTCTAGGCAGGGTGACCAGGCAGGAAGTCTAGGCAGGGTGACCAGGCAGGAAGTATAGGCAGGGTGACCAGGCAGGAAGTATAGGCGGAACAACCAGAATCGGAGAACTCAGTGGAAAGACTCAGTCTGCAGTTGTCACCCAGATACAGAAGAAGCAGGATGAGAATGCCTCACTGATAAAGGTACCAAGGTACGTGGCAACACTGGCAAGAATTATGCCTTAATGTAAGATATAAGAGTGAGTTAATAAGAAACCCTGAACTAACAGGCCAACCAATTCATAATTAATGTAGACCTCTGTGTGTTTCTTTGGGACTGAATGGGACTGGGCAGGACAGGAACCTCTGTCAACATACCTCTGCTCAACATTTTTATGATTCTATTGTCAGAGGACGGACTCATAGAGGACACAGTGTATGGAATTTGGAGAGAACTTTTATTACAAAGCTTAAATACTCAAGGGGTAAGTCTGATTGTTCTCAGTATGAATCACAAGTTTTAGGCAACTCATCTATGAGCAAATTTTAATGAAATATTGATGAGTTCAGATAGATTGGAGGGACAGACAATTCTGAAATTGGGGAGATTATGTTTCCTAATGTTGGTATAGAATTTATTCCCCCTTTCTGCCCAAGACATCAGTAGCATGATGGGAACAGCCAACACTATTGACAGGTAATTATAATACCATCCTGTTGGACTAAGATATATAGACTGGCCCGGCACCCTAGCACTGGTTTCTGTTTGTTTTCCTTTATCTGGGGACTCCACATCACATATACCAGACCAAATGCTATTCTACTACATGCAAATCTTTTTTTTTTTTTTTTTTACTGTCAGCACTTGAAAGACTCTTTTGCATTCCTGGCTTGAGTTTGGATGACTCCTCCATGCACTCTACTGAATAATTTTGAGTTGTTACTCCATGGACATACACATCTTCTTGCTGCAATTTTTTTCTAAGACTTTTTTTTCTTCTAAGATCTCTCTGTTCCAGCCAGAATCTATGTTACCCAGGCTGGTTGGTATCTTGCCATCCTCCTGCCTCAGCCTCCCAAGTGCTGAGGTTACATATATCCAAGCTACGATTTTTCCCCCTCTGTCTTTGTCCTTCAACAGTTTGGCTTTGATGTAAGCATTATGTTCTTAGAGTGAAGGTTGTTTGGGGGTTGTTGAGTTTCATAGATGTGTGAACCTATATCTTCCACCAAGTTTGAGAAAGTTTTAGTTGGGAGTTCTTTAAATATCTTGTCTGTCTCAACCAATGTCTTTATCTTTTACTCTGTGCATACAGTGATGATGAGATGCCCACCCCAGTTCATGTAGTTGTTTTAAAATTTCTAATATCATTTTGATATTTTTTTCATATTAGCTAACTTCCACTGATCTGTTTTCCACTTTACTGACATCTTCTTTTATTTTCTCAGTTTACTGTGGTTCCTGCATTATGCCTTTTTAAAATTAGAGATATTCTTTCTTCTTTTTTTCTTATTTCCTATATTTTCCTTTTGGCTTTTAAGAAAATAATTTCTCCGGCAGTGTCTTGTATCCATCTTTCCAGTCTAGTATGCCCACTTACACAATATACCGGATTTGATATTATCAAATCCGGTAAGTTTGATTTCATGCAACACAGGCTTGGCACTGTGTACTTGACTCCTCAAGTTTTCCTGCCTGCATCAGGATTCCCTTTTCTGCATTATGCTAATCTGCACAGGGAAGCTCCAGAGACATGACTCAGGTCCCCAACTGAAGTATAACTTCTCTTACCCAATAGTTTCTTCTTCAGTTCTGGTAATTGACTCAAGTCATGTTAAATTAATGAGTTCACTGATAGAAAATTCACAGACCCATCCACTCAGTGGCATACTCTATTACTAATTATTCTTTGATAAGTATTTTTTTAAAAAAAAATTCTAAGTACCTGTAGAGTTTTGTGTGAAAGTCAACACTCACTTCATATCCCTCAAGATCTTAAGCCCAATTATTACTGAAGACAATCTTCATAAATCTAATGACACGGTGCAACGAGATCTCATGGGAGGCCAGATGGAAATAATGTATTAAAGGATTGCTATCAATCATAAACCAACAGGACAAATAACTCATTAACCTGATTCATATGAGCTGACATCGCTATTCATCTGCCACACACAGGTACCTGCTTCAAGGAGGTGCTGCCAGCACTGACAAGGTTGGCATATTGGCAACATTCATTCAGTTATTCATTTGTAAATCATCTCCCCATTTATTGATCACTCTTGGGTTCCAGGTATTAGCAAAGGACACTGGAGTAAAGTTGAGGTGACACTGGAGTAAAGTTGAGGTTTGATGAGTTGGCTATGAACTTCAGATCCTTGCTCCTCTTGCTGTACAGAGGACACTACATTTCCATCTGTATCAGTTCCAGGATGCCACACGATGAGGATTTTGTATTGTGGGTTCACATCTTTGCTATATAACAGCATTAACCAGAGTTCAGTAATGCTGAAGTTCAGCAAGTTAAACTCAGATTCATCAATGACCCAGTGTTTTTCAGAGTACACTGTTTTTGTTATTTTGCTGACATGAAATTGAAGCCCAGAGTTTAAGTAGAGTTCAAGGTTTCATGTTCAAGGTCTCAGAATTAGTGACTCTGTGATGTGGGAGCTCAAGATCATTAGCAAATAGGTTAAGTTCTCTGTTAATTATTCTTGTGAGTGAGAAGAGTCAATAACCAAAATTTCAATAAAAACATGAGGTGTTTCAGGGATACAATCTTTTTGTAAAAGTTAGAAAATGTAAAAGTATCAAATTGAGATCACCTATTATTTTAATGCTAAGAAAACTAATCTATGTAATATTGAATTTAGATAAATGAATGCAATATTGTATTTGGGTTCTCTAGAAAACAGAACTGATAGAAAGAATATTACAAGTGGGATTAATTATATTGTCAGATAGAATGCAAACTGGGTAGTCCAAAATGGCTGAATGTGCACTGGAGAGGCTTAGAGTCCAGTAGCTGCTCATCCGATTAGGGACATGGCCTCAGGAGTTCCATCTAGTGATGAAGGTCAGGAGGATTCATGTAGAGTCCCTAGTCTTCATTATCAGTGGAAGATAAGCTGGATTCTATCTACTCAAGTGGACTGGGGCAGCAGCAACAAAGTAGATACAGCCCACTCACCAGCAGGGGGCAAAGGAGAGCAGGTAAAGAAGCAATAGTTTAACCTAGGCCCTTCCCATAGCTGAGGCATCCAAGGGAAGGTCTATAGGAAGGTGCTTCCTTCTAGGGAGGTGGGACTTTGTCATATAATCCATTCTGGAAATACCCATACAAACCTATCAAATGGTTTATTTCTTAGTTGATTCCCAATCCAATCAAGCTGACAATCAAGATTAACCAACAGGGATGTTAATGCTAAATTTAAGATACTGAATAGATGTGATAGAAAAACTCTCAAAAAAAAAAAAAGCTTGAATTCAAGATCAATTGATATTCTCAGGTGGAGATATTTTAACGTCAAAATGGCACTTTTTTGTTTTGTATTTTTTGTTTTAAGGCTTAGTTCTACTCTGTACCGTGCACTGGCCCCAAACCTCCTTGTGCCACAGCCTTTCTCTTGTGATGTGTCCGGCCTAACCCTCTTAATCTTGTCCCTTCTGTCTCCTTCCTTCTTTTCTTCCTCTTCCCCACTTCTTGTCAAATCAGAGTCCTGCCACACAGCCAAGGTTGGGCTCTAAATCAGGATTGTTCAGCCTTTATGTGATTACAGTGTATGCAATATGCTTTTTTCTTTTGCTTCATCTTTAACAACCACCTCCACAGGGTGTCCTAGTAGAAAGAGGACCTTGGTAATGCCCCCTTCCTTTCACATCTCAAATGTATTCTGCTGCAAAAATTGAATGTGTCTTTAACACTGGTACTCAGAGGTCAAGGGCTATTTGATCTTGATGAGGAAGAAAACAGAGTCATTGGGAAGGAGATCCCTCTCTTGTGAAGTGCTCTTGACCATTGTCTTAATGTAGCCCCATTTGTCTCCTAAACCCCCTTTGTGGTGTTACACCCTGAAGATGGAGATCTGAGGCAGGAGGAACTCTGCTGTTTCGCTCAGTGCCTGTCACTGGCAGCAGGAATGAACTGATGCAGCTAACTGGGTGACCTGATGATCATCCTCAAGGATGCAGGGTGCTCATCTGCTCGAGAGACACAGGAGTTCCTTCATGACTCAGGGTCCTCTACTCAGGAGACAGAAGAGTGTCCCTCAGACTCCTTTGCAGGATGTGGGAATGAAGCAGGAAGACAAGAGGACTCGGATGGAGTCGAGCATCTGCATCAGGAGAAGGATGTTATGTCTGTGCCTCAGCAGCAGCTGTGTGTGACCCAGGGACTGTGAGGCTAATCAGCTGTAGCTGAGATTAGTGGTTAGGGACAGTGCGTGCTGCTGGGATCCCTGTATTTTCTACAGGATTCTGCCCTTGAAGAGGAGATTGTTTGCAGGTGCTCTGTGTATGCTTGAAGCTTGAGAAGGGGGTAGTAGTAAAGAGAAAATGATCAGTGAGGTCCTTAGTAATACCTAGATCACAGGAGTGTGGACTTAGCCAGCAGTCAGAATCTGAAATTCCGGTAACATAATTATTAAGCATTTTTTTTTTTCAGAATCTACTTGTTTTCTCTTTGTCTCTACTTTTTTTCTGGTTAGCCTGTGCATCCGGGTCTAACATCACAGCACAACTTATGTGCACAACTTATACTCAATGATTACCCTCAACTACTTTTTTGTAGCAAAGAAATTTCCCTCAGGCATCCTTCTCTAGAAAAATTGCATGTATTATCCGTTACTTTCAAAGAAATAGACTTCTCCCCTAATCACCCATTTTTCTTATTTATACAAAGTTTAATATTTACTTTGTTCCAATATATTTTAAAGAATGAGAATGGTGGCTATAGTTTTGTGCTGGTTTGCTGAGAATGGTGTGCCAGGCTTTTTCTTTCGGGCCACCAATCAGCTCCCAAATCATGATGCAGATTCTTATTATTAGATTTGATGCTCCACCTAGCTTAGGCTTGGTTCTGGATAGCTCTTCTAACTTAAATTTCCGGTTTCTCTTTATCTACCTTTGCCTTAGGGCTTCCTTCTGTATACCTTACTTTCACTGCTTCTCATGTCTGCCTGGCTTGTGTCTGCCTGGCTTCTGGACCAAGGTATATCCCTCCTTCTCTCCTTTCTTCTCTTGTTCTTCCCTCTCTCTTTCTATAGATTTCTCCTCATACTTCTTCTCTCTACACACCAGCCCTGCCTAGCCTTTCTCTGCCTAGTTATTGGGCTTTCAGCTCTTTATTAGACCAATCAGATGCCTTAGGCTGGCAAGGTGAAACAAATGCAATACATCCGTACATAATTAAACACACCTCCTTACATCATTAAACAAATGCAGCATAAACACATACAACAATCTTTACACAGTTAAGATGATATTCCACAACAGAATGGCCTCCACATACCCCTGTATTTGAATACTTGGATCCTAGCTGGTAAAACTGTTTGGGAAAGATGAAGAAGAGTGCCCTTGTTGGAGGAGGTATATCACTGGTGGTGGAGTTTTTAACAGATTGGTACAGTTCCCAATGTGTTCCCTGCCTTCTGCTTGATGTTTGAGAGGTGAGCTTCAGTTTCTGCTTGAATTCTGCTCTGATTTTGGTTCATGATGGACCGTGATTGGGTAATGTAAACTGAAACAATTCTTTCTACCACTAAGTTGCCTTTGGCTATGGTGCTCAGCACAGTAGTAGAATAGCAAACTAGGATAATTATTTCATTTCCCCCCACTATTTCAGATGCAATACTTTTCGTAATGTAGTTTTCTGTGAGTTCATTATTGTTATGTGTGAAGACTGCTGGTTGTTATATGTTGATTTTGTATCCTTCAAATGTACTTGTATTGTTTATAAGTCTAAGCTCTTTTCGGGAGAGAATAAAGGATCTTTTAATTATGTATCTATATCTTTTGAAAATAGGGATAATTTGATTTTTTCTTTTCTAATTCCATCCTTTGTATTGGAGCACTACCCTGAATAAGAGAGGTGGTAGTGGATATCCTCGTCTCATTCTTGATTGTTTTAGAAAGTGATTTTCATTCCCCCATGTAGGATAATATTGGGGACAGGTTATTGTCCATGGTGTTCATTACTTTGAAGTATGTTCCACCCAATTTTCACTTCTCCAGCACTTTTTGCCATGAAAGCATGTTGAGTTTTATCAATTGTTTTTTCCTGCATCTGTCCAGAAGATCATGTGGTTTTTCCTTAAGTTTAAGTTTATATGCTATATTGCATTTATCCATCTATGTATGTCAAACCATCCTATATATCCAAGATGAACTTTATGTGATGTAATCTTCATAATGTTTTCCTCAAATGTGTTTGCAATTATTTAACCAAGAACTTGTATCTATGTTCATCAGGAAAATTGCTCTGTAATCATCTGCTGCCTGCAGATTTGGATATAGAACTCTCAGCTGCTTCTCTAGCACCATGTCTGCTTGCATGCCACCATGCTTCCTTCTAATGATGACAATCGGCTAAACCACTGAACTATAAGCCAGCCCCAATTAAATGCTTTCCGTTATAAGAGTTGTTGTGGTCATGGTGTCTCTTCACAGCAATTGGAACCCTAACTAAGACAAGTGGCATTGAAGATTTTTTTTTCTTCTCCTTTGCCAGATGGTTGAACAAGAAAATGTAATCAAAGAATACCACAAGTTGGTGATCCAAAGACTGTTGGTGTTTGGCCCAATTTACTCAGTCACTATGTGTGGATGGTAAGCTGTTACCGTAGTGTCAGAGACATGAACTCAGAATGTCAGGCTCTAGACATTTTTCGGAACAGGTCTCCAAGAACGCTGTCTTAGGGTTCATACATTCATGTCAAGCAATGTATGACTTTCTATCACCAAAAACTTTCATGAACTCTTAAGGCTTGAGGTATGAAAATTTTTATTTGCCAGCGCTGTGAGGCATTCTTATTACAATTGCTGTGTTAGTCAAGGAAAAGGCACAGTGAAGGGTGCTGTTAATATACCAGAAACCGGAACTCACGGCACATCCTTCCTTTGAGAAGTCTAAATGCAGGGGTGGGCGTCACAGCTTTGATTTTCTGGATAAGAAGCTCATGATAGCATTGATGCATTCCTCTGACAGCCACCTTTCTTTGAGGGTACTGCACTCTTCAGCATTAACTGCGTGCAGCTTTTCTTTCTCATTTTTTCTGATTAACTGTTTGGAAATTCTCATGGACTGATGAAACAAAACCAGCAAGAAATTATTTCAACAGAAACAGGATCAGTCCATTCCTGCCATCCACTGTAATGAACTGATACTTTTAGATTTTACTGAGACATGTATAATCGGGTTTACCTTTAAGGTACACAGAGATGATTCTATTATTTATGGTATACAGAGAGTTCTGTTACTATACATTTCTAAACAGCCCTAGATAGATACAAATCTTCTGGTTCCAGGATAACACACTCAACAGCAAGGATGTAAGAACAATCAGCCACGAGCTACTACCCATACAAACTGATGTGCTATAGAGTATGGTCCCCTAAATATACTCAACCTCCTTACCTCCCACCTAAATTCGAAAGTAAAAAAGCTGGGTGTCTACTGGCATCCTCCTGGAATCATCCTCATGAAGGATGTCCCATTTGACCTTGTAGCATGGAAATGAAATGTCTATCTGGTAAGTTCTCTTTAAAAAAAAAATCACTATTCCCAAAATTATAGTAATTCTTAACAAAATCCAGAGGTGCTTAAAGCCAACTGAAGACATGTCTTGTCTTCTTAGGATGTGTCCTCCTAATGCACATTTTCCCCTTGGGAAATGATTTCCCCATTCACACAAGTAAAAGTCAAATACTAACGTTTGGTGGGAGCTTCGCATATGCTTTCAGCCTGGTCCAGATTTCTTTCTTAAAAGTGCTGTCAGGAAAAACTTCAGTGACAAGGCCTTGAGCACAGGCCTCTCTTGCTGTAAGCTTCTTCCCAAAGAGAAGCATCTCAGTTGCCTGAAATGCAAAGCAAGATGTGACCCCAGCTTAATAAAGAAAGGCTTCAGCTGACTTCAGAACAGCCAGCTACTGGGAGATGCAGATGTACTCGTGGCTCTTAAGGTTGCCTGTCTTTCACAGGAACAGGCAAGCAAATGACCACACTGGACAAAAGTTTTCAAACAGCTGAGGCCATAGCTGGTTCTGCCTCTCTAGAAGTTAGAACAGCAGCTTCTTCTGCGAAGATCTGCATTGGAGAGGTCAGAATGTGAAGCCCAGGACAGAAAAGGCCTGAACCCTTAGTAGCTATGAAACACTGTAAACGATGACAAAAAGGAGTAGGGTAGAACAATTGCATCCATAGGGCCAACCTTTGAGGTCTTCAGAATCCATTCCCTTACTGGCTGTTGTAATGGTTGACTCTGAATGTCTTCTTTCCCTACACAGGTACTCAGATTACTTCAGTGGGAATGAAGGGACATGGGGAGAGTTTTCATTGCACTTCAATAAAAAACAAAGCCAATGAGCAAATGTTCTTTCTATAGTTGAGAAACATAAATAAATTCCAAAGGTCTAACTGTCTAACTCTGAAGAGCTAGTTCTGCTCAACTTTTCAAAGTTTAACTGATTAATAAGCCCAGCTCCATGACGACAGCATGGTGAAGTTAAAGTTTGTATGCACCTGTACTATCTATGTATGTATGTGGGGGCATCCAGAACAAAAAGTCTAATAGTCACCAAATAGGCTCCCTTACCATACTGAGATGGCGACCAATGTCTACTAAGCCCTTCCCTCTGTCCATCCTCTCCAGTCCTTTTTTTCATGTCCTTGGAGTTAATCCACAGAGGACAAGTAGATGTGTACAAACACAGAGCTAGCTAGACCTGAGCAAACAGTCAGTGGGTTACCTTGGGCGTCTCAACACACAGCACAGCAACTGGTAAAAGGCAGCTCTGACTGGGAGTCACAGTGACTAGGACTATGGAGCTGCTAAAAGCTGCTGACTTCTAGAATTCACATGGCTCCAAAGAGAAGATGTCACCATGTCATCTCAAAGGATGTTGCTCATCCACACAGTTTGGTGGCTCTGAGCTGATCACATCTATAAAGGCTTCCTAGTCCTGGGCCTACAAGGACTGTCACACAGCTGTGGAGGACAAGTCTTCTGCTGCCACCAGTGCTCCAGCTCTAGGTCACCAGCTGTCAGACACGGTCCCTGCATCATGAACTGCAGAGCAAATATCCTGACCCTTCCCTTACATCGGTTCTCCCCTTGGTCTGGCTTTTCCATATTGCAGAGCAAATAGTCATCCTGCAAACTTTGCCCCAGGGAAAGAAGACAGAGTACAGGATTGCCTTGGCAACAAAGACAACACACTGCATTTTAAGTTTTTCCTAAGTTACCTTTGCTGAGCCCATTATCTTCGGAAATGTGTAAGACGAGCATGCTTCCGGGCTCTGGCCAAGGTGGCTAAACGGAGTATGAAATGTTGCCTAGTTGGGATTGAGGAAGAACAGAAAAACATCCAGATATATAGAGGTAAGTCTATAATTCAACTCTGACAAAGTTACGTAATTACTATTTAATCTTAAATTCACAGTCTGGCCTAGCACTTAACCATCTCATGCCTCAGTCTCTTGAGTGCAGGGATTACAGGAATGTATGACTGTGTCTAGCTCAGTATTCCTAATTGGTGAGGACATTTAAATTAAAATTATGTGTTATACTATGAATACACAATTCATTTCTAGTATGTTATAAGTGGGGTTTTGCAAATATGTAAATTATGTTGCCACTATCAATTTCAGCTGAGAAAATATTTCGTACACCAAAAGTCCCATTATGGCCCCTTGTGGTCAAGCCCTTCCTACTCCCTTCCTACACATCACTATCTCCTCTCTGTCCCTGCTGTCTCTCCCTCCAGCCACTTTTTTTTAGAAAGTCACATGCATGGAATCTTATATACAAGAGATCTTTGTTTCTATTGAGAAAAACCTCTTGGCATAAGGTTTGGGAGTCACTCATGCACTGCACATTGGTGGCCTCTTTCTCATCATTGCTGCTCTTCCCATATGTACGTGGCTTCACTTGTTGCCCTATATCCAGTTAACGCTTTTACTAATGTTTCCAGCATTGTGGCCATTATCAGTAGGGCCAGTCACAACCACAGACTTACTTGATATAATATATAAAATTCCCCATTTTCAATAATACCTCAACAAAGCTGAAAAAATTCTTTTTGGATTTGTTTTACTAAAGAAGAAGTAGATGTGAGTAGAGTAGCCATGCATCAACACCCCATACTGAGACAGGAGAGCCCCACTTTGTCCATGCCCTTATTCAGCTTCCCTAGGAGAAGTCCTTGTAGCCCACACACATCACTATGAACATAGTGCTGCCGCATATGTTTTCAGTTCACACGTTAGCAGTAGCCTCAGAGTCCAACTCTTCCAGACCACCTCCAGGGTACAAGGAAGAAATCCATATGGAAGCAAAACCAAGCTTACTTATCCTTTCTATTCAAGGGGTAAACACTCATACACATGATCTGAGGGTCATGTTCTTTACGTTTTGTTGGCTCTACTTCTACCTGTGTGGCTTCTAGTTTTCCTTTGTTTTAATTCACTGTTCCAATTCTTCCATGCTTTTCTCGCTTAGCTTAAATACATTTTTCAAAAACAAGAGCCTTAAGGAAAAAGAATAAAGTTACAAGAATTACATCTCATTGGTCATAGCACACTCCTTAGGTAAACGATAAGGAGACAAGCCATTTACCATATACCATGGCACCTCAAGGTTTCAAGGTTCCAGACTGACAAGGGGCTGGGGACACAGTGCCTGGGTGAGACAAGCTGCAGAGAGATCTGCACAGAGTCGGGTTTTATCAGTCATACTTGACATAAGAAGGATTGGCATGGTTTTTAGATTGCTCTGTGTTAGTAACTTTGCTTAGACATCTGCAACTCTGTGTGCATAGCTGTAAAGTTTTTAACTTATAATCCATATACAGAAATATTTAGTCATGTTTGAACTTGCTCTGAGGTGAAAATGAGTTAATTGTGTATACTTTGAGTAAAAGGAACAAAACAGGCTTATGTTTCATTTATAGTCCTGAGGGAGAGTGGATCTAGTTATGAAGCATATCCGAGTATACTTTCTATATATCAAAATTACACAGCTTAATGAGAAGTCATCTTCCTGACCAACATGAGATGCAATTGTGAGATTACATATCCAAATCATATGAAGTTACACACTTCAGTGCAGGTATTGGGGAGACACCATAGCTGCTTTAGCAAATGTGAAATGACAGACAGGAGACACCCTGCCTGGATGGGATTCTCCTCCATCAGAGGATCATTCCTCCAGTGGGTTGACATCTGAACACTAGTTGTCACCTACTGTATACATTCACAGCACTTGATAATATGGCCTTTATGACTAATGATGTTGAGAATGTTTATGTCTACTTCTGGCTGTGTGTAGTAGCATCTTGGGTAAAGTAACTGCTAACATATTCCCCACTAATTTGTTTGTTTATTATTTTTGAGACAAGGTTTTTCTATGTAGCCCTTGCTGTATTGGAACTTTCTCTGTAGACCAGGTAGGCCTTGAACTCACCGAGAACCATCTGTCTTTGCCTTCTGAGTGCTGGGATTAAAGGTGTGTACCATCACCATCTGGCATTTCCCACTATTCTAAAAAGTAAATTATTTGCCTTCTTATATTTGAATTGTAAGGATTCTTTATAGACACAGGTTACGAGTAAGTATATGCAAAGAATTTTTACTAGTTTATGGCTCAACTTTCCTTTTAAATAAAAACAATGTTTTGGATAAAGGATCCTTATCAAATGTAGCATAGGCTGGACTCTAACTTAAAGCATGCTGGGATTATAGGGATGAGTTATCATACCCTCCTGGCCTTTTGGAGGTAGGGATGAGGAAGGGTGTGGGAGAAGACCTTATGTAGTCCAGGCTAGCTTGTTGGGTAGTTAAAAATGAACTTGAGTTCTTGATGGTCTACTTTTTATTCCCAAGTTCTGAGTTGTATCCCTCTACTATCATATACAGTTTCTTTTTGCATTACAAAAACTTTAAGGTCCATTTATTTGTTTATTTACATGTATATATGCATGGGAGCATGCACATTTCTATGGATGAAGGCCAGAGATCCATTTGCTGCAGTTCTTTTTCTCCTTCCATTATGTGCAGTGCAGACATTGAATTTAGGTTGTTGTGAGGACTAGTTTCATATTAACTTGAACCAAGCTAGAGTTACCTGAGGAGACAGAACTACACTTGAGAAAAAGCTCTCGTAAGGTTGGCCCGTAGGCAACTCTGTAGAGTAATGCCTTGATTGATGATTGATGTAGGAGGGGTAATCCCACAGAGAGTGGTGTCACCTTTTGGCTGCGTGGTATAAGAAAGCAGGCTGAGCAAGCCACAGAAGAACAGGCTAGTAAGCAGCACTCTCCCACGGTCTCTGCATTAACTCCCGCTGTCTGGTTCTTGCACTGTTGGAGTTCCTGTCCTGACTTCTGTCAATGATGGACTGTGATGTGGAACTGTAAGCCTTTCCTCCCCAACTTGCTTTGGCATGGGCTTTTATCACAGCCGTAGAAAATCTAAAGACAGTTGACATATGAGGAGCAAGTACCTTCACTAGCTAAGCTCTCTTGCTCAACCCCTAGAGAAGTAGGCTATTTTTAATGCTTTCTTTCATGGTTTAAAGAGCCATTATGTTTCATTCTTGTATGGTATTTATTTCTCCTCACTACTAATTCTTGTACTTGATTCTTGATCGATTGCTTTACAGATTGACTTTTAAAATATTTTGGAGTGACCAGCTTTTGTTGGATGAGTTGAAATATTGTTTTCTCCATCTTTCATTTGTCTTGATTTTGTCCTAGAGTTCTTCTGTCTGGCTTCAGATTCTAGAGTTACTTTCAACATTGGTGGTTTATATGACAAGCATGCTCATTTTTTTTCTGTACTTAAGAAGAAACTTTTTTTTTTTGAGACAGGGCTTCTCTGTGGTTTTTGGAGCCTGTCCTGGAACTAGCTCTTGTAGACCAGGCTGGCCTCGAACTCACAGAGATCCGCCTGCCTCTGCCTCCCAAGTGCTGGGATTAAAGGCGAAGAAGAAACTTTTTTGAGATGAGGTTTTACTCCATAGCCCAGATAGGCTAGCCTTGAACTCATGACAATCTTCCTGCTTCAGCATTTCAAAGGCTGGGATTGCAGGTATAAACCAACACACCCATGTATTTATATATTTTTTCGAAGAATAATAGTTATGAAAGGGAATCACTGATATAAGTAGACAAGTACTTAATTTCCAATAGCAAATCATACTAGTTATTTTAATGCATATTTGTGAGATTTGTGATATATGCAGCACATGAATAAAATATAAAATACTCTTATTACTGTCACTTTTCTTTTCACCCCAGAAACTTTGGTAAAGAAAATGCCTTTCATGGATATAATCAGAAAAGCAGCCACAGCTAAGTTGACATAAACAGGCATAAACAGGGATATATGAGCTTGGCAATGAGCAGTTACTACACTGCTATGTCTAGAGATGGGATGGTAGATGCTGTTAAGGGCTAATGCTCTAGCAATGAACGGATTTAAGGCTTTGGGACAGTCCCTTACCGTCCTTGTGACAGTTTTCTCTATCTGTAACTTAGTATGACCTCATAAAGCTGCTGGGTGTATTGCATAAAATGTGTCTATGTATTAACAGAGTACCTACACACTGTGAGCATGCAAATATTTATTTGAACAAATTTAAAACTCACATGGAAACAGTGCATTTGCTGAGAGAGAAGCTACTAGTATTTTTAGCCACTAGTTGTATTTAAGATCAGTATCCATTGAATGTGAGTCTCTTGTTCAATACAGTATTTGTTTGTGAAGTCAATAAAAACCCAGGGAATCTCTTCCGTCATTAATCAAGAAATGTTGGCTCCCTCCTAAGGAGAAGGCAGCAGGAGAACCTGGGGGCTGTTGGTCTATAATTCTGGGGTAATCACTAAGATAACTATCATCACATCTATGCTTACAATAACAAAACTCAGAACCAGCCCAAGGTTTCAGAAGCCAGGCACTGGTGAGATTTGCTAAGCTACAGAAACCAAATGCTGGCACTGGCTTACATCTGAGTGATGAAATGAATGATTTTTCCCTAATTAACAATTTTTGAGATGCATATTTAAGGTAGGTATACACACACACAAACACAGTAAAACTGCTGCTCTAGAGAAACCAATAAGCTCATATATTCACATCCAGGTATACCAATTATCTATTCATTTGCCAAAGTTCTTGTATAAATTCCACTATGATTGACTACAGTCCTCACACTGTAATTTAGAAGCTTTGGCACCATGTATCTACCACTGTGTATTCTCTGAACTATATGTCCCTAATCCTCCCACCCCCATCCATCATCCTACAGATTAGCTTTTCTCAAATGGTCCTGGGGATCCAGCACAGAGCATTTCCCTTCTAGTTTACTAATTAACACAGTCATCTCCCATGGGTATGTTTGTTTGTTTTTTTTAAACTAATCTTTTTTTGTAGTTTCTATATTTTTAGAAATTTTAAATTTGGTCACTACAGAAAAATACTACGGTAAGAAAAAAATAAAACAAAAATACAAGTTAGGCATGGCGACATCCACCTTTAATCCCAGCTTCTGGAGGCAGAGACAAGAGTATTTCTGTGAGTTCGAGGCCAGCCTGGTCTACCTACATAGAGTCAGTTCTAGGCCAGCAATGTGACATACTGAGATTCCCCCCTTTCTCTCTCTCTCTATCCCATTCACAACACACACACACACACAAACACACACACACACACATACACAAACACATAAACTCACAAACACACATGTTAAATACAGTGGTGAACACAAAGCTGAACTGTGTTGAGGGCTCAAATTTCTCAGGCTTTAGTTTTCTTATCTAAAAAGGATGGAGAGCAGTGAATGACCAAAATCCTTTCTCTTTCTAGAAGCCTAATATTGGCTTCCTGAACTAGGAAAAGAAGATCAAGCAATCCTGCAAGCTGTCAGTCATCTCCTGATAACTTTTGAGTAATATGAAAATTGAAAAATGAACAGCTATGTAGTCTGACTAAAATACAGAACCGTTAGAGTTGGGACAATGTTTGCAATACTGGTGTTTAGAAAAAGTAATGAACAATGAAGGACAAACACAAATTGTCAAGTTAGATAAGTCTTTAAGAACTATCTAAATGACTACATTCTACTGCTGTCTTGTTTTGTTTTCTGTTGCTGTGATAAAACACTGACCAAAAGCAAGTTGGGGAAGAAAGGTTTATTTGGGTTACATTATTGAGGGAAGTTAAGGCAAGAACTCAAGAATCAGAGGCAGGAGCCATGGAGAAACAGTGTTTATTGGCTGACTCCCCACAGCTTGCTCAGCCTGCTTTTTTTACCACAACCCAAGATTACCTGCACAGTGGTGGTACTGCCCACAGTGGGCTGGGCCCTGGGCCCTCCCACATCAAACATTATAGAAGAAAATGTACCACAAACATGCCCTAGGGCCAATCTGATGGAGAAACATTCCCTAGTTGAGTTTCCCCTCTTTATAAGTAACTCTATTTTGTGGCAAGTTGACAAAAAAACTAACCAGCACAACCATTAACCCCTTGTAATATACTGAAGGATAATCACAATTAAGAATGGAGGTACTCACAGATTGACATGTGCTTGTGGAACTAGACTTACCTTGTCTGATGCATAGACAGCATCAAAGAGTCCCAGAAGGGTGACTGAGATTCCTACAGCTGGGCCGTTAACTACTGCAACCAGAGGCTTGGGAAAGTCTATAAAAGAGTTTACAAATTCCCTAAAGAAATGGAAACAGAAAATCATTAAATATCCCAAAGTGGTACCACTAACTATAGAAAGGAATGTATAAATCTGATATGATATTACTCTATAGGGACACCTCTCCTGATTGGCCCAGGATCCCTATAAATGGCACCAAATAGAATATCAGAGTATGACTCGTACAGGCTAAGGCCAGTTCACATGTTGGTCACTGAATTCAGGGCTGTGGGCCAGCTGTGACCTGACATATCACAGTGGGTGACTACATGCATAACTGCATATCACAGCGCAGGGGGACTGAGAGACTTGGTAGAACTGGGATAGGAAGGTGAAGCCCCAACCCTCCTTCAACAGCTTTCAAGACTCCTTCCAGTGCACAGCCAGCATCTACAGTCACTGTCTGTTCACCCTGCTGCGTGGGAACTCAGACTCCCTCTGCCTCTTCCTCACCTTACACTTTCCACTCAACCTCATGAGACTGCAGGATGGAGATGGGGGATCTATGGGGAATCATGATTAAGTGCATCAACACGGACACGTGGTCATTTTACTGTTGTGGGGGGGCGGCGAGGAGATGACTCATTGGTTAAAGCATTTGCCACCTAAGTGTGAAGACTGGGGTAGAGTTTGAATTCCCAGAATCCCCATAAATTCTGGGTGGGTGTAGAGGCCTACTTGTAATTGGCCTCAGAATGGGAGCCTAGAGCAAGCATGTGAGTGATCTCTGACTTTGAGACATCAAGTTTCATTGAACAAAATGAAAGAGTACGCTGGCTAGTCTTAGGTCAACTTGACACAAGCTAGAGCCATTTGGGAAAAGAGCCTCTCAGTTGAGAAAGTGCTTCCATAATATTGAGCTATAGGCAAGTCTGTGGTGCATTTTCTCAATTAGTGATTGATGTAGGGGGCCCAGACCATTGAGATTGATTCCACCCCTAACTGGCAGTCCTAAAAGTTATAAGAAAGCAGGCTGAGCAAGACAGGAGGGAGCAAGCCAATGAGCTGTACTCCTCCATGATCTTTGGATTGGTTTCTGCCTTGAGGTTCCTGCACTTGTTTCCTTTGATGATGGACTGTGAGGTGGAAATATAAAAGGAACTTCCTCTCCAAGTGTTGTTGGTCCTAGTATTTTATCACAGCTACAGAAACCGGAACTATGACATAAAGCGATGAAGAAAATGTCTGACATCCACCTCAGACTCCACATGCACATAAGTGCACTTGTACACACATATGCTCACCACAAAGACACATGAAGTTGGGGAGCAAAGATTAACCCTCTAGGATCAAACAAAGGTCACTCTTACCTCAGTAGCACGGCACCCCCTTCAGCTGCCTTCTCCATTCCACCAGAGGCACTGGTGAAGTTAGTTAGGTCATTCCCACTGCAATAATAGTCACCAGCTCCTGCGAACAGTCAATCAACAGAGCCATGATTCCTTCATGTTCCAACTCATTCTAGAGTTATGTGTAGGCTGTGCTCAGGGCTCAGCCAGTCACTAGCAGAACACGAGTGAACTTCATTTACACACTAGGGACTAGCAAGGCACTGGTATTAAAGAACCTAAGTAAATGCAGATGGTGTGACTAGAACATGGCAGATGGCCACGTGGTATGACTATGGAGCAGGCTCAGTCTATTGTGGTGTTTAGGGTGGAGCTCACACAGGAAGGGGCAGCTGGACTGAGAGCTGAACAACAGGCAAGGCTAACAGAGATGGAACAGTGCACATGAGATTCTGTGTCTGTGGTCTCCAGGGTCTACACAACAGCCTAAAGAAGAGTACTCAATGCTGAAGCAGAGAAAGAACAGGGTGCTGGGCAGGGACTGCTGTAGTCAAGATGAGTGGACAGACTGTGTGGAACTGTCTAGATTACAATAAGAACCATTATCTCTATATTAAGAGTCACTAAAGTTGTGTGATTATTTAAATACTGTTTGTCTATGATGAAATTGTTACTTCGTAATAACTTTTGTTTTGAGGCAGATCTGAAGTAGCCCAGGTTGGCTTCAAACTCCCCATGTAGCTGAGGATGACCCTGAGCTGCTGATTTACTGTCCCTCCCTACCTATTGACTGCCAGTATTGAAGTCCTGTGTTACAATACCATGCTGGGGAATCAAAGTCAGGAATTCCTACATGATAGGCAAGCACTCCATTTCAAGCTACTTCCCTAGCACCCTTAAATAGTTTTGATAACTGTAAATATTGGAGTGATCCCAGGCCAAAAGAAGATATGATGGTTCCCATTTATGTGCATAGGATACATTCCAGATGGTCTACAAATCCCTGAAACATGGGCATGGTATCAGGCTCTACAATATGAATTGTGTATTTCTTTTCCAATTGATCCCCCATACTCTCAACTTTTACATCTATGGATTCAACCAGCAGAAAATACTTGAAGACCAAAAAAAAAAAGTCATCCATAATAAATATTCATGGACTTTTATCCTTGTGACTATTCTTTCCTAAACAATGAAATGTTTACTGACATAGCATCATTCTCTCTTAAGCATTATGACACCAAGAGGGGATTCAAGAGCCTTGGGATGTGTGGACCTTCTATGGAAATACAACATGATTCTACACAGGAACATGAGTGTGAAAAATACTGTTTTGATGAGAGTCATGGAACTAGTTCCCAGAGGGTGCTGAGGGTGACTGTACGTGCATACCTGTGACGAAGTTCAACATATATATTAGATAACATATTTATAGTAACAAGCTTTAATAATAGCAATATATTATATGATGAGTTATTTAAAACATACTGTGAATTTTCTAGAAACTCCTACTTATTTCTAGACCAAGGGTGACAACATGTAACTCAAATTTTGGGAGGCAAAACCCCTGAAAGGAGCATTCAGTTAAGACAGGCAACTGTACTGATGCCTCAGAATGCTCCAGATGCTCTCTCTACCCTGCCATCCGAGCAGACAGAGGCAGTCATATCCAGACTCCATCAGCAAACAGTGTGAAGCTTCTCTCCAGTAATATAGGACATATGTAAATTGAACTGAGCAATATGCACTCTTATGTTTTATGAAGTTCACTAAGCCATTCTGTAAGGAATATCCATATTTCTGCATGTATCAAGAATTTGCCTTTTTTATTGTTGAGCAGAATTCTACAAACAGTTAGAAGTCAACCTGTTTGTAGATGGATGAGCTGCTTTCTGCTGTGGCTCTTGTGAGTCAGACAGCATGAGCTTTACTATGATAAGTTGGGACTGACGACTTATCAGGAGTAATTATCAAAGAGTGGCTATAGCATGTGCACGATAACATGGTCCATTTATAAATCAATTCACTGGAGTGCTGAGAAAGACCTTCAGTCAGCATCAGTTCTACCTTGTAAGATTCCCTAAAATAGAAAGTGAATGAGTCCATGAAAATGGTCTTACCTGTGAAAACGGTTATGGCTGAGTTGTCTGTGCTGGCGTTTTTAAGGGCAAGTATTATGTCCTGATACATCTATGTGAACAGAAATACAGGGAAGTGAACAGTAAAAATGAGATCCATCGTCCAGTGGACTGAGCCACTGTATCTGTCTGCAAGCTTTCTTTCAACCCAGTGCCAAAGTAATTTTTTTTAAAGAGTTACTTATTTCAGTTGTATGCGTGAGTGTTTTGCCTTGTTTATGTTTGTACACTGCAACAGACCTGGTGCTTTTGGAGGTCTGGAGGGAGTGTCAGATCTGCTGTGACTAAAGGTAGGGATGATTGTAAAGCACTCTGTGGGTGGCTTCTGGATTTGTAGAACCTACCAGAAACTCCCCAGTTCTAAACAATGTCTGACTCTGCTAATTTAAGCCAAATGATCTAATCTTCTACAAAAATAGGAATAGTGCTGAAATTCTACAGTTGCATGAAAGAATGAAATAGAGAAAAGAAAAATGTGCCTGTGCCCTGGCAGGAGTATCACCTGGAAAGTTATGGCATTCTTTTTGGGGGGCCGATTGAACATGATCTTCGTGATGCCATCTTCAGAGGTTACCACAATGTCCTTAGACTCCTGTACTTTCACATCAGCTCCACTTTTGCCTTGGTTAGAGGCTTCAGATGAGGGACTCAAACTGGACACCAGATCCACATAGTTCTGCCTGGCAGTTTCCTGAAGAGTAGATGATAAAGACCTTTGGCATTTAAAATAAGCAACATGAGAAACATACAGTGTTAATAAACATCACTATGTGACCAAAAGCAGAGTCTTTGATTCAACAGAGGTGTATTGCAACTTCCAAGGTTGTGGGAGAGGAGACCCATGTGTGTAATTTCAGCCACTGGGATGCTGAGGCAGGCAGATTTTTGAGTTCAAGTCCAATCTAGACTGCAATAGTTGAGGAGTCCAAGAATAAGAATATAGAAATACAGATACTGGAAATAAGAATATATAAATAAAAAATACAAAATGTAAGCCTAGGAGAATGAGAGCAGGCTGTCAGCAGCTTTCTCAGCAGTTTAAGGATTAACTATTAATAGTGGTTGCTTCCTTTTATAACCCAGAGCTCTATCTGCAAGGCTGAAGAAGCCCTCAAGCTGCAAACTGAGGGTCAGCTTTTAGACAATCCCCTGGCCACTCATGACCGGCATAATTGATGTGAGCTGAGTTAACTTTTAATTGATGGGATGTACGTGACTTTTGACCTTTTGGTTGCTCATTTTCCCATACCCTTCCCTGCCACGAGAAACTGGCAGCATCAGGGGAGGTGCAGAGCCTTGGTTAACACTATCAAGGAACACCAGGGGAAAATAATGGACTAAATATGAACACTAGTTTAACTGAAAAACTCAGTAAATGGAAATTGCAAAGAAGAGCAACTTGTGTCTACGTTTCACCTCAAGATTGTAAAAATTCCTTTCTTATTGCCTAATGCTTATTGTTATAAAAAAGGTAGGGGAGTCAAAAAACTGCTGTTTGTCACAGCCTTACAAGCCTGAACTCTGGCTGTGGTCTCAGCTAGCTGATATACTCTTTGTGCCCCATAGAGATTTTTTTTTAATTTTTAAAATTTTTTCCTGGAATAGTTTTCTTCTGGTTTCCTAGACTTGGGTGGTCTGTCCCAATCTTTCTGTGAATTCCGCCCCTCCCCATAGACCCAACATAGTGAGGGGGCAAAATAAAGGAATTTCAATGACTTACGTACAGAGATTTGCTGGGGGCAGGGAAACATCTAGTGAGTTCTGGTTAATAACAGGACACCAACTTACCTTTGGGAGGCTGCCAAGGGCATTCCATGCTTCCCACTTGGCTTTATTGACTAGGTCAAACACTCCTGGCTTAGACACATTACAGGGTCCATCTGTGGCCTACAAAGAACACAGTGGTGATTAATCTGGAATAGAAAGCTTTTGAGAAAGTGGCCTAGAAGCTAAGAGTTCATCAGTTTTGTATCTCTGATCATTTGTCACAAGTGAAAACACTGAGCCAATTTTCAAATCACAAAATTTGAAAGTCCACACTGTCTAAAGTCCTCTCTATGGGGATAGAACCAGGAATTTAGTGATAAACTCCTGCTAACTGCTCAAAGAGCTGTAGTTGGTGCAGGTAGGGATGGCGTCTTCAGTTCCTGGTCCCCAGGAAGCTTAACTGAATAGCACTCCAAGAATACAAAGAAAACTGATTTTGTGTGAGGGGAGGTAGGGTGCATATCTTGAAATGAATTAACATCCCACTCAGCTACTTTTCAAAAGAGATTTTCAAACAATTTCAAATGTATAAATTATGCCCTGGAGTCAGTTCATGGAGGACAGAAGAGAATTGGAGATGACAGGAAGTGGAGGCTTCGCTCATCCAAAGTCACCCACTGTAGTCAACCATCTGGGAAGTAACACAAAACCGAGCACACAAAGGGCTGCACAGAATTCCCTCTGTCAGTGGGAAGCTAAGGACCTGCTGGAGATTACAGGTACTGGCTTCTATTTGTTCCTGGTCCTTGCATTTCTCCATCCAAACTGCTGACCAGTCAGTCCTAACTCCAGACAGACAGCAAAGCTTAGGGCTGTGCAGTTTCTAAGACCACCTCAGTTCACATCCACTAAAAACACTCACAGAACTTTTGCAAGCTGGGGTATTCATGGTTAAAGTTCCTCACATGGAAAAAAAAAAATAGAAGCTTAACTAACGGAGGGCAAAAACGCACAGAATAGAGTTCAGAGCTGAAGTCAATGTGACACTTCTATTGTCTTCTCTCCAAGAGTTATGAAGAGGAAATACCCCAGACTGATGGATATATGAAAATACAGGTGGACTATTGCCAATGAAGAAGTTCTCTGCAGTTTCCGTGTCCACTCTTTGCCAGAGCCCTAACCCATAGGTCAACCTACCTACCCTGAGACCACCATATACCTTAAATCCAGAGCTAGACTCTAGCAGCTGAGGGCAAAGTCTTTTTGGACAAGTAAAATTTTTGAATGTACACTTCCATTTTCTGAGTGAGGGTTTTTATTGCTGTGATAAAAAATACTCTGACCAAAAGCAACTAGGGGAGGGGAGTGTCTATTTCAGCTTCTTCTCAGCACCTCATGGAAGCTTGTCAAAAATTGACCACATACTTGGTAACAAAAAACCTCAACAAATACAAAAAAAAATTGGAAGAACCCAAAGTATCTTATCAGACCACCATGGTATAAAACTAGAAGTCAAAAGCAATACTAATTCTAGAAAACCCACAAACACATGGAAATTAAACTGTGCTCACCTGAAGCATCAATGGGTCAAGGAAGAAATAAAGAGAGAAATTAAAGACCTTCTAAAATTCAATGAAAATGACCACACAACATACCCATGTTTATGGGACACAATAAAAGCAGTGTTAAGAGGAAAGTTCATAGCACTCAACGCTTACATAAGAAGCTAGAAAAATCCCACACTAGTGAATTAACAGAACATTCGAAAACTTTAGAACAAAAATGAGCAAACTCATCTAAGAGAACTAGATGACAGGAAATAATCAAAGTGAGAGCTGAAATCAACAAAATAGAAACAAAGAAAACAATACAAAGAACCAATGAGATAAAGAGCTGGTTCTTCGAGAAAATCAATAAAATTGACAAACCTTTATCCAAACTAACCAAAAGGCAGAGAGAGAATATCCAAATTAATAAAATCAAAAATGAAAAGGAGTCATAACAGACATGGAGGAAATACAGAGAATCATCAGGTCATATTTTGAAAACCTGTACTCCACAAAATTGGAAAACTTAAAGGAAATGTATGACTTTCTGGTAAGTAAATATCACTTACCAAAATTAAATCAAGACCAGATAAGCAACTTAAGCAGATCTATAACTGCTGAGGAAATAGAAACAGTCATCAAAAGTCTCCCAACCAAAAAAAAAGCCCAGGACCAGATGGTTTCAGCTCAGAATTCTACAAGACTTTCAAAGAAGAGCTAATACCAATACTCCTCAAATTATCCCACACAATAGAAACAGAAGGAACATTGCCAAACTCTTTTTATGAGGCTACAATTAACCTGATACCCAAACCACAGAAAGACATTACTTAAGCAAGAGAATTACAGACTAATTCACGAACATTGATGCAACAATACTAAATAAAATACTGGCAAATTGAATCCAAGAACACATCAGAACCATCATCCACCATGATCAAGTTGGCTTCATCCCACAGATGCAGGGATGGTTCAACATATGAAAATCTGTCAATGTAATCTTCTATATAAACAAGCTTAAAAATAAAAACCACATGATCATCTCATTAGATGCTGAAAAAGCATTAGGCAAAATACAACAACCCTTCATGATAAAGGTCTTGGAGAGAGCAGGCATACAAGGAACATACCTAAACATAATTAAGGCAATATACAGCAAGCCAACAGCTAACATCAAACTAAATGGAGAGACATTCCCAGAGAGTCCACTGAAATCAGGAACAAGGTTGTCCACTCTCTCCATATCTATTCAATATAGTTCTTGAGATCCTAGCTAGAGCAATAAGACACCAAGAGGAAATCAAGGGGATACAAATTGGAAAAGAAGAAGTCAAACTCTCACTGTTTGCTGATGATATGATAGTTTACATAAGTGATCCCAAAACTTCTACCAAGGAACTTCTACAACTCATAAACACTTTCAGCAATGTAGCAGGATTAACTCAAAAAAGTCAGTAGCCCTCCTGTATACAGATGATAAAAGGACCAGGGAAGAAATCAGAGAATCAACACCCTTCACAATAGCCACAAATAGCATAAAATATCTCAGAGTAACTGTAATCAAACAAGTGGAACACTTATATGACAAGAACTTTAAATCTTTGAGGAAAGAAATTGAAGAAGACACCAAAAAGTGGAAGGATCTCACATACTTTTGGGTACACAGAATTAAGATAGTAAAAATGGCAATCTTACCAATCTACAGATTCAATACAATGTCCATCAAAATCCCACCAGAATTATTCAAAGACCTTGAAAGAACAGTACTCAACTTCATATGGAAAAGCAGAAAACCCAGGATAGCCAAAACAATCCTGAACAATAAAAGAACTTCTGGAGGCATCACAATCCCTGACTTCAAACTCTACTACAGAGCTACAGTACTGAAAACAGACTGGATTTGGCATAAGGACAGACAGGAGGACCAATGGAACTGAATAGAAGACCCGGATATCAATCCACATATCTTTGAATACCTGATTTTTGACAAGAAAGCAAAAAATATCAAATGGAAAAAAGAAAACATAGTTAACATGTGGTGCTGGCATAACTGGATATCAACACGTAGGAGGATGAAAATAGACCCATATCTATCACCATGCACAAAACTCAACAAAGACCTTAACACAAAGCCAGCCACACAGAACCTTATAAAAGAGAAAGTGGGAAGCACATTTGAACGCATTGGCACAGGGAACCACTTTCTAAATATAACCCCAGCAGCACAGACACTAAGAGAAACAATTAATAAATGGGATCTCCTGAAACTGAAAAGCTTCTGTAAAGCAAAGGACACGGTCAACAAGACAAAACAACAGCCTATAGAATGGGAAATCAGACAGAGGTCTGATTTCCAAAATATACAAAGAACTCAAGAAATTGGACACCAAAAGAACACATAATCCAACTTTTAAAAAAAATGGAGTACAGATCTAAACAGAGAACTCTCAACAGAGGAATCTAAAATGGCTGAAAAACACTTAAGGAAATGTTCACCATCATTAGTCATCAGAGAAATGCAAATCAAAACTCTGAAATTCCATCTTACACCTGTAAGAATGGCCAAGATCAAAAACACTGATGACAACTTATGCTGGAGAGGATGTGGGGAAAATGGAAAAAAAAGAACACTTCTGCATTGCTGGTGGGAATGCAAGCTGGGACAGTCCCTTTGGATGTCGGTGTGGTGATTTCTCAGAAAATTAGGAAACACCCTTCCTCAAGACCCAGTAATACCACTTTTGGGTATCTATCCAAAGGATGCTCAATCGTGCCACCAGGACATGTGCTCAACTATGTTCACAGCAACACTGTTTGTCATAGCCAGAACCTGGAAACAACCTAAATGCCCTGTGACTGAAGAATGGATAAGGAAAATGTGGTACATTTACACAATGGAGTATTACATAGCAGAAAAAATCAACACCTGGAATTATGCAAAAAAATTGGTGGAGCTAGAAAACTTTATTTTGAGTGAGGTAACCCAGACCCAGAAAGACAATTATCACATGTACTCACTCATAGGTGGTTTTTAAACATAAAGCAAAGAAAACCAGACTACAAACAACAATCCCAGAGAACTTAGACAACAATGAGGACACTAAGAGAGACTTACATAGATCTACTCTACAGGGGAAGTAGAAAGTAGAAAAAGAAAAGAGCTCCTGAGTAAATTGGGAGCATGGGGACTTTAGGGGGAGGGTTGAAGAGGGGAAGGGAGAGGCAGGGAGGGGAGCAGAGAAAAATGTAGAGCTCAATAAATATCAATAAAAATAAGTATATAATAAAAAAAACCACCAGGACATCCACACAGAGACACTGATTCTAATCACCTAGTAGAAATGATAAAAATAATATATGGTAACACAGGAGTTCAGGCTGGCAGACTTATGAGTGAAATCTTTCCATTATAACCTTTAGTTCCTCAATGACTATAAAAATTTTCAAACATTCACAAATACATGAGTTATAATATCCCATTAACAGTTATTAAATTTTACCTTATGTGCTTCACCTATTTTCTTTTTTGTTCATTTTAATTGGTTTCAAACATCCCAAACACCTCCACCCTTAAATACTTACTTTCCATTTCCCCAGAACACCAACATTTTATTATATAAACATGGCACCATTAACAATATCCAGGATACCACTAAATAACAGTTAGTAAAACTCAGTCAATATTCAAATTTCCCCCCACTGCCCTGAAACACCTTTTCAGTAATTACTCTACTCAGGAAGAACTCCAAAGCAGAGGTCCTAAACATGTAAACATGAATGTTCTTTCTTTCAAGTCTCTTTATTCTGGAGAGAAGCAGAGGGGCAACTCGGTTCTTTGAAAGTATATCAAGACCCAACCTAAAAAGCAAACCTAAACAAAGCCTGAATCACAAGCCACATCCCAACCATGCAAAGCTGCCTGTTAGAAGCATATCAACTTCAGGAATGATTTGCTCCAAATGTGTATAAATCACATCTGACCTCAGCCCATTACCTGCTTATAAAGCGCATAGAGTTGCAGCTTCACTTGGTTTCCTGGGTCCTTCTTCAAGAGTTTCACTTGGTTCACTGCATTTTCAAAGTCCTGCTGACTGGCTCTCATCTTTGGTCTGCCCAAGTGCACCTGAGCCACTGGGAATCTAAAGACCTGCGGGAGACTACAAACAGTGGTTTTTATTTGTTCCTACCTCTTCCTTTCTGCAGCAGAATTACCCACTGGTCCCAAGCCCTATTAATCAGAATGACATGCTTATCTACAATATTTTCTCCAAGTCAGCAACTTCTCACAGACTGGCACAAACTTTTTTCAAATGACGTGTAGGTTTTGCCTTTTGAGAAAGTCACTCATGCCACCACCGCGTTACTGCAACCACCAGGCTCCAGGCTTTGTTCCTGGGGCGCAATTTCTTTGGGTTGTTTCATTTGGGTCGCTCTTACCAGCCACTTCTCTGACTAGTGTTTGAAAACCACGCTAGTGATAACGGATTGCTCCTGTGCAGCGTTCAGAAAACTGGCAATCTTGGTCACAGTGCAGCCTTAGAGCCCTAGGAAGTTCCGGGCTCGGCCTGCAGGCATGGGCGCCTCCCAGAACCAGAGCTTACAACTCTCCCTGCTTGGCAGAGGTGGGCAGAGCGCGTCCATTCTTACCCTTCTGGCTTCAGCAGAGGAAGGACATTCGAGGTCCCTATTTAGAGCTCTCTCGCTGCGAAACCGCCAAAGGAGGATCCTGCTGTCCTGCTAGCCAGACCAGATGACAGAGCGGGCGGCTCCGCGGGCGGGCGACAAACCTCGCTGGCAACTTTGGGCCAGAGAGCCGAGGCTGCCGGCTTACCTCGGACACCAGCGCCGCACCACTCTCCAGGTCACTGCCGCCATCGCTAGATGCTCAAGACAATCTGATCCCCGAGGCTTAGGCCCAGATGAACTTCAAGACGCGACCGGGAGAGGGCGGAGCCAAATGTGAGCTCTGGTCGTAGGCGGAGTCAGGGGGTGAGCTTGGGCAGTGAAAGGAGCCCGGCAAGGTGGGGAGGGCAGAGCGCGGCTAGACTGTGAGCCCCAGGCAGGGGTGTGGCTGGCCTCTCTGTCAGAGCCTGAGCTCTGAATGGGCGGGTTTAGGGGAGGAGCCCAGAATTTCTGGACCAGGTCCAACTGGGTACAAAGGTGACTGGCACTAGACTGGCAAAGACGGCTGGAAGCAGGAGTAAAAAGGCAGATCGCTGGGCTCTGGGAATTTTAATCAGAGATCCTAAAGCATGTTCATTTAGAAACCCGATCATTTTTCAGCATGTTCAGTTAGGAGCACATTCCTGAGCACGCTCAGTTTAAGGTCATGGAGAACGTGTTTAAAAGATTAAATGAACAAGAATGCCCCCTGGACATGCTTATCTAGCACAATAAAGTCTAAGAGGAACATGGAAGGACACTGTTCAAGTTGCATTAATGTAGGCGTTTGTACATCAAGGTGTCAGCCTTGCTTAGCAGCTAACCATATGAGCAGGGGCCATGTCCTGTGAACACAGTGTCTGACTGGAGACAGGGTAGTAATGGGGCAGTTCTCAATGAAAGGGAACCACTGTGAGCTGGGCAGCACTCCCTTTCAGCATGAGGATCACTGTGTCCAGGCAATGGTGTTTGGATTCTGTGCTGAGAACACTAGAGAGCCAAAAAAAAAAAAAAAAAAAAAAAAAAAAAAAAAAAAAAAAAAAAAGAAGAAGAAGAAGAAGAAAAAGCTAATTGATGAGGCTAGAGAGTTGTCTGAGTTGTTTGAGAACATTTCCACTCCACTCATGACTCCAGATCCAGGGGAACAGACCCCATCTTCTGGCCTCGGCAGGCACCAAACACACAGATGGTGTTGCATGTGCACAGATGTGCAAAATCAACCACACATAAATAAACTAATAGATAAAGTTAAATTAAAAAGTTAAACGCATTTTTTAAAGGATCCAGTTGGCATGCCTTTGATCTAGTACACAGAGCAGTCAGAGTTGCCCAGCACATCTCCTGAGGGTATTGTTTCTGGACCAGAGTAAGAATGGCAGAATCCTCAAGCCCTCAGCCAGAGCTCTAATCTCTACTCTGTTGTAGGAGGACCAGGGCCTGCTTGTTCTTATGAAGACCTTGAGATAAGATGTCTGATTCAATTAGATCTGACCTTAGAGCCTGGTTGCAAGGACCAGTGCTGCCTAAGAAGTGATTTGATAGAGTCCCAGGCCTAGTGGTGACAAGAGCCAAGGAAATGTTTCAAGCAACATTGAATCTTGGGGGTTCTGCTTTACCTTATATGCTAAGAATTTTGGCAGATGTTTCTTGAGATGGTGGCATGGAACCTATGGTTGATGAACCTGTCAGCCAAAGTGACTGTTTTTATTTTTAACATTAAAATTTCATCAAATTATGTTACGATCATGACACATAAAATTCTAGCATATAGTGTCAGGAATGATTTGAATTATGTGCAAACAACAGCAAAGCCTGGAGTCTGAAAGAAGCCTGAATCCCTTTGTCCCACTGTGGGCTCCCCTCTATGGATCTGTTGTCCTTCCACAGCTGTTTCTTGGATTTATCTCCCCCTCCCCCACCCCACTCAGTCTTTCCTCAGGTCTCACTGTTTCTGCATTGCTGTAACTTGATCAGCCCTGACTGGCTTTGCTTTCTTCCCACCTCTGCAGCCTGCTTTCCTCCTGTTCCCTGACTGATCTCCCTACAGTGTAACTCTGATGGCTGTGGTTGGAACTGTGGCCCAGAGTTCTCATTTGGGAAACATCTCTCAGTTCCCCTGTCGATGGCATTTGGGGGCAAGACCTTTGAGTAGTGACTAAGGTGAGACATTAACAAACAGCATGAAGGCCCTGGCCGGTTGTCACACCTTGTCAATTAGACATCCCTGCTTTCAGAATGCCGAACTGGCTTCTGTTGTCTGTTATTTACCCAGTTGGAAACTTTTTGTTGTAGGAACATAAAATGGACCAAGACACTGACATGACTCATGACAGTCTCTTTATCCTTCCTCTGTCACTGGAATCTTGAGTGGGTCCCTTTGCCTAATAAGTAACCCAAACCTCTTAGTGTAACACATAAGGAAGGTCTTTGCAATTTGGTCCATAATGTCTACTCATCTCTCCTGCTTGCCCTTTCCATACATTCATTCACACACTCGTTTATTGAATTCGTTAGCTTTTTTTTTTTTTTTGAGATAATCTCACTATGTGTCAAACATATGGTGATCCTCTTGCTCCTGCCTCTGCCTCTTGAGTTCTAGAATCATAGTCTTGTACTATGGTGTACAGCTCTTTGTTTTTTATTTAAAACCATTTGTTTTGAGGCAGGATCTCCCTATAAAGGCCCTACTTGAAGTTGTGGTGATCCTGCTGTCTCGGCCTTGGGTTGCAGGTAGACATCCCTGCCTGTTCTTTCCGTTTGGAAATAGGTGTCCAGCGTCTCTGGGTCTCTGCAGCCCATGCTTTCTCCATCCAGACACTGTTTGACGTGAGAAGACTCTGACCCCCTTGTTCGCTCTAGTCTCCTGCCATGATCCTACTCTCTCCAGAGCTGGCCTATTTCCTAAGACAGATGGCACTAAGTTCTTTCAGACAAGCAGTTTGTTCAGCCCTCACCTGCCCCATATTAAATGCCATGTCCCATCTCTGGGCACCCTGCTTGACAGGAAAGACTGGCTGTGGTCATTTGTTGTAGAAAGGTAGACGGACCAAGGACTTTTTCAGAGGGTCTGAAGAAAGGACAGCAGGAACTTTAGTTCTGGGTCCTCAAAGGAGTGTGTAATGGAAAAATTAAAAATGCTGCAGGATCCTTGCTGGCGGCAGACATCAGAAACGCACCAGGTACCCAAGCAGTAGCAGAGGGCCATGTGGTGGCAGGAAGGGAGCAGTGGGTCCCAAGAGCAGCCATTCCCAGGTAGGGATGGGGCAGGAGACAACATGGCAGGTCCTTGAAGGTGGTTGGTCCCTGGCAGCAAGCCAGGTCGCCAGGGAAAAAGAGATAGAACTCATGCTGGAAGCTGAATATCAGCCTGTCTCAGCACACAGGGGAAGGAGTGGGTGTGGCTTATCTCTTAAAGAGACAGAAGAGATCATTTCAGAGTGAATTTGGCAAGGCCAGTCTGAGGCTGGAGTCAATGCCTTGAAGGAGTGAAGGTTGCAGTTTCTGGAGCTGTGACTCTTCCCTCTGGGTTGTGAGTATCAGCTGTAACAGGTGTATGTCTGATGTATCTTGTGTTCTTTTCCCCAGCATTATCTGATTTGGCTCTCTGCTGAACTTGGTGATTATCCCCCCCCCCCCACTAATAGTATATAAGATGCTGAACTTCTTAATAAACTTCCTTGTATAAGTCGTCAGCTTCCTAGTCCCTTCCTTTTTGTCCTCTTTGTCTCACACTTCTGGTCTTCTATCCAATACCTTGTTCTTTGGGACTCTTATTCCTGAAGGTTCATGTCAGTTTATTGAGGGCAAGTAAACTGTTGAAAATTTCTGTCTAGCCTGTGTGTTTCCACATCTGATGACAACTACAGGTCAATTGTCACCTGTGGGTAAGCTGTCAGACGGTGTTAACTGACTTCATGCTCACAGGCATTTCGTTGTCTGTGAGTCACAGCGCAGGCAAAGGAACTGGACTTTTGCCAGGTGCCTATGATGAAAGCACCAGGGAAAGTGGGACCGGAGAAAATCATATTCACATATAATTGCAGGGGGAAGACACCTATTATGACTTGATTAGTATCTAAAGAGCCTCAGTACCCTCTGTTCTCCCTCGTGTTTCCTGCTTCATTTTCATGATCCTGCTTGAGATCAGTTAAACCTGCGTATCTGTGACAGAAGCAGCCACATTTGCGCTTCTGTCTGTCTTTCCCGTCTTCCCTCATCTTTCCCCTTCTTCCATTGTTCTTTTTAGAGGATGTTTTATGTATTCCAGGCTTATTTCAAATTCCACTTAGCTGGGGATGATCTTGAACTTCTGATGCTTCCATTTTTCAAATGCTGGTATTAGGTGCAGCGATGAGCATGAAATCGAGGCAAAAACTGTGCAACAGAGCCCCAGCCCCAGCCACCCCACTCCCACTTTTTTGTTTTGTATTTTTTGTTTTAAGGCTTAGTTCTACTCTGTACCGTGCACTGGTCCCAAACCTCCTTGTGCCACAGCCTTTCTCTTGTGAGAGTTACAGATGTGCTCGCCCTAACTCTCTTAATCTTGTCCCTTCTGTCTCCTTCCTCCTCTTCTTCCTCTTCCCCACTTCTTGTCAAATCAGACTTGCCACACAGCCCAGTTTGGCCTCTAAATCAGGATTGTTCAGCCTTTCTGTGATTACAGTCTATGCAATATGCTTTTCTTTTGCTTCATCTTTAACAACCACCTCCTCCACAGGGTGTCCTAGTAGAAAGAGGACATCGGTAATGCCCCCTTCCTTTCACATCTCAAATGTATTCTGCTGCAAAAATTGAATGTGTCTTTAACACTGGTACTCAGAGGTCAAGGGCTAATTGATCTTGATGAAGAAGAAAACAGAGTCATTGGGAATAAGATCCCTCTCTTGTGAAGTGCTCTTGACCATTGTTTTAATGTAGCCCCATTTGTCTCCTAAACCCCCTTTGTGCTGTTACACCCTGAAGATGGAGATCTGAGGCAGGAAGGACTCTGCTCTTTTCCTCAGTGCCTGTCACTGGCAGCAGGAATGAACTGATGCAGCTAACTGGGTGACCTGATGATCATCCTCAAGGATGCAGGGTGCTCATCTGCTCGAGAGACACAGGAGTTCCTTCATGACTCAGGGTCCTCTACTCAGGAGACAGAAGAGTGTCCCTCAGACTCCTTTGCAGGATGTGGGAATGAAGCAGGAAGACAAGAGGACTCGGATGGAGTCGAGCATCTGCATCAGGAGAGGGATGTTATGTCTGTGCCTCAGCAGCAGCTGTGTGTGACCCAGAAACTGTGAGGCTAATCAGCTGTAGCTGAGTTTAGTGGTCAGGGATCCCTGTGTTTTCTACAGAATTCTGCCCTTGAAGAGGAGCCTGTTTGCAGGTGCTCTGTGCATGCTTGAAGCTTGAGAAGGGGGCACTAGTAAAGAGAAAACGTTCATCAGTGGGGTCCTTAGTAACACCTAGATCACAGGAGTGTGGACGAGGGCCTAGGCCGTCAGCCTTGTCAAACAGTCTGTTTGCAATGCTCTAGGAAAGGCCAGCACAGCTCCTTTTCCAGGGTGTGGAGCTCATTATGTAGAAGCTCCAGGGTGTCAGCCCTGAGATGGAATTAGAACCAGGGGCTTGAGAAGCTTCCCTTTCTCAGCCCTGTTTCCCAACTAGCTCTCCTGCCTTAGGTTCCAGGAGTAAATCTGTTTCCTTCTGATTCTGTCTGTCTTCCTGGTTTTTAGGACAGCAGCCAGCAGTAAGAATCTGAAATCTGAAATTCCGGTACTCACTATTTTACTAAGCTTTTTTTTTTTTTTTTTTTTTTTTTCCCCCAGAGTCAACTTACATTCTCTTTGTCTCTCCTTTTTTTTCTGGTTAGGCTGTGCATCCGGGTCTCACATCACAGCACATGTATTCCATGTGTAAAACTTATGCTCAACAATTACCCTCAACTATTTTTTTGTAGCAAAGAAATTTCCCTCAGGTACCCTTCTCTAGAAAAATTGCAAGTATTATCCGTTACTTTTGAAGAAATTGACTTCTCCCCTAATCATCCATTTTTTTTCTAATCCATACAAAGCTTAATATTCACTCTGTTCAAATAAATTTTAAAGAATGAGAGTAGTGGCTATAGTTTTGTGCTGGTTTTCTGAGAATGGTGTACCAGGCTTTTTCTTTCGGGCCACCAATCAGCTCCCAAATCATGATGCAGAGTCTTATTATTAGATTTGATGTTCCATCTAGCTTAAGCTTGTTTCTGGATAGCTCTCCTAACTTAAATTTCCTGTTTCTCATTATCTACCTTTTGCCTCGGGCCTTTTTACTTTTGTTCCTTCTGTATACCTTACTTTCACTGCTTCTCACGTCTGCCTGGCTTCTGGACCAAGGTATATCCCTCCTTCTCTCCTTTCTTCTCTTGTTCTTCCCTCTCTCTTTCTATAGATTTCTCCTCATACTTCTTCTCTCTACACACCAGCCCCGTCTAGCCTTTCTCTGCCTAGTTATTTGGAGTTTAGTTCTTTATTAGACCAATCAGATGCCTTAGGCTGGCAAGGTGAAACAAATGCAACACATCGTTACATAATTAAACACATATCCTTACATCACTAAACAAATGCAGCATAAACAATACAACAATTTTTACATAGTTAAGATGATATTCAACAACAGAATGGCTTCCACATACCCCTGTATTTGAATACTTGGATCCTAGTTGGTGAAACTGTTTGGGAGCGATGAAGAGGTGTGGCCTTGTTGATCGAGGTTTATCACTGCTATTGGAGTTTCCAACAGACTGGTACAGTTCCCAGTGTGTTCTCTGCCTCCTGCTTGATGTTTGAGAGGTGAGCTTCAGTTTCTGCTTCAATTTCTGCTCCTATTTCACTTCATGATGTATTGTGATTGGGCAATGTGAATGGAAATAATTCTTTCCACCTCTAAGTTGCCTTTGGCCATGGTGCTCAGCACAGTAGTAGAAACGCAAACTAGAATAGTTATTTAATTTCCCCCAATATTTCAGATGGAATATATTCTCTAATGTAGTTTTCTGTGAGATCATTATTGTTATGTGTGGAGACTACTGGTTGTTATATGTTGATTTTGTATCCTGCAAATGTACGTGTAATATTTATAAGTCTAAACTGTTTCTGGTACAGGATAAAGGATCTTTTAATTATGTATCCATGTCTTTTGAAAATAGGGATAATTTGGCTTCTTTATTTCCTAATTTCATCCCTTGTATTGTAGCACTATACTGAATAAGAGAGGTGGTAGTGGATATCCTCGTCTCATTCTTGATTGTTTTAGAAAGTGATTTTCATTTCCCCATGTAGGATAATATTGGAGACAGGTTATTGTCCATGGTGTTCATTACTTTGAAGTATATTCCATCCAATCTTCACTTCTCCAGCACTTTGTCATGATAGCATGTTGAGCTTTATCAAGAAGATTTTCTGCATCTGCCCATAAGATCACGTGATTTTTCCTTAAGTTTCTTGATATGCCATATATCATTTATCAATCTATATATGTCAAACCATCCTGTATATTCAAGATGAACTCTACATGATGCAATCTTCATATTTTTTCCTCAATTGTGTTTGCAAGCATTTAGCTAAGAACTTGTGCCTCTATGTTCATCAGGTAAATTGCCCTGTAGTCATCTTTATCTGTTTTTGTCATCCTCTGGTTTCCATGTGAGAATAATTATGCTTTCACAGAATAGTTTTGGTTCTTTCCCCTTCAATTTGGCTGAACCATCTGAGGAGCGTTGATGTTAGATCTTTCTTAAGCTTTAGTTGAATCCAGCTATGAGTCCTTGAAGACCTGGACTTTTCTTTGTGGGAGTACTTCTAATTACAGCTTTAATCTCATTGCCAGTAATGGTTCCTCTATTGGAGTTCTTTATATACTCCAGCTTCAATTTTGGATAAGTTATATGCATTTAGAAATCCATCTATTTCTTTCTGGTTTCCCAGGTTTTGGAATATGTTTTCAGAGCATTTCCCAGTAATGATATAGGTTTTACTAGGGATTTATTGTCTGTCTATCTATCTATCTATCTATCTATCTATCTATCTATCTATCTATCTATCTATCTATCTCTCCTTCCTTCCTTCTTTTCTTCCTTCCTTTCCTTTCCTTTCCTTTCCTTTCCTTTCCTTTCCTTTCCTTTCCTTTCCTTTCCTTTCCTTTCCTTTCCTTTCCTTTCCTTTGCTACAATATCCCCTTCATGTATAATTTTCAAAATCCTGGGTCTTTTCTCTCTTTTTATTAGTTTGTCAAAGGGTTTGTCATTCTTGTTAATTATTCTTGAGTTTCATTCTGGGAACATTTTCTCTTAGTCTCAATTTTATTGAACATATATTTACAGTGGATATATTGATGGCTGTGAGGGCCTGGGGAGATCTCATGAATAGATAGAGACCTCTTAGTCGGAGGCCGCTTGTTTGTTCCCAGCTGCCCAGACTAGAAATAACCATACAGAAACTGTATTAATTACAACACTACTTGGCCTCTTAGCTTATGCATATTTCTAGCTTACTCATATCTCTTAAATTAAGCCATGTCTATTATTTTATATTTTAGCATGAGGATTGTGGCCTTCTGGCAAGGTTCCAGCTGGTGACATATGTCTTTCTCCTCTGACAGTTTTGTGGCATCTCCTGACTCTGCCTTCTTTCTCTTAGCATTCAGTTTAGTTTTCTCCACCTAGCTCTAACCTGCCCTATCACAAGCCAAGGCAGATTTTTTTATTCATTAACCAATAAAAGCAAAAAATATACAGAAGGACTTCCCCTTTTCTGTTTCAATAAGAAGGATGGTTTTAAATTTAACATAGTAAAATTACATATAACAAAACAGTTATCAAGCAAGAATTACACTTACAATATTTATACTACTTTATCTTTTATCATAACTAAAAAACCTATTGTTGAATTAAGAGCGGCGGGGCTGCGTCCCCGGCACCTGGCCGCCCACATGGCTAGCTTAGCTTATGCCCCGAAATAATTACACGGAAACTGTATTCTTTTAAACACCGCTTGGCCCATTACATCTAGCCTTTTCTCGGCTAACTCTCACACCTGGACTAGCCCATTTCTAATATCTATGTAGCTCACGAGCTGGCTTACCAGGAATGATCTTAACCTGCTTCTGCCTGGAATGAGAGAACCATGGCAACTCACTGACTCAGCTTCTTTCTCCCAGCCCTCTGTTCTGTTTCCTCCACCCACCTAAGGGTTGGCCTATCAAGGGGCCTAGGGAGTTTCTTTATTCCTTAACCAATGAAATCAACAGATTGATATATGACACTCCCACATCAACCTATAATTATAACTATCCTTCAACTCCATTAAGTACTCCAGAAGGATATAATATTACCTAAGTTAACAGGAAGTGCATTGTAAGCAACTTCGAAAACTCTAGAATTGACAGAGACATCTGGATGCCCGGACAGTCACACAAAGTTCTTTTGTACCATTGGGGCATCCATCTTCAGCCTATAGGCCCATAGTATTTATAATACTTTTCAGGAAGCAAGAAATTTCAAACACGGCTCCGCCTATATTGGCAGGTTGTCAGTCAATTTTTTCTGTATCCTGAAGAATGTCTATCAAACTCTTTTATGAAGTAGGAACCCTGAAGGATCATCTCACCTTTAGGAAAGTTCAGCCATCATTTCTCTATGGGTCCTTCATGTCCAGTTAAACAGTTCAGGCAAGAGCAGTTCCTTGCCCAAATGGCTAAGAAACTGCATGAGGAGCCTCTTTAATGCCCATCTTCCTCTTGAAGTAGATTGGTGCTGCCAGGAACAGATGTGTCCCATTGTCATGAATAGTCCTAAGTTCTTAAAACATTTTAAATGTCATATTCTGTAGGTCTTTGAGGGATTTGAAGATTATCTATCTAACTAAAATATATCTCTATATATCTAGAAAACCTAACTAACATGACTACAGGCTTTACTAGTATAATGGACTCTCTATTAACCTATATTTCTTAATTATGCATTACATTTTAAATAAGCTGCACACACAACACC
Organism: Microtus ochrogaster; assembly: GCF_000317375.1. Taxonomy (NCBI): domain Eukaryota; kingdom Metazoa; phylum Chordata; class Mammalia; order Rodentia; family Cricetidae; genus Microtus; species Microtus ochrogaster. Next base: position 39,604,983 of record NC_022018.1, read on the forward strand.
TTAATAAAGAGCAGAAATACACATATAACAAAATTGACCTTAAATTTGTATCAAGAGACCAAGATCCATACCAATGCAAAGTATTCATCTCTATGCAATATCCCCTTTAAATGTAAACAAACATTTATAAACAATCATTTAGGGAATTTGGTGTAGTTCTCTTTAAACTACTTCCTGCTTTTTGTTGGATGAAGTGTTTTGGGGGGATGTTCATAGTGACCTTTCAGGGAGTCTTGGTCCATTAAAGCCCATTTGTCTGGAAGGAATCCATAGGTTCTCATCTTCTATGGAAACCAAAGCAGAATCTCTTTTCCAAAGCAACATATCCTTAGACTCAAATTTTGAAATCCCTTTAAAATATATATGTGGATACACAATGAAATATCTCTCTGTACTTAGCTCATTCATAGTCAAAAAATACAAAGAAAACACAATAGTATACATAATTCAGACTCTGTGTATATTCCATCTTTATGTGACTTATTTTTCTTACTAATTAAGATGTAAGAATCGATTAATAAGAAGCCTAATAGGCCAACTAGTTTATGATTAATGTAGACCTCTGTATGTTTCTTTGGGACTGAACAGCTGTGGGAATGGGCCAGACAGAAACCTGTCAACAAACTGTGCCAACGTGGACAACTAAATCCACGTAAAACCTGAGAGACTTTGGGAAAGAATTCTAGCCACAAAAGGAACAGAGTTAAGCACGGTTTCTTGGTAGCAGCATTTTCTTTGGTGGACTCTATTTGCTAGAGACAAGTGTGTCTCATTTAAGAGAGGCTTCTTGATTCAGCTTTGACTGCTTGCAGCCCTTTTAAGAGACTCTTCCACAAAGCACTTAAATGGTGTTTATAGCTGACAACATGTTTCTTGGTGGTGGCAGGGACCTTGAAACTCCACAGAGTTATGGCAATAAATGTGGTTTCTGCCAGTACCTCTGCCATGAAGCTAGATTCTCAGAAAGCTAAGGAATGGGGTGGCTTCAGTTGTTAAATTCACAGCTTTAATCCTAGCCATATCACTTATCAAATTAAAGACTCATGTGGCCAGCAAAAGAGAGATATACAGTAAAAATAGATTCAGATGAAAAAGATCCTCTAAATGGTTTACAGTGTATTTAAAAATATATGTAGGCTTGGGATAGAAAAGAAGAAGGATAAAGACCTTTAAGAGAAAAGTTGGGAGTGGTGGCACACACCTTTAATCCCAGCACTAGGGAGGCAGAGGCAGGCAGATCTCTGTGGGTTCAAGGACATCATGGTCTACAGAGTGAGTTCCAGGAGAGCTCAAGATACATAGAGAAATGCTGTCTCAAAAAAATGAAAGATGAAAAAGAAAAATAAAAAGAGTTTTAAATAAAGCCACGTAAAGAAGAAAAACACACAGAGAATCTGGATACTGCATGTTATTTTGTTTTCTTTGAATTGTTTGATGGCTGAGGCAGGAACAACTGCTAAAAGACAGTTGATTATAAATGCTGCTGAATTAATCCAACATAAGTATTTTTAAATGCCTTGTCTCCAAAATTTAAGTCAAAAGGTATTTTGTTTGGAGAAGAGGTTTTGCTTTTGTTTCCACAGGAAATGAGAGGCTGTGGATTCCCTCTAGATTAAGAAAAATCAGGTTTGATCAAGGAAGACTACCCCTGAGAAATCTCCAATAGGTGTTGATGGCCCAGATGATCCAAAATTTCAGAGAACCTCTGTGGAAGTTTCCTCTGAGTTCTACATCCAGAACAGTTTCAAGACTGCTGGCTGAGATGATCAAGCCTCACAGAATTTTCAAGTCAGGACTTGACCATAATCTTAAATTTTCTTTAGGTCCCTATAAGATTATCAGTGCCCCCAATCAGCAGGAAATAGCCTGGAAAACTGTGCCCACATTCCCCCCAAAATGGACTATGGATATTTTCCTTTGTTTAGAATGTTGGTTACAAGTTTTCATGGATAATGTTCAGGAGAAAAGCTAAACAAAGCATAGTAGATTCAGAGTTCTTGTTTTTTATTTTTTTTTAAAGGAGGGGTAGTGATGTGGGAGAATGGTTTGTACACTGTAAAGATTAGTCAGTTGTATTGTAGCCAGTCAGGAAGTATAGGCAGGGTGACCAGGCAGAAAGCATAGGTGGAGCAACCAGATTAGAATTCTGGAAAGAGGAAAGACTCAGTCTACAGTTGTAACCCAGATGAAGAGGAAGCAGGATGAGAATACCTCACTGATAAAGGTACCAAGCCACATGGCAACACTGGCAAGAATTATGGGTTAATGTAAGATATAAAAGTGAGTTAATAAGAAAGCCTGAACTAACAGGCCAACCAGATTATAATTAATGTAGACCTCTGTGTGTTTCTTTGGGACTGAATAGCTGTGGAACTGGGCAGGACAGAAACCTCTGTCAACATACCTCTGCCCAATATTTATATGATTTTATTGTAAGAGAAAGAACTCAGAGAAAACAGTATAAGGAATTTGGAGAGAGCATTTATTACAAAGCTAAAATACTCAAGGGGTAAGTGTGAGTGTTCTCAGCATAAATCACTAGCTTTAGGTAACTCATCTATGAGCAAATTTTAATGAAATATTGATGAGTTCAGATAGAGTGGAGGAACAGACAATTCTGAAATTGGGGAGATTGTGTTTCCGACTGTTGGTATAGAATTTATTCCCCCTTTCTGCCCAAAACATCAGATGCATGATGGGAACAGCCAACTCTATTGACAAGTAATTTTAATATCATCCTGTTGAACATAAGATGTCTAGCCTGCCCCCAGCACCCTGGCAGTGGTTTCTGTTTGTTTTTCTTCATCTGGGGACTCCACATCACATATACAAGACCAGAAGTGATTCCACTATGTGCAGAGCTTGGAGTCGACCTTTCTTTACTGTCAGCACTTGAAAGACTCTTTTGCATTCCTGGCTTGAGTTTGGATGACTCCTCCATGCACTCTACTGAATAATTTTGAGTTGTTACTCCCTGGACATACACATCTTCTCGCTGCAATTTTTTCTAAGACTTTTTTTTCTTCTTCTAAGATCTCTCTGTTCCAGCCAGAATCTATGTTACCCAGGCTGGTTGGTATCTTGCCATCCTCCTGCCTCAGCCTCCCAAGTGCTGAGGTTACATATATCCAAGCTATCTATTTTTCCCCCTCTGTCTTTGTCCTTCAACAGTTTGGCTTTGATGTAAGCATTATGTTCTTAGAGTGCAGCCTGTTTGGGGTTGTTGAGCTTCTTAGATGTGTGAACCTATATCTTTCACCAAGTTTGAGAAAGTTTTAGTTGGGAGTTCTTTAAATATCTTGTCTGTCTCAACCAATGTCTTTATCTTTTACTCTGTGCATACAGTGATGATGAGATGCCCACCCCAGTTCATGTAGTTGTTTTAAAATTTCTAATATCATTTTGATGTTTTTTTCATATTAGCTAACTTCCACTGATCTGTTTTCCACTTTACTGACATCTTCTTTTATTTTCTCAGTTTACTGTGGTTCCTGCATTATGCCTTTTTAAAATTAGAGATATTCTTTCTTCTTTTTTTCTTATTTCCTATATTTTCCTTTTGGCTTTTAAGAAAATAATTTCTCAGGCAGCGGCTTATATCCATCTTTGCAGCCTAATAAGCCCACTTACACAATATGCAGGATCATGACGATGACTGCTTCATATTATCAAATCTGTTAAGTTTGATTTTGTGCCACACAGGCTTGGTACTGTGCACTCGACTCCTCAAGTTTTCCTGCCTGCATCAGGATTCCCTTTTCTGCATTATGCTAATCTGCACAGGGAAGCTCCAGAGACATGACTCAGGTCCCCAACTGAAGTATAACTTCTCTTACCTAATAGTTTCTTCTTCAGTTGTGGTAATTAACTCAAATCATGTTAAAATAATGAGTTCACTGATAGAAAATTCACAGGTCCATCCAGTCAGTGGCATAGCCTATTACTTATTATTCTCTTGATAAGTCTTTTTTTTAATTCTAAGTACCTGTAGAGTTTTGTGTGAAAGTCAACACTCATTTCACATCCCTCAAGATCTTAAGCTCAATTATTACTGAAGATAATCTTCATAAATCTAATGACACGCTGCACCGAGATCTCATGGGAGGCCAGATGTAAATAATGTATTAAAAGATTGTTATCAGTCATAGGCCAACAGGACTATGATTCATGTGAGATGATATCGCTATTCATTTGCCACACACAGGTACCTGCTTCAAGGAGGTGCTGCCAGCACTGACAAGGTTGGCATATTGGCAACAATCATTCATTCATTTGTAAATCGTGTCTCCATTTATTGATCACTCTTGGGTTCCAGGTATTAGCAAAGGTCATAGAATGAAGTTGAGGCTTTGATGAGTTGGCTATGAACTTCAGATCCTTGCTCCTCTTGCTGTACAGAGGACAGTACATTTCCACCTGTATCAGTTCCAGGATGCCACACGATGAGGATTTTGTATTGTGGGTTCACATCTTTGCTATATAACAGCATTAACCAGAGTTCAGTAATGCTGAAGTTCAGCAAGTTGAACTCAGATTCATCAATGATCCACTGTTTTCCAGAGTACACTGTTTTTGTTATTTTGCTGACATGAAATTGAAGCCCAGAGTTTAAGTAGAGTTCAAGGTTTCAGGTTCACAGTCTCAGAAACAGTGACTCTGTGATGTGGGAGCTTAGGATCATTATCAAATCGGTTAAGTTCTCTGTTAATTATTCTTGTGAGTGAGAAGAGTCAATAAGCAAAATTTCAATGGAAACATGAGGTGTTTCTGGGAGGCATTTTTTTTAAAGGTTAGAAAATATAAATGTATCAAAATTGAAATCACCTATTATTTTAATGCTAAATAAATCTAATCTTTGTAAGATTGAATTTAGATATATGAATTCAATATTGTATGTGGGCTCTCTAGAACTGATAGAAAGTATATTACAAGTGGGATTAATTATATTGTCAGATAGAATGCAAACTGGGTAGTCCAAAATGGCTGAATGTGCACTGGAGAGGCTTAGAGCCCAGTAGCTGCTCATCTGATGAGGTGCATGGCCTCAGGAGTTCCATCTAGTGATGAAGGTCAGGAGGATTCATGTAGAGTCCCTAGTCTTCATTATCAGTGGCAGATAAGCTGGATTCTATCTACTCAAGTGGACTAGGGCAGCAGCAACAAAGTAGATACAGCCCACTCACCAGCAGGGTTGAAGGAGAGCAGGTAAAGAAGCAATAGTTGAACCTAGGCCCTTCCCATAGCTGAGGCATCCAAGGGAAGGTCTATAGGAAGGTGCTTCCTTCTAGGGAGGTGGGACTTTGTCATATAATCCATCTGGAAATACCCATACAGACCTATCAAATGGTTTATTTCTTAGTTGATTCCCAATCCAATCAAGCTGACAATCAAGATTATCCAACAGGAATGTTAATGCTAAATTTAAGATACTGAAAAGATGTGATAGAAAAACTCTCTCAAAAAAAAAAGCTTGAATTCAAGATCAATTGATATTCTCAGGTGGAGATATTTTAATGAACAATGTATCATGAGGGTATTTTTTTTGGTAAAACATGCATGATAACAAGTTTATCCTTTTGAACATTTTTACGTGTACAGCTCAGTAGTGTTAGTGTTAGGAGCCTTCAGAATGTTGCACACTCCATTTCCAGAACCTTTTCAGCCTTCAAAGCTGGAACTCTGTCTCCATAAAACTGCAACTTCCATTTTTTTTTTTTGCTCCCTCCCCTCTAACCGCCATCATTCCATGATGCTCTATGAACCCGACTATTCCAGCTATTGCTGTAAGGGTCATATACCCAGTTGTTGATTTTTTTCTTACCAACATTCCCCACATATCTGTCGAGTCCCTTTCTTAGAAGATAAGCTTTATATGTTTAGTAAGTGGGAGAACGTTGGCTTGTTTGTTTTCTGCTAATTTTCTGGAATGTCAGTCTCTTGGTTTCCCAGTTGAATGAGCTAGCATTTCTATTACAGAAAGTAATAGCCGTTCATCAACTCAACCATAACGTTATGATATCAGTAACAATCAGCCCCAGAGCAGGTCATAAGAATAGAGACCCTCTTATTTGGAGGCTGTGTAACCCTGTGTGGACACTGAGCTAGAAGACACTGTATTCTGGGAGTGATTAGCTCTCAGTTTAATAGAGGGTAGCCATAGACAACTCTAGAGGACAGCCTTGAGACAGGGAGAAGCAGAGAGGGCAGGCTCTGAATTTTCCTAACACTGCATTTGATGGAGAGCACAGGGCTGGAAAGAACATTGGGCCAGTTTCTCATCTCAGCTTCTGTGAGATTTCTATTTCTTTTCTAATTTGGTCTGAGGTCTTGTTTGTTAAGGTGAGGAAAGTTGCCAGCTGTCACACACATCTGTTATATCAACACTTTGGAGGTGGGGGGAGAAGATTAGAATTCAAGACCAGCCTCAGCTATATAACAAAATTGAAGCCAATCGGCCTGCACGAAACTCTATCTTGAAAAATTCAAAATCCAGTAGCCTCATTGGTTTGGACCTCTGCAAGGATAATGTCAGGGTAAAACAAATAAGTAAGACTCCTTCAAGGAGCCCACTCCCGCTTAGGGATTGTATACTACCCTTTCCCTTTGTAACCTCCTGTCTAGATATTTAATCCGCCAACTTGCCTCACTGTGACTCGTGCTGAAATTCTTTTCTATGACACCGTCAAGGAGCTGGCTACCTTGAAGGGATGTTCCCAAGAGGCTAGTGAACTCTGTAAGTTACAGGTGGCTATGTCTTCTTGATGTCACCGACACTCCATGTCTCTCTAGCACTTGTGATTAATGGAAAGTCCCTCTTCTGGTTGTACAACTTGAAGTTGTCCATCCCTGTGCCTGCAGTGCTGTGCTAGGAAAAGAGAGAGAAGCAGACTGCCCACTTTCTTCCACAGCTCAGCACGGTGCCCACTGCTTGACAGAGCCCACTGGACTTGCCCTTAGCTCATCCTGCTGTTTCTCAGCCTTTCTGTCCAATCCATACTAATCCCATGCTTCTGAAGCTTGGCTCACATGACAACACAGCTCTGTGTGCCTCTGGCCACCCTCCCTGGGAGCTCACCAATATCTTCTGTCTTTCCTAGAGACCTCGGGGCCTCATGCATGTGTGTCAGCCCTTTGTCCCGCTTCTTCAGGGCCTTCTATGAACCCTGAGACTTCTTTAATCCTTTGTGGCCTGTGGCCATTCTGTAGCCTACACACATACATATTACTGGGCAAGGTGTGATGTGTTTGTTACCTGAATGTTAATCTAAGTTTTCTTAGTCACTGTTCTGTTGCTGTGAAAAGACACCATGACCAAGGCAGCTCTTTTAAAAGGAAACATTTAACATAGGGCTTGCTTATGGTTTCAGAGGTTTAGTAGGTATTGGCAGTGAGCATGTGGTATGAGAACTACATCTTCATCTGTCGTGGGGGGTGGGGGAGAGGAGAGACAGAGAGAGAGAGAGAGAGAGAGAGAGAGAGAGAGAGAGAGAGAGAGAGAGAGAGACTGGGCATGGTGGGCCTTTTGAAACCTTTTGAGCCAACCCCTTGGGATACACTTCCTCCAACAAGGCCGCATTTCCCAATCCTTTTAATCCTTTCAAATTGTGCCATTCCCTAGTGACTAAGAACTCAAAGATATGAGTCCATAGGGCCTTTCTTATCTAAACCTCCACATTAGTAATTAAACTAATAATAAAATAACCAATGTTTGCCAATGGCCATCTACCAAGGGGAAATGAGACAACTAGGCAAACTGCAGCCAATAACACCGATACAGATATAGCTTGTGATTTATTGCTATTAAAAAAAAATCTCACATTGTGAAAGACACAAATGGTACTGTTTATGGCATAAGCATAATCCTGACAAGGTCTCAGGACACAAAATCATTCATTGTTCTATGTCATATAATCACTTGTCTGTCCTTGGGAACACTGGAAAGGGTAAGGGGTTAAGTGACAGATGATGAAACTCCACTTGGCTGTTATTACTGGGAGAAGTAATTCCCATGGGCCCCACTCAACATATTTCTGTTAATACCCAGACATTATATTTCAACATTAGATATCTAGGCAACAGTGTCTATTGTGAACTATTTTCCTTGGGGATCAAGGTATATTTACTAAGATAATCTTGGTGTCTCATTTCACACGGAGAGAAGTGGTTGCTCTTGGGACAAATGTCATAGGCATAATGACAGATTTTTCAGAAATGGGAGAGAGGAGGTCTATCCTGCCAAACCTTCTGTTACTGAGAACAAAACTAAAGATTTCACTTTAGGAAGTCAAAAAAGTGCCACCAAAGGTCACATTGAGTCACATGGTAACTCTGCAAGCTCCTTTCTCGGCATACCAGCTGATCTTTGGGGTAAATCTCTCCTGCTCTATCCTCTGGGAGCCACTAAGATCCACATAGTTAGTCCCTTGAGACAACATCCTTTGGGGGATTCTCAAAGTTGAGAAGAATGTGGCTATCTTCAGATGCATTTTTGGTAAAAGGTAGAGAGAATGTGTTTTCTCTCCTGAATGGAGGTGATGATGTCTCTCCTGAACCTTGCAGCAATAAAATTTATGATATAAAGAATTTACTAATAGGCTTGCTTAGGAAATATTAGATTACACAAAGGAGAATTTAGCTATAGCTCTGCCTCCAATGTGGCTGGCAATAGGTAGTGTATTAGCCAGGTTTATCAGAGACTGTAAGAAAGAAAATTCTGTATCATAATTGGAGTTTGGGGTTGCTGATAAAGTTTCTGCTTATGTTTATTAACCGAGATTGATTTCCAATTAGGCTTCTTTTCCACAACAAAGGACACAGCTGTTACTTATAATCAGCCATTAGGTCCTTTCCCATAGCAAAGAAAGTGCCTGGAAGGAGCAGCTCAAGGGCTGCTAAATCCCCTGGGCTTTTATCAGGAGAAGTGTAATTCTGCCCGTTGTGAAAGATGAACCTGGGTACCAACTACAGGTAAAGAACACCACTGGTGAATTTAAGAATTAATTCTAATTCTGACAGTCTTTGCTTTGTAAATCATTTGCCCACATGACCGGATCTGCAGTCTCCCTGTCTTTGTTTAAATTGTTCAAAGTGTAATCTGGGATAAGGGTCTAAAAGAGATTTAAGGATGACAGTGTATGTGGATATTGTAATGATTTCAGCCACATATGGCTGATACTTCTGGGTTCTAGGGGTCATGCAGGTGCAGATAAGCCCTTAGGCAGAAGTGCCTAATGGCTCCCTGGGTATGTTAAAGGGCCCAGTGTGATCCACATGTACATAATTTTTGGTTCATTTAGTCCTTAACCAATAGAATGTACCAAGTATTTGCATGGTACTTACAATTTTTCTAGGTATTATAGCCAATGCAGGGACCATTTAAGGCACATGGGATGATATGGGTAGGCTCCACGAAAATACTTGCCCTTTTCTTCATTGATCCTGCATTAAGGAATTAAAAACAAATCTTCCTTTCGGAACAGTGTAGAGCAAGAGTGAGGCCAAATTTGAATTCTTCACTTCTTTGTGTATTTTTCTTCTGTATGTTGTTTGTGGTTTGCAGCCTGTTCTATCTGGTGTGTAGGTGCAATGTCTGTCTGTCTCTGCTGTCTGTCTGTTCCTGTTGTCTCTGACAAAGACTTGGCTCTGTATTTACTGTATAGGAAACACCATGTGGGAAAGGAATGAGGGAATTTACCTCCCCCCCCATCAAAATCTTTAACAGATTTTGCAAGGGAAAGCTGACCCAAAATAGCGCTCAAAACCTCATCCTATACCCACATGTTGCTTCCAATATCCACATGATATTTGTGCTTTTATTTATGTATTTATTTATGTTTTTTCTAAGACTGCTTTCAACCTGCTGGCTGCTTTCAGCAAATAATTACCCCAACACACACACACACACACACACACACACACACACACACTTCTGGGTCAGAGTCACGGAAGAGTACTTAAATTAAAATTAAAGCTATGCACTTAGTTTAGGTTGTAAAAGCTGTATACATGGGAAGTCCAAAGGTATGGTAAGGTTGGTTACATTGTTTTCTTAAAGGCAGGTTAAATTTAACTAGGCTGATTACACAACATTGAGTATGTTGTTTTAAACGATCTCAAGGCCTGGCGAAAGTTAGAGACATTTTAGAAAAAAGCTACTTAAGTCCCTACAAGGGATTTGGTCAGCAGGTTTTGATACCTAAAGGAGTAACTGGAGCTCCCCCTCTGGGGAATCTCAACGGACAGTTCTACGTTCTTGAGGCACAGGTTAGAAAATCAGGGACAAAGATTTTTGGTAGTCCTAGTAGACAGAACTGAATCCTAATGAATATCTGAGGGACAGAGGACACACCGAAGCCCACCAGCCACCACACTACTCTTCAGTAACACCAAGGAAAGGGGGTGGGGCTACTGCACTTGGGTCTGATAACCTCTTTGCTGCCTGTTCCCCCAGCAATTCCCGCCCACATACTCAGTTGGCAGTGGGCTGTAAAGTCAGGTCCACGATTCTGGGTACTTACTTTCAGCCTGCTGTATTGCTTCGAGGCATCTGAAGCCACGACGAAAATCCCTTCCGCTGTCCACCAGCAAAACACAACAGAGATGGAGTTGTCTCCCCTCCCCCAACCCTTCCAAAGCCAGTGGCCAAAAGTCACGAAGCCCTTCTGCTGCCATCTGGTGACGTCACATAGCAACTACATGGTGTTGGGGGGAAAGTTTTAACCTCGTTAGGAAACAAAGCCTGCAATTCTCTACTAATACTCCAGTTTTACTAGAATTAAAAACATTACCTTCCTAGAAACTTAAAAGATCTGCTTATAATGAGTTTGTCTCTACTTTCAAAACCCTAAAAACTGTTTAACGGGAGGTAGAGCAAGAACAGGAGAGAAGTTTAAATGGGGATATGGTTGGGTGGAAAGGACAGAAGAGGGATAAATAATGCTAAGAATATTTGAAAAAAAATCATGCGCAAGCCTATTATTTGATAAGCTTTCTAATACATACATATATATATATGCCATATATTTAAAAGTTTAATTGGAGTTACCCTACACAGAGGGTAATATTTCTCTCAGGAGTCATAGATTCCAAACTAGGTGTGGGACCCCATCTATCGAACTGACTAAGGAAGGGTATGTCTTAGGTACCTCACAACATTGCAGGTTTCTGCTGGGGGCTGTGCTTTCTTAATTTCTGAGTCCATTGTATCAATGCCAGCCTGCAACACGAGGTGCTTAGTAAATTCTTATGACCGGGGCTGACACACTGAATGATCTCTTTTAGGGGTGCCACAGATAGTTTTGCTTTGATTCGACATTTTGTTCAGGTGTCTCCCTATCGTTTCTCCAAATTAAATACAGCTCTGTTTGAAGCTTGTATCTTGCCGATTGGTTGGCAGAGGGAATAGAAAATGTTCTCAGAGAGCCACACGCCGTCAAGCTGTTGCTGACTGCCTGCGTCCTTCCACCTTTCCTTCCGGACTACAGATGGCAGGTTCCAGAAACTGTGATAGAGATGGCTGCAGGTCTTAGGGGCAAATGTCTGGACAAAACTACTAGTAAGAACATGAATGCACTGGCCAGTGTTCTCTAGAAAAAAAGAACCAACTTTTTTTTGGAGAAGGAGAGAGAGAGATATTATTTAAAATTTTCATACGACATATTTTGATTATATTCTTCCCCTCCCCTAACTCCTCCTAGATCCTCCCCCCATCTTGCTATTCACAATTTCATGTTCTTTCTTTCTCTCTTTAAAATAAAAACAGAAAAAAAACAACGAAAAATGGAAACTCAAAACAGACAAACTCAAATAATTTAATAAAAAAAATACCAAAACAAAACAAAAAGTGCACACAAAAGCCAGGAAGTCCATTTTGTGCTGGATGACTGCTCCTGGGCATGGAGTCAGCCATGGAATATGACTGATAAACTCAGAGCCAGGCCATTGGCCAAAACAGATTTTCTCTTACCCAACAGTTATCGATTGCAAAGAGCTTCTTGGTTAGGGGTGGGACTTTGTGTGTCCACTTCACCCTTCTTGGTGCTGGTATTGTGTCTGGTTTGTTCCTGTGCAGGTTTTGGCTTGTTCTCACAGTCTCTGTTCCTTCATATGTTCGCACATCCTGCTGTGCCTGGAAGATGCGATTCTTGGAGCCATGAGGCTCAGGCACTTACAATCCAGTGACTGGATTCTGTAGTTCAGTCAAGTTGACATATGAAGCTAACCACTCTGGCAAGGTACCAGGGAAGCACCTAGGGTCTCTGTTTTCACAGCTGTCATCAGAATGTGTTCTTCCAGTCAGACAGAAGCAAGCCATCCACATGCCAAGACAGTGCTCAGCTCCTGCAGCCAGGCAACTGCAAGGACCCTTGATTTCACAGCCCACATCTTTGGTTGATTATCACTACTTGCAAACTCTTCTCCATTAGTTTATGCTCAGCAATGTGGCATATACACTCATTTCTACAAATATGTACACGTTTAAAAAGAAATAAACTTGTTTTATAGAAATAAATTGAATGGAATTATCAAAGAAATGAAAAATAATTCCATTTCTTCCCAGGCTAAAGATATTTGTAGAGTTGAAAATGTTCAGTTTGGGGATCCCAAGAAAATGACCCTAGGAGTATACTAATAATTAAAATCCATCTCTGTTTTCTGCCCGATGCTGACTTTGGATCAGATAGCAAAAGAGGAAGTTTGTTTAAGAACCACACTATACTTGAGTTTACGAAACAGCCCATTATCTCCCTGTACTGTACGCCTCGTTCATTTGTCTTTACTGGCCAGCGACTGACTGTTTGATGAAGGGGATTGTTGTTAAATTTTTATAACGAATAAGAGATGGTGCTGTCATCTTTGATGTTGTTTATATTTGACTGTGTAGGACTCAGGGTACTAAGACCCCCACTAGAACCCCAGACTTGGCAGGTCCCACATTGAACTCACCTTTTACCCTGATTCCATCTTTTTTCAAGGTATAAATCTTTTGTTGACTTTAGGCAGCCTCTTTCCTCCTGTTTCCCTTAATGGATGGTAGTTCCTAGAAGAGACTGCATCTATGCTGAAGGTCCTGCAGACTAACTGATCAGGAATTCATAATTAAGGAAGATGGAAACTTGAACATGTGGCCAACCATCTTCATCTATAGTCTTAATGGTCGTTCACTACTAAAAGATGTATCTGACCTAACATCTCCGTGATGTCAAGTCAAACTCTGGGAATGCACTGTAAATTTAGCAGACCACTAGCTGCCACCAAACCCATCTTAAGGATGCCCCAAGGAGGCACCTGAAACCTACAGAAGAAATCCCTGCTCCTCTGTCATAACCCACCTACCTGATGTCGCCACCAAGTAATTGGTACATGCATTGACTTGTGACTTTCTTTCCTTCTATGACCATAAATGTTTAAGTGATTTCTTTCTTAGTGGAACAAACCATTCAGGGGCCCTGGATCAGTGTTCCCATGCTACAGCTTCATCTTGGCTCAGGATCAACCATTACTTCTATGGTTTTCATTGATACTATGCTTAGCCATCAAATCCTAGGGTTCCACCTTCATTTGTTCTTACCACTTGCCCAGCCCCTAATCACCCATGCCTGGAGTCCCACGGTAGCTCTTTACTAGGTCTGTCTACCTCCCAGGCAACTCTGCTTCTTCTGGGTGGTCTTTGAGAGATGAACATCAACCGCTCAGTGATCCCTCAGGCTGCTTGGATAAAGTAACACATGGTGGTGTGGCCCAGAAGATACCCTGTGCCTGGTCCTTGTCTACTCCTCTAAACCAACCTTATACCCATCCCCACTGGTCCTTGGCTGCAGTCCTATCATTTACCCCTTCTCCATAAATACACAGAGCTCTCCCCCTTGCTTTTAGGGTTGCCAGACATTGTTGTTGTTGTTGACTTTGGTTTTTAGTCTACAATCCATAGCTCCTCCTCCTTATTTTTCAGAGCATGTGTTCTCCTCACCACTGTGTGAAATTCCCTGGCACGAGTGAGAAGGAAACACGGAATACACAACAAACCCGCTTAGGAGTTTATTAGAGGGGGCGTGTACAGACCTGGGGGAATCAGTGTGCAGAGAGAGAGAGAGAGAGAGAGAGAGAGAGAGGGAGGGAGGGAGAGAGAGGGAGGGTGGGAGGGAGGGAAGGAGAGAGGGAGGGAGAAGGTGCTGGCAGCTTTTAAAAGCTGCCTAGTGCATGCACACAGGGAGTTGACATGACTATGTCATACGCAGATGATGAGGCTCACGCATGTGTGCAAGGGCTTAGCTGAGTCATACACCAATGATGCAACCATGCAAGTGCATGGGTCATGAGGGACCCTTTAATATCTCCAGGGCCATTAGCCACTTCTGCCTGAAGGCTTGTCTGTACCTGCATGGCCCTAGAACCAGGAAGTGTCACCCTTATTGTGGCTGAAATCCTACCACTGTGTGCTGAGGCTGTGGGTATGCCAGCTGTCCTTGACTGGCCAAGGAGAAAGAGTGTGACTCAGCCTGGACTACTGGGTCCCCATCTTAGATTTGTCAACAAGATTAAAGTGTCACAGGAAGTACAACCTATGCCAGGAACTCTGGGTTCCAGTTAGCTGGTCAGTGAGTCCTTGCTGGCTGGGTTCCATGATCTGCCATATTTCCTGCTTGCCTAAGTCAGCCTTCATTCTATTCTTTTTCATCTGTTCCATTTTGTTTGAGTTGGTTAGAAGCAGTCATTACCATTTGAATACATTTGTCTACCCCCAAATTCATGTTGATGTCCGGTCCTCTGTACAATGCTGTGAAGAGATGGTAGAACCTTGGGAGGTGTTCATCACGAAGGAGAGCTGGCTTTATGCGTGAATTAATGTCATTTTTCTTAAGGCACTGGCTATCTTGGGCATTTTTCCTCCCTCTTCCAACCTCTACTCGCTATTCACCCATTATTCTGACATATGAAACCTTCCACGATATTCTTCATATTTTCCATCATAAGGGCCTCACCAGAAACTGAGTATCTGCTGGCACCATGGTTTTGAATGTTTACTCATGATCCATTTCGTCACAGGCTCTGCAAGACAGCAACAGACATTGGAATCAGATCTTGAATTTAAAATATAAAAACCCCAATTAATTCATCTCTTGCCCTTTATAACGAAGCTCCTCGAAGATTTTCAACCCCTATCTTGAGCTAGAACCACTCTCCTTTGTTTCCAAGGGTAGGGATGATATAGTTGAGCGCATACTTCCTTTCTTTACTTGAGCCACAGGCTTCTCTGCAGCTCAAGTATGTCAACAGCCTGAGGCTGAATGTCTGGCACTGTCTCTATCCTGTGACTGTCACGTGATAGACATTGCTACATCCCCTCACTAAAAATAAGCTGAAGGCCCAGGAAGCACTTTGTATAGAAATCAGAAAAATTGATGTTTTTCAGAATCAAATAAAACATTTTCAACGAAAATCTTGCAATCTATAAAAATTCTCTACATTAAACATTGAACAGAGTGAATTTTCCCCTTTTGATGGCTCAGAATATAGCTGGTTGCTCTGAGCTGACAAGCAATGCTGCCCTTGGGACTCCTCAAGAGGCCCCTGGAGCTGCCTTATGGTTGCTGGAGTGTGGCCTTTTCCTGTTTGTTGCTGTCCCAGCATTTATTATGCATGTTTCTTTGGTGCATTATTAAAGAAACACCTATTGATCACTTGCCACTTGGCAGTCAAGGGGCTGAGATAAGCGTGCATGCCACAGTTACATTCTGAAGGGCACACATCTGGGACTGGGGGTAGATCAACGAGAAATGATTCAAGGGTGATGCTCAGGAGCTCATCGGTAGGGGTCCTATTCTACAGGGGATCAGAGGCTTTTTTTTTTTTTCGGTTCAACCTTCCAGGTGAAGAGGAAGGGCAGCGTATGTATGAGTAGTGTGTTGTGTGTGTAGGATAGATATGTGTTTGTGTGATGTATGTATGTGTAAATAGGGTGTGTGGTCTATTTGTATGTGTAGTGTGTGTGCGAGTTGTGTGTGTAGTATGTATATGGGTTTAGTATGTGTGTGAGTTGTGTGTGCAGTGTGTGTGTAGTGTATATGAGTGTGTGTGTGTGGAAGTATATGTATTACGTGCATAGTGTGTATGTGTGGGGTGTATGTGGTGTGTATATGTGTGTATGGTGTGTGTGTGGGGTATATAAATGTGTATGTGCACAAATCTATTGGGTGTCCTACTGCATCATTCTTGGCCACCGAAGCAAGGAAGCAAGCCCAAGTGATCCTCTTGTCTATGCCTTCCACACAGCTGTGGTTATAGGCTTGTGTGTGTGGCTAAACCCAGCCCTTGATAAACCAAAACCAAAACCAAAACAAAACAAAACAAAACAAAAACAAAACCCCAAACTCCTCACAGTGCTGGGAATCCAAACTCAGTTCCTCAAGCTTACATAGTAAGAGCCCTTACCCAAAGAACCCCAAGGAAGAATTTTCTGAACCTGCCTTTGGCGTTTGTATATGGGACTCACCTGTGTTTGGAACTGATGCTTATATCTTCCTTCCTTCCTACCATGGCTGTTCCTCTGCTCCAGTTCTGCAAGTTGGGTATTGCTGGGCTCCTGGAGAATAACAAGTGAGGGTGATATAGCCACAGGTAAATGCTCAAGTGGGCACACTATCACAGTGAGTCTGTAGAGACAGTCTCTAGAGGGCTCTAAATTGTCAATGATGTCCCTTTGTGGAGGTCGAAACAGTAGGATGTGAGACTCCATGTCTCTTGCCTTGTGGCAGAAACTTTACCCCAGGGAAGAAAAGGGTTGGAGTCTCCTTCAGGGAGGTTCAGGGAGAGATGAAGGGACCTGGAGGAAAGGACATTCTTATTCTTGCTGTCACTGAGACTCAAGTGCATCCTTGCTCTTCACATGTCTTGTTGCCCATGGATTAGTCTGTTTCCTGCTTTATAACAAAGTACCAGAGGCTGTATGACTTATAAAATGAGAGGTTCATTTACTTTACCATTTTGGAAGTAGTGGCAACTATTCTGGAGTGTCACACTTTCCTGGCTGTGTCACAGCGTGGTGGATGACATCATGGTAGGGAGCACATGGGAAGAAGAGATCATGTAGTAGGACAGGGGACCAGAGATGGGTCCCACGAAAACTATAATAACCCTCAGTGAGCCAACATCCTCCCACTAAGCCCCAGCTCACAGATCTCCACATTGAGCATTGAGATTCCACAAATGAGCCTTTAGGGGCACAAACCGCACCCCAACCATAACAGATTGCATGGTTAATGACAGTATCTTCTCATACATCCTGAATGAGTCAATGAGTAATTTATAATGAAAACTAACTTGCCAAGAAGGAGCCGATGCCACTCTCTGTGGGTTTTCCATCAAATATATCAAAATATGTGACAACCACAGCACCCAATCTCTGCCTGTGCATTTGCCATGAGTTCACAAACACTGGAAGGTACACACTCTTGCTCATTGCTCTTCCTCATGGGGGAGGGGATTATGGTCAGGGCTAATTGGTATGGTCACTCTAACATACTTGATGTTCATATAGATTTACAAGTCTGAAATATCAGACCGTATTGAAAATAAGAGGATTAGCATTGGCAGCAGTAAGTAAAGATGCCAGATACCCTGCAGCCATCAGAGGGAGGCAGGCAGACATTGTGCATAGACACCTGTGCTGGCTACCACCAGGCTGCCCTCTGACCTCTTATTTCTTCTCAGACTTTGTTATCTCTAATAGAAGACTGCACCTTGCCTGGGATCTCCACATCTCCCTCGCCCAGATGAGAACTGTTTACTTCAGCTACTTCTCCACAGGCCAGCCCTGCTGGTGCTTTCCTGGTACCTGGCCACTCCCTGGAGTCTGTTCTGTCTTGTTAGTCCAGGCTGGAAATCTGAATATGGCTCTGAGCTGTGAGGAGCTGCCTGCTAAGCGGTTGTGTATGAGAGCAAGAACCTCGCTGATTTTAAAGGGACTTCTTCCTGATCTTTAGAATAGCAGAGACCTGGTGTGATCTGGCAATGGGATGTTAATGGAATCTGCAAAATGCAAAAAGCAAAAATAGCTCAAAGGAGAAACATCTAAGCCTGCCAACTCAGTGTGGAGCATGTGACCGTGCAGGAAGATGGGATCTCGGGCTGCTGGGGACAAGTCCTGATGTAAAAGTCATAAGATCCTGCGGTCTTGGAAATTTTAGTCTAACATCAGTTTCTGTTCTGATATCCCCCAGGCATTTCTGTGAGCATCCAACCCAGCACTCGAGCTCAGCTGGGTCTCAGCGCTGGCAATGCACAGCGAAGACCTTGCCCTCACTCCTCTGTGGCAGGAATGGAGGTCAACAACCATGCTGATTCTGTTTGTTCTTGAACTTTGCTCCCCCACTCCAAATCGCTCAGGGCCTCTAAAAGGCCTGGGAAAACAGCTGACTCTTGACACCTGCATTTCAAAGTGCTGATTTCAGCAGGCTCTCAAGGGTTACATTTGCCCAGATGAATTGTTACCATGGATGCTTTTGATTCTTGTTTATCACTTAGGAGAAACACAAACCGTTTTCTTACTGCTTTGCAGGGTCCTCATGGAAAGCACCTTAAACTGAAAAGATGAGGTTTGGCAGATTGGTTGGGCCAGCGGCGTCCTTTCTCATTTCCTGATTTAAAGGACATGTTCATTTCTTTCTGACTCTAGGTCTTTCATTAGTCCACATTTGTCCTACAAAACTTTGAAGGAGAGATCAGAGACAAACATTTTCGATGACAGCCTTTAAACAGAGCCAATTCTCCTTTGAGAGAAAGGAGCCCTGGGAAGACATGGAACTGGAATATGGAGGGAAGGGAGCAGCCCAAGGGAATGGGAAGGAGATGAAGTAAATCAAAGCTTGGTGCTGCGACATGGAAATTCTGTTTCACGTTCCAGCAAAGAGATCAAGAAAGCATACTCCTCAAGTCTCTGCAGAAGCTTGAGGAGGGTGGTACAGGCCATCCTTGATATGGGCCATGTACCACATCCTTGTTGAGGTTCTGCAGTCTGGATCAGGAGATGGATTGGTCTCCACGCAGGTCAGGCCACAGAAAGCCAGCTCATTTTGTAGTAGTCAAATTAGAATCCCTGGCTGAATGACAAAGCCCCCCCCCCCCCCTGGCTTCTTGAGAACATGGCAGTGTCCTAAGCAAGCCTTGAGAAGGTCTGATCCTTGGGAAGAAAGGCAACGGTACTTTTTCAAAATAAATCATGAAGAACCCGATGATCTCTTGTCGTGCTAAGATTGTAATTGAGGGGAGGCAGAGGGTAGAGCAACCAGGGTTGAACACCTTTGGGAGCTTTAAGAGACCCAACAGTTCTGGGAAGCTGCCCTACTTCCAGCCCATAATCCAATACCTCCTCAGGTTTATTTGTCAAGAGCATCAGGTTGCTGTATGGCTCCCTCAGACAACAAGAAATGAACTTTGTACCCCATTTCTAGCTATCCTGGAGACCAGCAGACTTGACCTCCAGTCCAGAGGCTAGTGGACCTCTATGAACAACACCAGAGTAGTGAGGGACACCACAGCTTCTGGGTAATGGGTCAAGAGGGCAGTAATGGAGACTTGGGATTCTCAAATTTTCACACAATTGCTAACACAATTCCCTTGATCTACTGTGATCTCCAGTGAAAAGTCTCTGTTTATTATCCCAATAATTACCTCCACTTCAGTCCTATGAGGAGTCCCCAGTCTTCGCTTGTTGACCTCAGTCAGCCATTTCAAAGTCAACAAATATATTAGCCTTAGCATGCCCTGGTGTGCCCCGGTGTGCCCTAGTTTGCCCTGGTGTGTCCCTGTGTGCCCTGGCATGCCCTGGTGTGTCCTGGCATGCTCTGGCGAGCCCTGGTGTGCCTTGGTGTGCCATGATGTGCCCCAGTCTGCCCTAGTGTGCCCTGGTGTGCCCCAGTGTGCCCTAGCATGCCCTGGTGTGCCTCAGTGTGCCCCAGCATGCCCTGGTGTGTCCCTGTGTTCCCTGGTGTGCCTTGGTGTGCCCTGACATGCCCTGGTGTGTCCTGGCCACGCCCTGGCGAGCCCTGGTGTGCCTTTGTGTGCCCTGGCAAGCCCTGGCTGTCTCCTAGCCATGGAGCCCATGTTGCTGTCAGGGAGACAGCCAGGAGGAATCACTGAGCGTCACATGTGGAATCATTTCCAAACTGTTGACATTCTCTATCTGTTTCATCTCGTGCTAAATAAATAAACAAGTGGGTTCCTCACATTGTCTCTACCTCTGAATCCCTTCCCCTCTAAGTGCAGTGCATTGGTAGAGAATTTAGTAGAGATATTCACAACATCATATACTGGTACAGCTAACCTTCCCAGCAGAAGCAGAGAGTATCACTTCCTCCTGGCTGTCTCCCTGACAGCAACATGGGCTCATGTCTTTATTTACTTGTCTGTTTCTTACTGACTCTTTGCATATATCTCATAGCCACTCAGTGCAGTTTGTGTCCACGAGACCCAGGCAGAGTGATTCTTCAGTTCCACACTTCCCATATTCAACCCCTGCTTGCCCCTCGGGAGCAGCCGTAATCCTGTTCTTTGCTGAGGTTCTTAGAATTCCTTGCTGTGTTCCTTGCTGCTCTCAGACCTTTCTTTCTTGCTGGCTGTACAAATGATGCTGTGATGGCCATTAATGTTCACGCTGTTTGCTGTATGGCTTAGTGCGTTTCTCTTGGGTGGCTATGGAGGAAAGAAACTTTGGCACATTAAGAGGTAAGTTTTCCCTCTAGCTGGTGGGTGAGACATGAGATCTTACTGTTTTCTAATTCCCCTAGGTCTTATTAATATTGACTTCGGGTGTTGATTTTTTTCTTGGACAATCTATTTGTATCCATTGTTCAGTTATCTACTAGCTCCCTGCATTTTCACCCATAGAAAGGGCACCTTGGTGGATTCCAGATACTACCTTTTGTTCTATTTCCTGGCTTCTAGCTTCATTAAACCTGTAAACTGGTTCTTCAGGATACATTAACAGTCCATTTTCACCCGTATTTTACTTTTTCTAATGGTAGAAACACAAACATCAAATTTACCACCTCTAAATTCATTCAG
The DNA here is from genome assembly GCF_000317375.1 of Microtus ochrogaster. NCBI lineage: Eukaryota > Metazoa > Chordata > Mammalia > Rodentia > Cricetidae > Microtus > Microtus ochrogaster. The sequence continues at coordinate 39,626,043 of NC_022018.1, forward strand.
GATATTATGGTACATACATTTAGACTTTGTTTTCCAAATGTTTTAATTTTTGAGAAAGTCAATACACATTTTCTTTTAGAATCTATGGCTTCTATAGCTTTAGAAATTCTGCTATGTAGTATATACCTGTCCGTGCTTTTTCTTTATGTTTTTCTTCTATTAAGTGTTTTATCCATCTGTGGGATATGAAACTACTTCCATTATACGGTCATCATTCATCCCAACATTGCTTATTGATCAGTCCATTTTCTCCTTGTTGGTAGAGTTACCGCTTCCACATAAGGAAGATAACATACACAGCAATGTAACTCCAGGACTCCCCTGACTTTTCAGTTGCCACTCTTGTTATCAGTGCTCTGAAGACTTTTTCTAGAAGCACAGAGGTTAAGCGATGGGGAATCAAAATCCTGTGGGAGCCGTTCGTGGCCTAAGTCAAAGGAGCTGGGCTCTGAATACCCTGGACCTCATCTCACATCTGATGCTGGTTCTGAAGAGATGGTTCTGAAACACATCTTAACACCTCACAGGACATGGTTTTCCCATCCCCTGCTGGGATTGCTTAAGTGGTTTCACCCTTTTTAAGTGTCTTTTCTATCAGCTCACTTCCTAACACCTCCCTAAATAAGTTGTTTACACTCAGTGGAACTGGAGGGAGATTCGAATCTATGGCGCTTCAAGGCCCAGTTGTTCTGTTTGTCTGTCTTTGAAGCATCTAGCCTCACCGCCTTGTATTCTTCAGCAGGCTCACATAGAAACAGGCCTCCTCCATCCTCTTGTGACGTTCTCCTTTGTCCTCTGTTAAGTGTTTGTTTGTCAGGGTTAGCATTCGGCTTTCACACCCATTCTCCTGGGTCTCCTGGCATGATTCACTCCCTAGCTTTCTGACAGCTCACTCAGTACACAGCCGTGGCTCTGTGGGACTTGGGACTGACTTCACCAAAGACAGGTTGAGTTTTCATTCACACTAAGATTTTTTTTCTTAACACACACACACACACACACACACACACACAGAGGTGGGGGGGAAGAGAACAGACAATTGGAAAAGGAGGCACACAATTAGCAATTTATCCACACAGTGTGCCTATTATTGTCTCTTGGATTCTTTTACTGTATCTTGAATACGTTGCAATCACGGTGTAGAAAAAAAAAAGTAGAATCATGCATTGATTTTACAAGTTATTTTTAATTGTATACTTTCCAGTCAGTTTTTTAAAAAATATTTATTTTTATTATTTTTAAATTACATGTTGTACTGGCTGGTTTTGTGTGCAAATTTGACACAAGCTAGAATCATCAGCGAGGACAGAGCCTCAGCTGAGAAAATGCCTCTATGAGATCCACTTGTGAGGTATTTTCTAAATTCTCTCTCTCTCTCTGTCTCTCTCTGTCTCTCTCTCTGTCTCTCTCTCTCTTTGTCTCTCTCTCTCTCTCTCTGTCTCTGTCTCTGTCTCTCTGTCTCTCTGTCTCTCTCTCTCTCTCTCTCTCTCTCTCT